>NC_045443.1:5100167-5276553 GCF_002776525.5 Piliocolobus tephrosceles
AGATAGATAGATAGATAGATAGATAGATAGATAGATAGATAGATAGACAGACAGACAGAAGTGGGCATGATCAAGCAAATGTGGAAAAGTGAATCTGGATGAACGGTAAAGGGTTTGTTTACAAGAATTCTTTGTACTATGTTTGCAACTTTTCTGTACATCTGGAATTGTTTAAAAATAAAAACAAAAAATAAACTCAAAGAACACCTGGCTAGATAGACACGAAAAACCTCTTCCCTTTTAACTGCAATGATAAACAACAGCAGCTTAATTCAAGTTTGGTGTACTTCATTCTTTGAGGGAAATCTGTGATTCTCTCACACTTACAGCGAGGATGCAGAAAGCTGCTTAGGCTCCCCGGTTTCCCAGGGGCCCTGAGCTTCCCCCAGCAGCTCCGTTGTCCAGGGTAGCCTGTTAGTTATGACAAAGAACGTACTGATTTGCTTCCTTGGCCCTAAAACCACCTATGCATTCCTTGTCCTAAGATCTACGTGGAATTTTGCTTATCTGGTCACTGTCTACTTCTAGCCTTCGTTGGCCAGGACATGTGAAGGTTGTCTCAGTGACTGTCTTCAGTCTACTCAGGAAACTGTTCCCTTGGAAACCAAGTTAGTTATTTATTGACCCTTCTCTCTGATTTTTGGGAACATTGGAGCTGTACTGTAAGTCAGTATTACCTTGTAAACAACAGTAAATATGACAAGTAAACTCGTCGATGACCCTGGACTGTGAAAGGTCACCAAAACTCCAACAGAGAAGTCTGTGTTTGATTCCAGGAGTTGGATATCTGGAACTGTGGACCCGTCATTCATTCCCTTTCTTTGACTCAGAAAGTGAGAATCCCTGGGGCATCTTGCAAATGGCCATTTTCTCCCCATCCCACATTACTTCTCAATTTCCAGATGGCCATGCCCAATTTATCCCCTTATGGGAATAAGCCATGCTATAGCAGCCTTGAAGAACCACAGTTTACTGTTACAAAATGCTCCTTTCTTGTTGGCCCTAAAGTAACAGGCTTGTTCCTCTTGTCATTCCACCTATCCAAAACTAGAATTACAAGGCAGCTTTGCTTGTTTTTCTCCCTACAACACCAAACTTCAAACAGAAATCCTAGGAATGCAGCTTGGATCTGTCCCACTCTTTATTGCAGCATTGCAGCCTCTACTTCCCTAGGATTCTGGCACTTTTCCAAAGGGAGCACGGCCTGGAGACTCAGGGGTCACTGCCGTCATGTGCCTGGTTGATCCTCTTCTCCAGGCCCTAAGCATCACCTACACGAGGCTTGAGCATCCCAAGTCTGTCTTCAGAGGGAGCGACTTCCTCATCTGTGTAAGACCTGAAGGGTACAGAGCTGTGAGCCATACCATAATGCGTTGACATTCTAGAATTTTAAAGTTAATCTCTTACAGAGTTCCCTCATTTTACTTGTAATACATTTTAACAGTAGGAAATGTGCTTTTAGCTAATTTTCTAAATTTAAAGAAATTTATGAAGTCCTTTTATGGAGATTAAATGAAATAGAGTGAGGTCTATAATGTCAGGTCGAGTTAATTATCACTAGGATTAAAGGGTAAAATCAACTGCTCATGACTTTAAGTTATAATTTTAGCAAACACAATTTTCTCCCACATTTTAACAAATGTGGTTTCAAGGAGCAAATATGTCTCAAGATTCCAAATCTACCATCTCCTTGGAACTATAAAAACCAAATCTGTCAATATCACCAGAAAGATGTTTGGCTTCCGTAGCAAAAAAAAAAAACCTAGGAAGAAACTCAACTTTATATAACGAAATAAGAAGTAGGTATAGTTCTAACTTTAACTAATGCAACCAGGCATGTCAGCATTCCCTAATGTTAATATTTTCCTTCTCTGTCTTGCAAGCCCTAAAGGCTAAGTTAGGACTTGGCCTTTCAAAGTAAGTTGTCAACCTTCTTTCACCCTTTGAAGGTTCTTCATTAACTGCTGAGTGAGGCTGGTGGTTCTGCTTCCAGGGCATTTTCTAGCTGACACTAAATTGATGAAAATGGGCTTGAGTTTTGCTGTTGCTACATGGACTTTGTCCTGGAGCCCCTGAGTCTCAGCTATTTCCCCCTCATTAAGCTGTCTACTCTGCTTTCCAGAGAGGCTGCTGGTGGGCCTTCCCGATGGGTCTGCAGCAGATCTTGACCAGGTTTTCCATATGGGAATCCCTTCCTAGCATTGCTCAGGAAATTTTGGTTTTTCCAAATCCCAAATTCAAAGCAAAATCAGTTGAAAAATGGGGACAACAGAAAACAGCTTTATAATTCTCCTGTGAGAATTAAAGTTTTGCAAGTGACATAGAGCTGTTACTGGTCTGATGAAACCATTGATGTCCAATGGCACGCAAGAGCAGAAAACACAGACACAGCCCAAGATTAAGGCTGATGTTTTCGAACACCAGGATGGGAGTACAAAGAAAAAAAAAAAAACAGTCGTGATCTAATCAGTTTAACATCCTTATGTGTAGCAATAGCCCTGTTATAAATGTGTTGTGATTTGTCTGCCTGTAATGTTGAGTAATTGTTGCAAATAAAATACATATTAGTATTTGTTAAGCATGGTATATTCTATGCAAATATTCATACAAATCTTATGAAGGGTGTTTTAAGAAATATCAAGTTTTGGAAGCAAAATATGTTCTTAAACTGTCAGTTTCAACCTGTGATTCTATCTAGAGCTGCTAGCTTACTAGGGTCCCTGAATATTACATTATCTGAATATACACAATGATGTTTGCTGGAATGTCCCAGAGTTTGAATATTTGCTACAGACCATAGTTTTTATAAATATTATTGAACTTAATATTTCTTATTTATGAAATAACTTTTAGAGATCCAAAACAATGAGTAAAAAGTATTATTAACTTTAGAAATACTTAAAGAATAACTTATGATTTGGAGAATTCCTGAGAGTTTTGATTTTTTTTGCTCCTGAGCCCCAAAGATACTATCTGTTGGGAATCTGTTGAAAATCCTGCCCTAACATTGCTTAAGCCTACCAGGTGGTCTCCTTCAATTTACTGCTCTGGGTTCTCCCTTAAACAATCAAACACGAATCTTTCAGGTATTTTTTAATAAAAATGTGGTGCTCTTAGGTATTTTAATAAAAAATGGAAAACATTTCTTAATAAACCAAGTGTTTCAAAATGCTTTTGAAACAATTAGTTTCCCCACAGCCTTTGTGACCCTCTCATGCCTGTGTGTGTGTGTGCGGTGCTTGGCTGTGAGAGGCAGGGCTGGGTAGACAGCAGCCCAGGCGCAGTGTCTAGTGGGCCCTCACTGGGTCACAGCCACCACAGTGACAGTCTCCAGCAGTTAGTCCAGTGATTTTACAATCTTCAAGAGCTTCTCTCCAGGGCAGGAGAGTTCTGTTAAAGATGGAGTTCACTCACGATGGAGTGGAGCACCATGTACCTCCCAGCTTCCTCTGATCCCTGGGGAAAGGGGAAAATCTAAGAATGCAGATTGCAGTAACAGTGACAACAAGAGGAATCCAAGAGTAGCTCCAATTTTAGCATCATAACCTGTGGAACCCCTTTCTTCCTGGAGCCCCCAACCCCAACCTTTATCATGGGGTCCCTTCCCTGTCTACTGGAACTGTTTCCCTAGAGTTTGGTCCCAGATACGGGGTAGGTGCCATGGATCCTGTGGTGCAGATGCTGTAGGCACAAATGCTCTCTTGTGCTCTGCTTTTAAAACCTGGGGCTCTGCCAGCTGCATACGGGCTCCTCTTGCCCAGCTGGAGCCAGACACTAGGTCACACCCAAAAGAGAGGGCTGGCACACTGGTCCTGGGCAGACTGCTGTCCTCGGGACTGGCTACCTGCCTGGCCTTGTTTGCCTTCCTGGCCTAGAACGCTCGCTCCTGAGTTCCCCAGCGTGGCATAGGGAACAGTGGAGGTGGACTGAGGGGACAGGAAAGCACTGGCTTGGGACCACAGGAGTGGGAACTGCAAAGACAGTTCAGGGGATGAAGGACATTATGGGATGGATGTGGCTGGAGGTGGACAGCAGGGCTTACGAGTGAGGACAGGGACAGGGTGGGCGGGAGCCACACTTGCCTCCAGTAGCCACTGCAGTGGGCTCAGGGAACCTGGACGGCCGTGGGAACCTCTGGCGATGGCAGGCAGTGGATCCGTGTAAACATGTCTGTAGCTAAGCCTGGGGACTGGCCGGGCAGGGGTGGCTGGGGGAGCCAGGAAAAGAGCCTGTGGCTGCTGCTACTCTCCTTCTCCTCCCTAGAGGCTCTCCTCGCCTCTGCCCACCCTCAGATGGGGGGACTTTTGTGTGCAGGATGCACCTAGTTCCTGCAGAGCCGGCCCTGGCTGTCCACTGATCCGTGGGCTGGTCTGCTTGTGTGCATCTTTCTGTTCAGTCAGAGGGAAGCAACAGGGGGTCTGTACTCAGAAATACTTTGCCCAGGGTAGCTTTCATCATGGACAGACAATTTTCCATATAGGGTTCTTCTTTGGAGCCCTACCCCAGCTCTTAGGATCTCGAGAAGAGCCCTGTCAGGGGAGTCAGATTCCCACCTATGGGATTCCCCCTTTCTTCCTTGAACCCTTTGGGAACAGGGAGGATTCCTTACAACCCTGATAAGAAACACCCTTAAAATTACTGAAGACCTCTCATCTACCTCACCCCTACCAGTCTGAACTCCCTGTAGCCAAGTTCTCTTGAAAAGAGAGGGAGAGGAGGTGGGGTGGAGGTGGGGGGTGGGATGTGATGGTTGGGGCAATGTCTAGAGCTGGGTAGAAGCACATCTGCTGATGCTGTCCAGTGCTGCCCTGCAAATGACCATCGGTGGCCAACATGGCAGATCTGTGGCCATCTGAGCTTTTCCAAACATCTTGTTTATGCACAGAGGGGTTTGGAAAAATAACAGCAATTCAGGGCCACTTCCACCCAAAAGGCAAGGAAGGGAGGTTCTTCAGAGAGCAGCCAAGATGCCTGTGGGAGGGTGGCTGAGGTTGGGCAAATAGACTTGCTGGCCAGTTGCTCCCTGAAAGCAATGTGGTACAACAAACAGGTCCCTGTTCTGAAATCCAGCTCGCCTTTGGCCCTGGTGTGGAGTGGTCTGGCACATCCAGGGACAGACAGACTTTACCTCAGATGTGCTTTGGGAAAACACACCCAGCCAAGTTCTTGGCAGCATTCTGCCTGTCTCCACTCCATCCTTAGAGTCTCTTGGCTCCAGACAGGACCAAAGATCCCCACGCCTCCTGGCCAGAGGCCTCAGAGAGAGACATTTGTAGGTGTCTTTTCATTACGGACTCCTGGTTACTGGAATTTGAAAATCTGGCTGTGCACACTGATTCCAGGCCAACTGTTGGCACTCATGTTATAACAAGGACCAGCTTCTACCCCCCACACCCCTTTTTAAGTCAAAGATGGAAGAACTCCATTTGGCAGTTCTTTTCCCTGAAATAGCAACAAGAAGAGAGACAAACATCCAAAGTTTTAAAAAAAGAAAACTTTACAGAAAAACAGAGATTGTCTTATAACGTTATTCTCATCAGTAATTCCTTTAACTCTGTCATCAGACCCCTGATATTTGTGATTATAAATGAGCCTCTAGACTGGGTGTGCAAGTCAGTTCTAAAGCCACAGCTGGGATTGTTTTTTTCAAGTGTAGTAAAAGACACATAGCCAGTTAGAAAGTTTAATTAAACCCATGAGTCAGATAATATGAAAGACCGAGGTAAATACGCTTTCCGCAGGTGTGGCTTTGGAGACAGCAAAGAGGCATTTTTGCTTGCCTGGAGACTAGGTGTTCTCCCTCCGGTCTGGAGGGGACCTTGTGATGGTATTTGTCCTTGGAAAGTAGGTGTCCTCACACAAGGAGCATCTTATTTACTCTCTTTCAGACACACAGTCACCTGCCTCCTACTACCAGGGTCTAAGAAAAGAGAAAGAAAAAGACACTGTGAACTCCGTTCTGTTGTCTTTCACGACTTTATAGCTGCTGGATGCCTGGCCTAAATATACCAAAGTTCCGCCAATTTAATCGTGCTTCCTTTGAATTTTATGAGTTTCTTTCTTTTTTTTCCCTTCTTCCCACCTACAGTCCTAATTTTCATTCTTTGTCATCTCACACTTGGCAGAATCAAGTTGAATGATACAGAAAAGAAAGCAGGTACCCCCTGGGAATCAAGGATGGGGCTGGAACGGGTGGCAGGAAATGTGGAGAAGGCTCCCATTGAGGGTGGTTTAAGGAGGTGAGTGAAAAGGGGACACTGCCTGTTCGAGAGGCTTGAGCTGTTCCAGGGATGTGGCTCTGAGCAAATAGAGATGTGGAACTGGGAGGAAAGGGAGCTCAAAATGAATTTGCCTGGATGGAATGAAAGAGCAAAGACAGAGGGTGAATCCTGGGACAGAGACCCTGTGGGACATATGGGTAAACACAGCAGCCAATGGAAGTGTTTTCTATTCTGCCTTCTCCCTAAGTAGTGCGTCGAGAAACAAATGAATGAATAATACTTGTTTTATTTCTCACTGTAAAAGTAACCCCACATTGTATTGTAGAAATTTCCAAAACACATAAACACAAAATAAAGTAAAACCATGCATAATCTTACTGTTTGGAAGTAATAATACTAGATTCTGTTCATTTTCATATTTTTTATTTGAACCTATGTGTCTGAACATATTTATATATTTCATGAAATTAGGACCATCCTTTATATATGCAGTTATAGGTTTTTTGTTTGTGTGTTTGTTTGTTTATAGAGTGCAGTGACATGATCATAGCTCACTGGCTCACTGTAACCTCAAACTTCTGCCTCAGCTTCCTGAGTAGCTGGGACTACAGGCATGTGACACCACATTCAGCTAATTTATTTACTTTTATTTTTGTAGAGGCAGGGTCTTGCTGTGTTGCCCAGGCTTATGTCAAACTTCTGTCCTCAAGCATTTTCCCACCCTGGGCTTCCAAAGTGCTGGGATTACAGGCATGACTCATGTCTAGTCTGATTTTTCAATTTAGTATTTTTTTTTTCAGAAATCCAACATTATTCACTAGTCCATATTTATGGATATAGACAAGTCACCTGCTGAAAGATAAAAGTTTCTAGTACGGAATTTAGAGGATAACTCTGCAGAGCAATGTGTGGGTGAATGTCTTTCAGGCCAGGTTCTGTGTGGAGCAGAGCTTGCCCTCAGCTTCTCAGCACAGCAGAGGGATCAGCTGATCTGATAAGAAAGAAGGTAGGTGGAAGCATATTAGAAGAAAGGAGTTCTGTTCATGCAGGATACAACAGGAGGGAGCCTGGAAGGCTGGAGCTGCTCTGTTATTTCGGAGTCAGTTTCCCAACTGAGTACAAAGGGAAGTATCCCGGCCTAGGGGGAGACTCATAAGAGTTATCATTTATTGAACATCTACTATGTGCTGGGCATTGGGGGGCTGTGCAAATGCTATTTTTCATCCTTCAGACAATCTAACAAAATAGATCTCCTTGTTTGCACTTTCCTGATGAGGAACTAAGGCTCTCAGTGATTAATCTACCAGTCCAAGGTCACACAACTGGTAAACACCGAAATGAGGACTACAATGTGGGTTTTCAGGAGTGCTGCAGAATAGAAAAACATACCTTTCAATCTCTTTCATTAAAACATAACTTTCTTGGCTGGGCACGGTGGCTTATGCCTGTAATCCCAGCACTTTGGGAGGCTGAAGCCAGTGGATTGCTTGAGCCCAGCAGTTCAAGACCAGCCTGGGCAACATGACAAGAACCTGTCTTTAAAAAAATAAAAAATAAACATAACTTTATCATAGGTGATAAAGTAATAAATATTTATTGAAGAAAAAAATCACTACTAATCCCTTTTTCCTATGTTACTGGATGGAAAAGTCTTGATTGTGAGTTTTCCAGGTTCTTGGTACATTGAGCAAAGAATTGAATAAAATGCACAAAGCATCAAAAGAATGAAGCAATGAAAGAAGCAGCAAAACCACAAATTTATTGAAGCGAAGGTACACTCCACAGAGTGGGAGCAGGCTCAAGAAAGTGTCTCAGGAGCCCTGATTACAACGTTGTTTAGGGTTTTTATTAAGCTAAAGGATTTGGGTAACACCCCGGGTGCCCTTTAGAGGCTTCCAATTGGTTACACCCTGTGAAGGATTGGCCCCCGACCAATCAGAGGCTGAAGTGGAGACTTCGGCCTTGATATCACAGGAGTGAGGATGTGGCCTGTGCGTTGCCTAATCTTGCTTGGAACTGGCTGCACCTGCTGTTCTTTTGCTTATGCCTTAACCCTTGATTATCCCAATTCCCTATTCTCCAGCCTTACCTGGTACCATGATTTGAAAATTCTCTTGTTATTTGATTTTTCCCTCTGTGGATGTTACATTAATTTATTCAACAAATATTTATTTTTTAATTACCATGTATTAATCACTGTTCAGGAGAATTTTTAAAAATAGGTGAGATTAGCCCCTGCCTCAAGAAATAGACAGTACAATGGGAATTTGGTGGCCACACACACTAGCTATGACACCTGTAGTGACTACTACCATAGAGATTGCATCAAGGGCTGAGGAAGTGCGGTTGTGTGAAGCCTATGGCTTCAAAACAAAGGTAGTTTCCTCTCTCCGAGTGTTGATTCTTTCATCTGTGTAATGACAAGTGTGACTTCTGGATTTAGCATGCTCTCAGTCTCATTGTCTTCTGTAGATTTGTCACTGGGAAGCTCTTTTCCATATGTAGTGAGTTCTGGTTTCCTGGGACAGCCTGATCTGGAGCCCACACAGGACGGCTGCCTTCAGAGGCCCCTGTTGCTGTCGCGTGGCAAGTGGCCTACTTCAGCGTTTCCCTACGCTTGTGTTTGTCAAGAGACACCTGCTCAGCCACATGTTTCAGTTACAGTTCTTCCCTACCTTTCCCTCCCTCTGTCTTTCAGTGTTTTCTAATATCTTTTAGATCATTACCTCATGATCAGGTTTCAGGTCATTACCTGCTGCAGCCCTCCCGACCCCAGATTTCCTGGAAGGATAGACCTCAAGGTCAGGATTTGTTCGGATACAGCTCTGTATCCCTCCAGGCCCTAGCACAGTTCCCTGCACATATAGGTCCAATTAATGTGGACAAATGACTAGTGGTTTTCTCTTTTGAAACTTCTTGGCATGCAGGGCTGACACCTTTCTGGAAGGCCTAGGAGAGAATTCGCATTGTTTCATTTGGTTTGTTCTTGCCTTTTCCTGCCTCTAGAGGCTGCCTGCCTTCCTGTGCTCATGGCCTTCTTCCATCTTTAAAGTCAGTAGTGGCTTGTCAAATCTTTCTTACATGTCATCATTCTGACACTGACTGTTTGGCCTCCCTTTTCCATCTTTTGTGAATTACTGTGAGTACATTGGGGCCATCTGGATAATCCAGGGTCATCTCTCTATCTTAAGATCAGCTGGTCAGCAACCTTAATTCTCTTTTTACATTTAACACAATCTAGTTCCAGGGAGTAATCTACGGACATTTTTGGGGGAGCCCATTACCTATCACAGTGCCAAGTGCTTTTTCTTCAGGATTCTGTTTATTCAGCCATCTAGCCACACACCCATATAGCATTTATTGAGCTCCTACTGTGTTCCATGTGTTTGTGAAGTGCCGGGATATGAAGGATGCACAATACATAGTCTGGTAGGAGGCAAGAGTGAACAATTGCAATGCATTTGACCAGCAATATAATGTAGATGTACAGAGGAGACCATGGGGGTACTGAGGAGGGGCATCAAACCCAGACCAGAGAATGGGATGGCATCTGACCTCATCTTTGTGGAGGCTGGGACTAGGGTGGAGGGCTATGCAGAGGGAACAGTATTTGCAAAGACCTGGACAGCATGGTGTGCTCTGGGACTTAAGATAGTTCTTAAGACTTAAGATAGAGCATAATGTACTGTTTTCACACTCTACCTCTGCCCTCCTTAAGAAGGAGTTGAAACTCGATAGGTAAGAGTGGAAGATCATGATTAACCTTGTTTGCAAGTTAAGGAGGTGGATTTTATGCTATAGTCACTGGGAAATGACAAGAATTTCTAACAGAGGAGTGATGGTGGGCTAGTGAGCTGGCTGTGCATAATGGCTTTCCAAAGATTCTTTATTGCATTTTCATGATTTTCTTCCTGCCACAAGAAATACTCAGTCTACCTTTTTCTAATGTGAACACAGTATACCCGTTTTTTTACCCTTGCTGCCAACCTCCCTAAGCCTGTATTGCCCCTGTTGGCCAAGGCTGCTTTGAGGTCCTTCAGGGTGACTTTGTAGCATCTCTTCCCATATTACGTCCAGAATCTGGCCCTGATTACCTCCCTGCTTTAGGTCTCTTTTTCCCCAGGGCCGTCTTCATTAAGGTACTAATTAGGACAGCATCAATGAACTGTAAATGCATTTGTATAAAATGACTGCATGTCTCAGCAGATTTTTTGCTTCCTTGAAAGCAATAGCAGAAGCGATTATGAAACAGCTGTGGTATGGTGGCAAAAGCAATGGTTTTAGCCAGAAGATCTGGCTGTGAATCCCAGCTCTTCCATTGAATAGCTATTTGACCTTGGGGGCGGTCATAGAAGTTCTCTGGGTCTCAATTTCATAGTCTACAGAATGGAGGTTGTAATAGTCAGGGTAGGCTGGTTAACCACAATTTTAGGAATTTGACAAAATAAAAATGTATGTCTTGCTGGTGTGACAGTCCAACGTGGGTGTCCCTGGTCAAGTGGATCTTTTGCATAGCTCTCCTCCAACTATGACTCAGGGACTCGGGATCCCTCCAACTGTGGCTCTCTCAACCCCTCACCCGACGCAGTCCCCGGAGCCCTCTTCATTTGGCCAAACGATGAGGAATGGAGAGAGAATATTAAGGTTTGTGTAGTTTTATGGGCCAGCTCAAGAATGACCCACATCTCTTTTGCTCTCAATCCACTGTGCAGAACTCACTGACATGACTGCACCTAATTAATTGCAAGGGCAGCTGGGAAATGTAGTCCAGCTATGTGTCCAGGAAGAAAAGGAAATGGTTTACAGAACAACTGGTCAGTCTGGCCAACTCTCCAACTACAAAAATAAAATTGTTTTTAGAATTAAATTAGATAAGTAGGTGCTAACTTAGAGCAGCGCCCAGTATGCCAGAAATATTTCATGTGTTGTCTGTGTGTGTGTGTGTGTGTGTGTGTGTGTGTGTGTGTGTGTGTGCCTTGCAAAGAGTGCCTCAGAGAACAACAGATGCTTCAGGGAGGAAATGGAAATTGTGGGTTGTGAGAGCAGTCCTCTTCAATGTTTTAGAGTGTATCAGGAAAAGGTACTCAGTAAGAAGTAGCCCATTTGTATCAGTAAAAAATACTTCAAAAGAAAATATAGTCCATTAGCCCTTGGCACCCTTGGAAAAAGCTCTGTCTGACAGATGCATCGCGGCCTCCCAGCTCTGCTGGCGGGTCCTCTGCCTTGCTTATCCTCCTCTGCTGCTGCTTTTCCTAATTGCTTCCCTCCTCCCGCAGCCATCCCCAACTTGTGCACACTAATTCCCCCTCGCATTGAGGATTATAATGGGAGTGGAATCAGGACTGATAAAAGGGGAAGAGGGGTGAATTAAATCAGACAAGATAATTTAGAGAAATAAGTAGGGCAAGATAGATCCCCTAAAAGAGCATTAAGTAGAATCTGGCCTTACAGAAAGACCCAGACTAATTCACGTGCTTGTGCAACTGAGTATGCAAATCAGCAGAACAGAGAGTAGGGGGACTGCTAATGCCAGTGTTTTATAATCAAGTAAGTTTTTGCCTACCCCAAATGTTTGGGTCCTCAGGCTTCTCAATCTACTTGGCCTTCTCTGCCCCCCTCCATACCCCGGGTGATGAGATCATAAAAAGGAATGGAGGAAATTCCACCTCCCTTCCTGCATGTTCCAGGGATGATGATTTTATTTTATTTGAACAAGTATTTACTTTCCAAAGACATATTAAGGAGATTATTTCTTTTCCCTGTCACCAGTTCAATCCCTGACTTGGAAAAAACAGCAGGAAAAAACTGTTAACTGATGTGTGCTGCTTTTAGAGCCATCCCGGGGGACAGATCCATCTGCATTAAGCACCCAGTTGTTGAGAGCTGCAATAGGCTTTGTAATGAACTCTGCGATTAGAAGGCTGGGGGCTGCAGGGGGCGGGGGCTCTAATGGTGGCCTAGGAGGCAAGTCCTTCTCTGAAGATGTCCAAGAATGGTTTAGAGGAGCGCTGCTGCCACATGTGTGCAGGCTGAGGCGCAGGCTGCAGAGACTGATGAATAGGGATCATTTGGAAGAAGGGACATGACAAGTTAAAGTAAAATAATGACTGCGGCTCACGACTCAGAGCTTTTATTCAGCCACAGGCTAGTCTTGCTCTGCTTGGGGGAGGGAAGGCTGCAGATTTTCTCTGATTCAGAAAGAGATCATAAAACAAAGAGGGGCCTGGTCTTGGGGTGGGTGGGAGGGGAAGAGGAGGTTGGAGATTGGGGCCTGGTGCAGGAGCTAGAGGAAAGCAGGAGGAGGGATAGGTTGAAGAAGGGAGGCATGCAGGTGAGTGCAGAAGACTCAGGACTCAGCACTCAGTACCTGGAGCTGCTTAGGGTCCCTGTTTCAGAAAGGAGGAGGATAAGGACCAGTGCAGAGCCATCTTCACCATTAGGGCAAAGAAGAACTCTGTAGATGCTTTTTTCTTTTGACTAGTTTTGCTTTTCCTTGTGGAAAATGGAACCTATTAAGGTGAATCACCTTATGGGAGGGAGTTGCAATGTTTAGTTGTTAAAATCCTGGGCTTGAATTCCAACTCTGCCATTTGCTAACGTGTACGGTTTTTTAGAAGTTCGTTAGCTTCTCTGAACTTCGGATTAGTGAGGATTAGAAGAAGAATGTATGTAAAACAGCACAGGATCCGGCACACAGCAATCATTTGTCAAAAGTTAACTGGTGTTGTAAAAAAAAATGCTTATTTTGACCAAGGAGATGACTAGAAATTTGGGAAGGCCTTTCAGAGAGTCTGGTAGAGTTGTCCTCATGCAAGCAAAAATCCCTTTGTTCATAGGAGTTGTCCCGACCTGGAGTCAGAAGACCTGGGTCCTAGGCATAATGCCACCTGTAATAAACTGTGGGACCTGCAGGTAGCCTGAGCAAGCCCTTCCGGGCTCAGGGTCTCATTTGTAAGGTAGGGAGGACACAGTGCTTGATTTGTCTCATGGGGGTCTCTCGGGGATCTCTAAGGCAAACCTGAGAGCACCTTGCGGAACTGAGACTCCAGGCAGACACTAAGGGCTTACTAAGAAGGGTGACTGTTCATTGAGCAGGATGGGTGGGCCCTGGAGGGCAGAGGCCAGAATGGCTCCGAGGGTGAGAAGCTCCAGAAAGAGAAGAGGGAAGAGGAAACTGGGAGGGAACAGAGAGCTTGGAAGGCTCACATAGGAGGTGGGAGGACGGAGTGGACCTTTCGGTTGGTTGGAGGATCACAGTTAGAACCAGAAAGAACCAAACTCCAGGACCGAGGGTGGCAGTAGGAGGCATTGGAGAGACTGGTTAGTGCTAGGAATTTTTTTTTTTTTTGGGGGGGGGGGGATGGAATCTTGCTCTGTTGCCCAGACTGCAATGCACTGGCGTGATCTTGGCTCACTGCAACCCCCGCCTCCTGGGTTCAAGCGATTCTCTTGCCTCAGCCTCCCGAGTAGCTGGGATTACAGGCACATGCCACCACACTTAGCTAATTTTTTTGTATTTTTAGTGGAGACAGGGTTTCACTGTGTTGACCAGGCTGCTCTTGAACTCCTGACCTCAGGTGATCTGCCTGCCTCAGCCTCCCAAAGTGCTGGGATTACAGGTATTAGCCACAGCACCCGGCCTAGCTGTAAGAGTTTTAAGCTGAGGGGTTGAAGCCCAGAGGGGTTGAAAGTGTAAAATAATGAGCTGGGCATGGTGGCTCACGCCCATAGTAATCCCAGCATTTTGGGAGGCCGAGGTAGGAGAATCACTTGAGCCCAGTGTGCAAGACCAGCCTGGGCAACATGGTGAAACCCCATCTCTCCAAAAAACAAACAAACAAACAAAAATTAGCCAGATGTGATGTGCATGCCCGTAGTCCCAGCTACTCAGTAGGATTGCCTGAGCCTGGGAGGCTGAGGCTGCAGTGAGCTGAGATTGCACCACTGCACTCCAGCCTGGACAATAGAGAGAGACCCTGCCTTAAAAGAAAAAAAAAGAAAGAAAGTAAGCGTAATGATAATCATAATAACACTTATTGAGTTAATTATTCCTCATTTATTCAACAAATATGGAGTGCCCCCATATACCAATGTTTTAGGTGCTAAGGATAGACAGTGAATAAAACAGAAAAGAATTTCTGTCCTCATGGAGCTTATGGCCTAAGCAGGAAAATGTGTACATTAAAAAATACATACATATGCTGGGGCCACTGGATATCCACAGTTGGACCCATACATCATACCACATATAAAAATAAACTCAAACTAAACCAAGACCTAAGTGTAGAAGCTGAAACTATAAAACTCTTAGAAGAAACATAGGCATGGCTGGGCAAGGTGGTTCACGCCTGTAATCCCAGCACTTTGGGAGGCCAAGGCGGGCAGATAACTTGAGGTCCGGAGTTCAAGAGCAGCCTGGCCAACATGATGAAACCCCATCTCTACTAAAAAAATATAGAAATTAGCTGGGTGTAGTGGCACACGCCTGTAGTTCCAGCTACATGGGAGGCTGAGGCAGGAGAATCACCTGAACCCAGGAGGTGGAGATTGCAGTGAGCCAAGATTGTGCCACTGCACTCCAGCCTGGGTGACAGAGCGAGACTCCATCTCAAAAACAAAACAAAACAAAAAACAAAAACAAACAAACAAAAAGAAACATAGGCATTATCTTTGGGACCTTGGACTTGACAATGGATTCTTATCGATGACACCAGAAAAAATAGGTAAATTAGACTTCATCAAATTAAAAACTTTTGTGCTTCAAATGACACTGTCAAGAAAGTAAAAAGACACCTCACAATTTTTCTGTAAACTCAAAATTGCTTTAAAAAAAAAACCCCCACAAATGGGAGAAAATACAGCAAATCATATACCTGATTAGGGACTTGTATCTAGAATATATAAATAACTCTAAAAATGAGCAAAGGGTCTGAATAGACATGTTTCAAAATAAGATATCCAAATGGCCAACAGACATATGAAAAAATGCTCAACATTCATTAGCCATCAGGGAAATGCAAATCAAAACCACGATAGGATACCACTTCATACTCACTAGGATGGCTATGCGGTACTTTTTTTTGAAAAGTAAGATAACAATCATTGGTGAGGATTTAGAGAAATTAGAACCCAAATACATCGCTGGTGGGAATGTAAAACAGTTCCTCAGAAAGTTAAAGATAGGGTTACCATACGACCCAGAAATTCCAGGCCTAGGTAGATATTCCATGCCTAGGTAGAAATTCCATGCCTAGGTAGGAATTTCATACCTAGGTAGAAATTCCTAGGTAATAGAAATTTCATACCTAGGTAGAAATTCCATGTCTAGGTAGATACCCAAGAGATATAAGAACATGTCCACACAAAAACTTGTACATGAATGCTCACAGCAATATTATTCATAAAGGCCAAATGGTAGAAACAATTCAATTTTCTGTCAAGTGATGAATGGGTAAATAAAATGTGGCATATCCATACAATGGAATATTATTTGGCAGTGAAAAGGAATGAAATACTGATACATGCTATAACAGGCAGGACACTTGAAAACATCATAGTAAGTGAAAAAAGACAGTCACGAAAGACCACGTATTGTATGATTCCATTTATATGAAACATCCAGAATAGGCAAATCTACAGAGACAGAAAGTAGTTATTGCTTAGGGCTGGTGGGAAATGGGGAGGGTGGTCTGGGGGAGCTTTTGGGGGTGAGGGCTAAAGGGATTTATTTTGGAGGTGATGAAAATGTTCTAAGACTGTGGTGATGGTTGCACAACTCTTCACATACACTGAAAAACATTGAACTTCATACTTTAAATGGGCAAATTGTATGGTATGTGAATTGCATCTCAATAAAGCTGTTAGCAAATAAATATACATTATAGCAGGGTGATAAGTGCTATGAGGAAGAATAAAGCAGCAGCAGAGGATAGGTGGGGTATGCTGTTTAGATACAGTGATCAGGGAGGGCTTCTCCAAAGACATGACATTCAAGTGGAGATCAGAAAGAAGTGAGGGAGAAAGTGATGCAGATACATTGGGGAAAGAGTGCTTCAGGCTAAAGATACGAGTGTAAAAGGGGTTGAAGCCACAGAGAACTTTCCACGTCCAGGAACTCCCCAAAGGCCAGCATGGCTGAAGCTGAGGAGGGGAGAGAAGTGTCAGCCAATGAGGACTCAGAGGGAGGCACTAGCCCAATTACATGGGGGTGGTATGGACCCACGTTGGGTGTTCAGACTTGATACTTAGTGCAATGAGGTGTCTTTGATGCAGGCAAATGACACACATGGATTTATGTTTTTTTTTGTTTGTTTGTTTTTTAATCACTCTGCCTGTAGGTGGAGAATTGTCTGCTGGGGGTGAAGTGAGTGGTATGCAGGTAAACCAGCTCTCTAGAGGGGAGAAAGGCCTTGGTTTGTAATGTCTGCTAATTCCTGTGGTATAAATTGCTCCCACCATGGCCAATTTCAAACTACCAACAATTCGACAATGGACTTTTGAAAGCCCTGAAAATATAAGCAGTCAGCTCTTGTGAGCCATCATGAGTCAGCTGCAGCACGCTGCTGGCAGGAGGCTAATCAAGAGACTTCCAGAGCGGCAGTAATGTGGTGAGAAAAAGTAATCAGATTTGGGGTATATTTTTAAAGCTTCCTCCAATTATGCATGAGGGTAAGTGATGTTCTTGCTGTATCCCACTTCATTCTCATACTATTCCACAGCCACCTTTTGCCTATAGAATACCTTCATGCAAATCAGAAAAAAGCGCCCCTTCCTCTGGGATCATAATGCCTTGAACTGGGACACAATGGTGTAGGGTGTGCAGCGTGGGCCCCATTGCAACCTCACGCTTGCCAGCTGCCCTGTGCAGGGCACAGCCTGCCAGATCCTAAGGTGACAACCCTGTAAGCCCTGTAATAATGCTGGTGAAGATGCCACGGTAACTCCCTTTTTAATGGATGAGAAATTGGAAGCCCATATTAGTTAAGTAACTTGTCTATAGGAGGAGATGTGATATAAACCCAAGCTGCTCTATCTCAAAGTCTTGAAACCCCTTTGAGATATTTCTTGTCAGTACCCCAGATGCACTCCAGTGGAGGCTCAGGTCCCAAAGTTTATCTGCAAGCGTGAACTGTCAGGTATGCCAGACTGCAAGGGCAAGAGCGTGGAAAAGAAGAAAAAGAACGGAGAGATGTAGAGTCAAAGATTTTTATCCCTGGAGAGGCGGCAAGCCAAGGTGAAGAGAAAGGAACAAAACACTTATGACGTACATGCTTAGTAGGAAATATTTCAAATATTTTCATGTTAATTTGGAAAAAAAATTAGCTTCATTTTAAAATGAGGCTCGGAGAGGTTAAGGAGCATGCCCAGGGTCACACAGCTGGTAGGTGGCATCTAGACAATAGCCTATGCTCTTTCCACATGATCTTCCAGCAGCTGGAGCTCTACTGATGGGCAAGGGAGCCCCACTCTTTTAGCGTCCACTCTTCCTCAGAAGATCATGGTCATGATTCTGGGAGCAATCCGGCCACTTCCTGAAATATTTCAGGAACTTGACATCAAGGTGGTTGTATGGGGGTCATTTTTTTCATTCATTCAACAAGTATAGGTCATCTATTTATCTACCAGGCACCCCAGTTACCTAACTGTTAACTGGGGTGCCTGGTAGATAATAGATGACCTATATTTGTTGGAAGGTCATCCATTCCTGGGGCTGTTAGGAAGAATATGACCTTGTCTCTGACCTTGTACATTACTCAACACCCCTCTTTATGTTTCCTTTTACAATCTGGGGCTCAAGTCCCCTTTGCTCACTCCCAGTCTATTCATGGCTTGAAGGGAATCCAGGATGCTCACGTGGTCTGACCTTTCCCTAAGCAGCTGCAGGAAATGGAATCTGGACACACGGAAGGGGTTAAAAATGGCAACTTTCATTTCCTGTGCCACAAAATGTGGCTTTGCTCCTTCCTCTGCCTGTCTCTGAGCTGACAAATTTGGGACTGCCAATTGCAGAATTTCTGGACAGCATTGGGGCAGCCCTCCACTGGCACTCACTTATCCATTCCTGGTCTCCCTGTTTCTGACCAGGGAGTAAGAACCTGTCTTGTGGGGATGTGGGGCACTTCCCTAGTGCAGGGCCCCTTCTTGGCTTTGGGAAGGACCAGAGGATTAGGCTGAACATTTTTTTTCATGGAAATGGAATTCGGATTGGAACCTTATGTTGGTTTCTCTGGGCTTCAGAGCACGGCTACAGCATGGCCCACAGGTGCCAGACCTGGCCTGCTGAAGGTCTGCTAACGCTTTGAGTAGACAAGCACATGCTTTCTCCCCAAGGGACAGGCTGCATGCACATTCTTTTCCTGTAAGAACGCCCTTTGGGTGAGGAGATAGTATGATACAATGCCCATGTACATCTGCATGAATATGTGTGCACAGGTATGTGTGTGCATTTGTGTGTGTGTGTATGTGTGTTTAAAGAAAAAGGAAGCCACAGAGGGTTAGTTCCGCATTCAGGAAAGCAGATGGCTAGGATGAGCACTGGGCTCCTCTGAGTTCTCACATTGTGTTCAGCCCTAGGAGGCTGCTCATTATAGCTGCTCAGCTGGCTTTGAATCTCCACTCCATAGTTTATTATTTGAGTGACTTTCTGCAAGTTACTGACTTCTCTGAGGGGACCAGTTATCTACTGCCTCATAACAAGATACCCAACACATAGTGGCTTAAAACAACAATTTGTTAGTATTATATTTCACAAATCTGTGATTCAGGAATTAAATCATAGTGGGAACGTTCTGTACTGCTTTATGATATCTGAAGCCTCAGCTGGGATGACTTGAATGGCTGAACACTGAAACAGCTGGGGGCTGTTTGGAGTCTCTCTCTCTCTCTCTCCCCTCCCTATATATATATGTACCTGTATATCAGTTAGGGTTCTCTAGAGGGACAGAAATGATATATATATTAACCAGAACCATATATATATATAATGTATATAATAAATACATATATGGGTGTTTATTAAGTAGTATTAGCTCACACGATCACAAGGTCCCACAATATGCTGTCTGCAAGCTGAGGAACAAGGAAGCCAGTCCGAGTCCAATATTCGGTCCAATGAAGAACTTGGAGTCCAATATTCGAGGGCAGGAAACACCCAGCATGGAGGAAAGATGTAGGCTGGGAGGCTAAGCCACTCCAGTCTTTTCACATTTTTTTCTGCCTGCTTTATATTCTAGCTGCGCTGGCTGATCAGATGGTGCCCACCCAGGTTGAGGGTGGGTCTGCCTTTCCCAGCCCACTGACTCAAATGTGAATCTCCTTTGGCAACACCCTCACAGACACACCCAGGATCAATACTTTGCATCCTTCAGTCCAATCAAGTTGGCACTTGGTATTAACCATCACATCGTGGAAGGAGTGATATGAATGTATGTATGTGTGTGTGTGTACACATGACTAGATAGAAAATCCTTGAGGACAGAGGCCATGGCTCTTTTGTTCCCCACTCTATACCCGGTGCCCAACACTGTACCTGGTACACAGAAGATGCTCAATACGTATTTATCAAATAAATGAACAGATTGTTCTCAAGTCTGCCGTAGGTATGGTCAAAAGAAAGAAGGCAATTATGACAAGAAAGAGTGAGGGTGGGAGAGGCAGTCCTCTCAAGGAGCCTTCTTTTTATTCTCTCCACATGCACAAATACTGCTCAAGTCATCTCTGAAATGGGTGGAGAATCCCGTGTATTTTGCAGTTAATAAAGCCTGAGGTGGTCAGGGCTCACAGATTCTTACCTACAGACTAGGATAATATAAAAGGCCTGCATGAATTGATACAAGTTTTCTGATTAATAGGTCCTGGGAATAAATGGGAGATACAGAGTACTTTGAGATTTTTAGATGACAAATCAGTTGCAATGTCCTCCACTGTAATTTTTACCTCTCCATATTTTGGCTGTTAGGATAAGATCCTTCAGCTTCTGCCATCCTTCATCTTATCCTCAGAAATGGCACTTCCCAATATAGAATGGTACAGGAATACTTTAGAATAGAGGGAAATGAGGGGAAATAGCACCGAAATGATGAGTGTGTTTGCGCCCTCCCTCTCCGTGCCTCTGCTGCTGTGTAGAACGCAGCTGGTAGCACATTTCCTCCCCCGCGCCCCCTCTGAGAATCAGGCCCGGCTCGGTGGGGAGGGGTGCATAAAGCCCACTCCGGCCCGGAGGAAGAGCCTGGCTGTGATGTCTGCTGTTGCGGTATCAGGCCAGACAGGAATTAGGGGAAAACTGTTGTTCTTCGTAAAATGTGGTTCTTCCTACCAATCAGTAGACAGATGCCCCAGAGACCCTCAGAAATGGTATAAGCCTAGAATTTGGAGCACCCGTCCAGGCTCTGAGGCTTATAGAACTAGGATTAAAACTTAAATTGGACCTCAGTCCTCTGGTCTAAGCCCCTCTCTGTGCAAGAAGGGAAACTGAGGCCCAGGAAAACGAGGTGACACAGGTGAATCAGCAGCCCGGCCAGGCCCGCAAGTCAGGCTTTTGACTCCAATGTTAGTGTTCAAGGCTCCAGATGTGGACATTCCTTGTAAACTGTAAAACACCCAAAAAGGAAGATCATTATTCATGTTGTTACATTCCTGTGTCCCTTGGTCATTTGGATGGAAAATGTAAATGAACAGGAAGTGAGAGTACATTTGAGAATCTCCCTTCTCTTCAGAACAGCCATCACCTCATCCTCTTCTCCCTGAAACCTCTCCCACCCCACCCTCCACAATCTGATCCTCCCTTCCCTGGACTCTGGCTGCTGAGCTGGTTCCTAAACCCGGGTTTGGCTGGAAACAACACCCAAATGTCAGAGAGGAGGATGCACGGGAGAAGGCGGACTGTGAAGGGCTTGGGCCAGGCTTTCACCTACAAGAAGAAATGGCTGAAATGGACCTGATCCACAAAAGGGCAAAACGGGTCCCCTTCACTCGCTCACTCGCCTCACATCGCTCCTGGCCCCAGTCCCCAAACGTCCCGGGAGGTCTATGCGGAGTCCTTGCTCTCAGCCCATTGCAGCAGCATCACCCCTCTCTGTTATCAGAAGCCTGGCAGCCTCTGCAAATTGCATCTGGGAGGAAATGAGATCCTCCATACACAGGGCCATTTCCAGGCTTCCTGAACCACTGAGAGTGCTGGAGGAGGAGGGGATGAATATTTTATAAAAGGCCATAAAACATAATTTGTTCCTTTGAGTGAATTAGAGACTGTAGTTAAAAAAAGAGAGAAGTTACCATCAGTGGACCAGGAGTTTTGCATTATTTAGCTCCAGCTATTTCATTACATCTGTAAAGCAGGAGAACCAGAACATTAAAATCACACCCTTTGCTCCTCAGGAAGGGAAACAGAATCTTAGAGGCTCAAATACATACAACATAGACTCACTAGGCAAGGAGCAGTGGCTCTCTGCCTGGAATGTGTTCACAGAGGTGACATGAACGCTTTTGCTGGAAACGGGCAACCAGCCTGTCCAACTCACCACACTGATCCCGTCTAATTGCATCAAAGGGGGAAAGGTGAGCCGGTGGACCTAGCGGGATCTTCTTTTTCTGTTAGGATCTTCCCTAACCTCCCCTTTCATCCTTTCCTGAAGCAACTTCCTTTCTTTCTCCAGACCAGAGGGGAATTTGAGCCCAGAATAGAGCACAGCCTAAAAGTGGACCTCAGACATCCCTGTTCCAGTCTCCGCACCCCACCAGGAATAATGCCTTACAAGCAATGTCTTTGAGACCTTGTCTACCCGTCCTCTTTTGGGGACCTGTCCTATTCAACAGATATTTAGTCTTCTCTAATTCCTTCTCTTTTGCAACCACAGGCTTTTCCAAATTTCTGACTCTGGGAGAAAACTGAAAATCATTTTTTTTTCAATGCAAAGCAATTTAACTTCCTTTGCCGTAAGGTCTCCATCACGAACCATATCTTAATCTTGACCTTTCTGAACCATAAAGTCCTTTAGTTTGTTTTCAGAACTAAAAATACCTTTTTACCCCATGGATTCCACATCTACCAAAATAAGCAATAGATATGAATTTTAAAAGTACAATTTCGTTAACTGTGCCAGAGGTTTAAGATCAATGTCTTGGGGATTGTATTCAAAGAACTTATGCTTCCTTCCAGGGGTAGAAGACACAGGAAAATATCTTCCCCATTTTTACAAAAGTCATGGCTTTTTTGTTCTTCCATGGACTGGCATTTGGTATTCCTTCCCTTCGTGCCTGCTATTTGGGGCAATTCCTACAATTAAATGTGGCTCTGTGTGTCTTGTCCAGCTCTCCTTCCATCACTCCACTCCTCCGCTCTACACACATTCTCTCTCTCTCTCTCTCTCAGCACACATGCACAGCTGCATAGAATTTGCTTTTACTCCATCAGTGCCTTGAGAGGGGTGGTGTTGCAGCTGAAGGGAGATCCTTTTGGACCTGTGTCATTCCTTATGTCACCTGCTTAGTAACCAGTGCTCTCTACGCATAAGCCACCTGGTCCTTTGTCTCTTCTTCTTGGTTGCTTGATCCTCCTTCTGTCCCTCATTGTTACTCATTAATTTACATTTATTGAGCACCTGCTCTGTGAAGGAAATTGTGCTAGGCCAGGGGGAGAAGGCACAATAACAGGGTCTTTGTCCTCAGGATCCTTGGAGTCCATGAGAAACTTGTGATTCTCTCTGACCTGCCACTTTGTCCTGGGAGAATTTGCGTTTTATAACATTTGAGGTAGAGTAATCCTGCTGAACAGGGAATTAAGAGATCTATATTTCAGTCATTGTAGCCATTAATACTATGGAAAAGTAATTTGCTCACTATATACTGTGATTCTGGCATCAGCAAAATCATGCAGTTGGTTGAGATGATGTTCACCATTCCTCCTAGTGCTTGATTTCTGTGATCTTATGTCCTATAATACAAAGTGCCTCCGAATGTGAGGCTTGGTGAGAAATAGGGATTTGTGGTTAAATACATTTGGGAAACATCGGGTTAAATAATGTTAAGGGATGAATCAGAGGTTTTACTATTCTAATGTCTATTGTGAAGCTCTCTGAGATAAAGTGTAAGATTCCTAAACTCATTTAATTGGGGTGGGTGTTCACAAATATCAAATCCATTTTTTATCAAATGAATTTCTTTTTCTTCTGAGTTAAAGAATTTACATCTCTAGGCAGCTGGTTCTTTGATCAGGAGTGGAACCCAGATTGTGGCAGTTTGGAATCCTAAGCACAAGGCTACAGGGTGGAGTGCCTTGTCTGTGCACATACCTATTAACGTGGTGAGAACTAGAATTGTGTAGAATACACTTTGGGAAGATGAAGAAAGAGAGCTCCCCACATGGGCTCTGGACTCAAGACTGAGTGTATTTTTTGAAGGCTAGAGTACAGTGGCATGATCATAGCCCCACTATAGCGTCCACCTCCTTGGTTCAAATCATCCTCCTGCCTCAGTTTCCCAAAGTGGGACTACAGGCGTGTGCCACCATGCCTGGGTAACTTAAAACAAATTTGTTTTTGTAGAGTGGTTGCATTTGAAGCTTGCTCAGGTATCTGCTGGCTCCATGAGCTGGTAAATTAAACTTCCCGTCCTTCTGTTTTCTCATTTTTAAAAGGAGGCTAGGAAAAGCTTTACCTCATACCTCTTAGCAAAGTGCTTGGAATGCAGTATGCATACACACAATGCTTATCATTAGCTATTACTATCTTTAGTCAATATTTATTGAAAAGTTAATAAACAGAAGAAAGTTACAACATTTTATCGTAAAGACTTAGCTACTGCCCATGACCCCACTGGAGATGCAGATAGGACACCAGAGTTAGACAACAGGTTGCTATCATTTCAGTGGTAAAGTTAGGTCAGAAAATGGACAAGGAGGAGTAAAAATCCAGACCAGTTTAATGTAAACAAAGTGAAGATCTCTATAGAAAACTGTGGTAGGAGGAGAAGTAAGCAATAGTAAGAATGAAAAAGTTGGCCAAAGTTAGGCTTTTGAAATTAATTTCATGATCCATGTTTAATTCTCTTCTTATAGGCATAGAAAATAGAATATTAATGATCTCTATATTGCATTTATCTTCCAAGCAGGAATGCAAGTAGGCATATTGGTCGGGAGAAACAGGGTTCTGCTGCAGTAACAAACAGCCCATAAAGCTTAGTGGGTTAGAGCAAAGGACTATCTATTGCTCAGACTACCTAGCCATCACTGGCACTCTTAGGGTTCTGCTCTATGTCTTTCAATCTGGGTTGTAGGCTGATGGGGTTGCTACCTTCTCAAGTGCTATGGATCATTACGGCAGAGGAAGAGAGCATTGGCAATTAAGTGCTGCAGGCCCGATATGACACATGGCACAACTTATCAGCTAGAACTAGTCACGTGACTCTCACCCAACCACGTGGAAACCAAGAAGGACACAATCTTACCATGTACCCAGGAGGTGAACAGACTGGAAATGTTCGTCAAATAGCAGCAATGACTACCATTGCCTGCTATTAGGGTCACAAAATGTTTGTCTCCCCTAGGCAAAATACACTTACTTACCACCTAAGGAAGACAGCCTAAAAGTCCGACCCAGTCCTGGTATCAAGCTGAAATGCTAGGGTCTCTTGTGGTGTGTAACAGGGCAGTTTTCACATTAGGGAGCGGCATGTTCTCGTCTCCATAGTTGTGAATGTGGATCCTTTCCTTTCTGAGACTTAGGCTCCAAAAAGATAAGTAATCGTTTCTCTCCCACAAGACAAGAAACGATGCATTTGAAGTAGGATAACTGCAATCAATATTCCCATTCAGAAAGGCGGAAGATTGTGGAAGCACAGTAGTCACTGGTCCGTAACGACTCTGAAATCCTGTGAAACAGAATTCGACCCTCACTTGGCTGCCTGGGAGGAGATCCCAGCCCTCTGTTCTCTGCCTATGGATTCTCCCTCTGGAGGGTCTTCTTTCTGTTGCCCTCCTTGCTCCTATCAGAGATGGGAATTGCAGATGATATTGAACTGCTTTCTTGGCCGGCTCCTTGTCTGTGATAATTTAGGGGCCCAACGGTACTTTACATTTTGAAAAGTCATGAATGGTTTCGTTCAGGTCATGGTTCCTTTGGTAGGATGACTGTCTGAAAATCTTTTTAGACTTCTTCCTGTGTGTTTCAGGCAGACCTCTGTACCGATAGCCAATAACCACACCTATGGTTACAGTTGTTATCCTGTTCTAAATGAGCCATTGTATGTCGTGCTATGGGATAGAGGCAGATAATTTGTCTTTTGGGTTTCCAAGTCTCAGAATTGCAGAAATCCATATTCAAAACTGATGTAGAGACTGGCACGCGTCGCTCCTTAATATAAAAACTACTATGCACTGCTAGAGAACCTAGCATTTCAGCCTGATACCAGGACTGGGGAGGACTTTGGGGTTATCTTCCTTAGGGAATAAGTAAGCGTATTTTGCCTGTGGGAGCCATGGTTCTTCTCAACGTGAACCTAACAGCAATAATTTGGGTCTATATATTATTTGTGGGATGTTACAGCTTTAGTCTTGATTTTTCTTTCGCTCTTACCTGAGCCAGTTTGCCCTGTTTGAATGACTTTTTGAAGCCATAACTTCAACTACACTTTTGCCCTACAATGACTTATTCCATTCAGAGGAACTGACAATGGACATGACTGCCCTATGCTTGATTTGTTCCATGGCATGAGCTGAAGTACTCATCAGTCTTTCTTGTATAAAGGTCTTTTCAGTTTTGTTTACTTCTTTGGGGAATGAGAAGCAGCTGCCTCTGTCTACCCTGAAAATCCCCACATTTCTGGACTCTCTCCTGTCCATTTCATCTCTGCTTGCTAACTGGCCCAGTCTTTTCCAAACTCACAAATATCTTGTACTACATTGTCAGATGCAGCCAACAGTGGCCACCATACAATATAACAAGCGGTTTTTCAACCCTCTTCCTAGATATGCACGTTTTTAGGGATATAATCTGCCTTCTAAGTGATCACAGGTGACAGTTTTGAGAATATTTTTCCATTTGTAACATGGATTGCCTGTAACGGTCTCCTATAAAGTTTCTTCAATACCTGTCATCCGGCCACAGAACCAGTGTCACAAGTTTGTGGTTTTTTTTTTTTTTTTTTTTGATGGAGTCTCACTCTGTGGCCAGGTCGGAGTACAGTGGTCCAATCTCGACTCACAACAACCTCTGCCTCCCAGGTTCAAGCAAGTCTCCTGACTCAGCCTCCCGAGTAGCTGGGACTACAAGTGCGCACCACCACACCCAGCTAATTTTTGTATTTTTAGAAATAGGGTTTCACCATGTTGGCTGGGATGGTCTCGATCTCTTGACCTTGTGATCCACCTGCCACGGCCTCCCAAAGTGCTGGGATTACAGGTGTGAGCCACCGTGCCTTGGCCATGTCACAGGTTTTAAGTTTTTACTTTTAGCAGCTTCTTACTTCAGTTTGGATAGACTTGATTCTGCTATGGGAACAAATCAATCCCTGAGTACCAGAGGATTAGAGCAATAAGGGTTTGTTTCTCACTCATGCTACTATTGCTTCAGCTGGGGGCCAAGCTTCCTGCCCCCTCACCCTGTAACACAGCTCACCCTGACAGAGCAGCCACCATCCTGAACAAAGCTGGTCATTGTGGTTGGTGTGAAGAAAGCTCTGGGGGCTTTCCCATGAGGAAGTAAATATTTTGGTTCAGAAGTGACACACGTCACTTCTGATTGTAACTCACTGTCCAGAACTACTTGCCTGGTGCCACACAGGCACCAGTGAGTGAGATAGATAGTAAAATTCTCCATGTTCCTGAAAAGTAGAGAGCTGGAGTCATTTGGAAAACGGCATTAATGACTACCACAGGAGGGAAATTGGATGAAGATGCAGGCTGCAAACTTAGGATACTAACAAGCTCTCTTGGGATCCCCCCAGAAGGACGAGGAGCTCGTTATAGATTTGTTTCTTGGCATGGATAGTCATTTCCTGAGGCTGTTGATTGGTGTGGCACAGATGTCTAATGCATTTCTTTTCTAATATACAGCCTCACTCAAGTGAAAGCTGTTAGATTTTTCTCTACTGAATTATGGAACATCATCATCACCATCACTACTTTGTAATTGACGTCATCATCCTCACTAAAAATTGGACTAAGCAGCTAATTATAAATAGTGCTTTTGTATGGCACACGTGTTTGCGTTTGTCCCCCTGACTCCATCCACTTGGCCGCAGGGGAAGCCCAGGAGGAGGGAAATGGCCACAGTGCATCCAGAGACTAAATGAGTAGAAGGGAACTTCAGGTCAAAGTGTTGTGTTATCAATGTTGGCAGGGTACATCAATTAGTTTGTGGAACCAGTGGGCGCTACTGCAGGAAATTAACCCTCGAAGTTCAAGATAGCTGACTTCTTTTTAATGTAACTCTCAGATGACCAAATTTTTGGGGTGTGTGTGTGTGTGTGTGTGTGTGTGTGTGTGTGTGCGTGTGCATGTAGAGGGAGGGGAACAAAAGGAAAATAGCAAAAATTGACTGCAAAGTGGAGAGTTATCCAGCCGTCCATTTTTCTCCCTTCCTTCCCCAGGATTCAATGCTGTCTTCTCTCTCCAGCAGAAAAAGTAGGAGAAGGTTAAGAGAAGGAGTAAACATGACCCAGGCCCTGGCGTAAGGGGTGAACGAGGGACCCAGAAGAAGGGGATCGGGCTGGGCAGAACGCTGTGTTTGGACAGAGGGGCTTCCACTTGGAACACCCTGAAGAACTGAAGCCCGAGGGCAGAGCCTTGCCCAGAGTGAGATGGTGAGAGGAGGGACACGGAGTCAGACTCATCACCCCTGCTTCTCGCTGGCTCTGAGTGGTTTGGATTCCACAGTGGAAAGCTCAAGAGTGGGGTGGGTCATCCTAGGGAGGGTGTGTCTGTGCTTGTGCACAAGTGTTGTGTTTTCTCAATGAGAGTTAAGGAAGCTGACTACCTGCCACCCTGTCCTCACAGCAGGGGCCTGTGGGTGACAGGACCATGAGGAGAACCATTTCCAGAGGTTACACAGAGAAAGAGGACAACTTCAGGGATCCTATTACCAGAGTGATGACAAGTGCACACACACACACGCACACCCACACACGCACGCACACACACGCACACACACACAAGCAGCACACACACGCATGCACACACACACGCACACACAGCAAAATAAAAATGTAAAGAAGCCTGGAAGATAGATCATTTATGGTCATTTATGTACCATAAATACATAAATGGAATAGGTACATTTTGGAACCTAGGGCAGAGGTCAGAATATAAATGGTTATCACACGATGCTTCACATTATCTGTGCTTAT
Source organism: Piliocolobus tephrosceles (assembly GCF_002776525.5). NCBI lineage: Eukaryota > Metazoa > Chordata > Mammalia > Primates > Cercopithecidae > Piliocolobus > Piliocolobus tephrosceles. The sequence continues at coordinate 5,128,727 of NC_045443.1, forward strand.
CTTGTTGGGCACATACATCCATTCTTAGGTGGTTCTTCCCATGGATGCCGCCCATGTACTCCTGACCTGTTGTAGATCATGTGTTCCACTGGAAGGCCAGCGTGGGCCCAGGAGGACGGTGCCCCTGGGATCCAGTCCCAGTTGTTGGTTTCCGGGACCTCTCTATCTCTTGGCTTTCCTTTGACCTCACTGACAACCCCTCAGCCTCCTCTGCTGGCTGCCCTTCCTCCTGACCTTGACCAGTAGATTGAAGACTGCTGTGAAGGACTTGGTCCTGGTCATTTCTCTTCATTGTCCATATTCTGTTTCTGCAGAAGACCTTAGTGCCATGAATTTATATATTTCTAGATGTTTTAAATTCATAAATCGTAAATTTCTTTATCATATTCCAGACCTAAATAAATAACCGCTTCCTTGATGTCTTCATTTGCATGTATAATTTCCTTCTCCAGTTTAATACATCTAAAGGTGAGGTCTTGACGCATCCCAGCTTGTTTAACCTCTTGTCTTCTCTTTCTCAGTAAAAGGCAACACCTACCCGCCTAGTTGCTTGAGGTTGGCATTGGTGCCTTATTTCTCATGTTCTAGTGATGATCAATTCCTGCTGATTCTATCATCTAAACATACCTCCTCAGTTCTCCTCACCTCCTCTCCACTCTATCTCTACCGACTCTACCCATTCTGCCTTTCTCTGGCCTAAGTCACCATTATCTTTTCCCCAGATGACTGCAGTTTCCTGGTCTTTCTATTTCTTCTTCTACCTGTTCATAATTCATTCCCCTCACAGCCTCTAAGTAAATCACATCACATCTCTCCTCTGCTTGAAAACCATCATTGGCTTCATACCGCCCTTAAGATAAAAACTGAGCACCTTACCCTACAAGATGGTACCCTTGCTAGTTCTTCAATCTTATCTTGCACCTCCCTTTCCCTTGCCCATTCTCCTCCCAGCACATGGCCTTCTTTTTGACCTTGAACACCCATGACCTTTCTAGCTCAGGGCTTTTGCACTTGTCAGTCCAGAATGCTCTTCCCTGCTTTTGGCACTGTGATCCCGTTCTCTTATTTATTTATTTTTGAGACAGAGTCTCCCTCTGTCACCCAGGCTGGAGTGCAGTGGTGCCATATTGGCTCACTGCAACCTCCATCTCCCAGGTTAAAGCGATTCTCCTGCCTCAACCTCCCGAGTAACTGGGACTACAGGCACCTTCCACCATGCCCAGATCATTTTTGTATTTTCAGTAGAGACGGGGTTTCACCATATTGGCCAGGCTGGTCTTGAACTCCTAACCTCAGGTGATCCACCTGCCTCAGCCTCCCAAAGTGCTGGGATTACAGGCGTGAGCCACCGTGCCAGGCTCCATTCTCCTCTTTGGATTGTCAGTTGAAATATTACCTCTTCAGAGGGAACTTTTCCAGCTACCCTTGCAAAGTTGAGTCCCCAAGTTCATTTCTGACATAGCATCCCATTTATCCTCCTCAAGGCATTTACTGCAATATGGAAATATCTTCCTTATTGTTTACTGTTAAAATTTTCTGTCTATAATGTAGTTTATTTCTTATGTGAAAATGTATGCTTATCAAAGCAGATATTTTGTATAGATCACTGCTAAATCCTCAGAACCTGGCACCATGCTGGCACCCAGTAGCTGCTCAATAAATACTTTTTAAATAAATTAATGATCGCTATGACCATGGCAAACATCTGAATCTGGATACAACAACAAAAAATAACAACACAATCTGTGGGGCATGAAATTGGTGCTTGGTGAATGCTGGGGAAAAATTACCTGACATTGGGAGCCACTTGGCAGCATCTATGGATGGAGTTGTGTCTTCCTTCACCTGGGAACTGGCACTTCTGAAGGCGTGATTGTACTCATCCTTAACACACGCTTGCGGGGAATGATCTAGGCATAGGGTTTTTCTTAAGCTAAGAAATGAGTCTATTTCACAACAGAACTAAAAACAGAACTCTGATTCGTGCATTTGCCAATGGCTTTTCCTTCTCAGGGAACCTCCTCGGCACAGTGAAACCCCTCTTGGGACACAACCTCATGCTTGATGGAAGGTAATCACGGAACATCAACTCTGCCTGTACGGTGGCAGGCAGCCCAGCCAGGCTTAACCCGAGGGGCACTCAAATGGAGTTTCTCAACACCTTCTCAGGGTGTGTACCCTTCTGCAGAATGAAGGTTCCTTCCCAGGCTTTGCCAGGATTGGTTTTGAAGAATTACTGACCTGGTTGACAGTCTCATGAATAAAAATGGCAATGATGAAAAAAAACCTGCAAAGAAATCATTCATTATACATTTGAAAGCAAAAACAAAAAGAATCATGGGTTAGTCAATTTACGACTCAGAATATAATGACAGATAACTGGATGAGGGTAAAGAGTATCTTTTGTATTGTATGTGGTGTTGGTTTCCTTTTCTTTTCTTTCAAAACAGTTTTGAAACAGAGCAACTTTTGCGTGGAGTCTAAATGGCTTAATTACATAGCCCGTAAGTGAGAAAACTCCGCTGGATGACTCTGTGTACTTGCTTTCTCTCCCTTCACTGAGACAAGCAAGGTGAGAGAAGGGAGTGGAAATGAGATGGGCAAGCATGAGATGTGCAAGCTGGCTGCTTTCCTGTTGTGATGTGGTTTGGAGAAAAAAGAACAAAAGTCCCTTACTCAAACTGTAACTCCAAGCCAGTCAACATCAAAAGCCCAAGAAGCTGTTAACCACAAATTAATTAATCCCTTGCTGTAGAGAACTAGGGATCTTCCCGAGGTCCTGTATGCCTAGCTAGGCTTAACTTTCACCTCATCGTGAACTTTTCCTTATTTTAGTACTAAAAATCATGCCCGCAGGTGGAAATTTAAGGTGCCAATGAGACATCTGTTGTGTGAAGCAGCATCTTAAACCACCACACGTGTGCCAGAAAAAGCTCATCTCTATATGCCCTGACTTCCCCTTACTGCAGACCCCCGCAAAGGGAACCCATGCCTTGACTTTGGAGAGCAACCCACTTCCTTTCTTGCCGTTTGGTCCCTTATGTCCATAAGCTTTCATAAAAATCTTTCTCTTTGCTCCTGTATGCTATGATCTCTTTTGATTTCTATCCTGGGGGATCAAAAAAGCCCATAGGGCGTTGGTGCCAGAAATCAGCTGTGCAAGCACAGAAAGGGAGCAGAGGCTATTGCCTGGCTCAACTGGTGAGGAGCAAGACTGGAGAATGAGTATGCAGTGAATTCAAAGGCTAGCATCTTTCTTACCCACTCAACACGTGACCCCTTCCCGACACATCTAGAAGCCTTGGTTCTCTCCTTCCTCCAGCCCTCTGAGAGTGAATGCTGCTGAGAACCACGGTGGTTTTAAGATACTCTGTGCAACACAAAGAACTCTCAGATGCAACCTGTGGTTTCAGAGCACCTTTATGTGTCATTCTCATGATTAAACTCAATGAATGTGTACTAATCATCTAATACGCACCAGAAGCTACACAAAAACACGTTGTAGTTGTTAGCCAATTCATTTTGGCTACAGCCAGCCAGAAAAGAGGAAACCGAGGCACAGAGAAGCAAATGTCAACCCTACCTGGAAGTGTCAGTCTGAAACGATCAGTTGAGTCTTCCTCTACTAGACCCCAACTTGTCTGGTCTGGTGAAGAAAGACAGAAATGGATGGAAAACCATTCTTATCCCCTTCTTACCGGAGAGTTAGGGAGAGTCAACTTTCTGGGAAAGCACCTAGAATGTGACTGGCACATATTCAATGCCCAGTAAATGTAGCTATTGTTTTTTCAATAATCACTCTTACCCCTTTTCCATTCACCCTCTTCTCCCCTTTTTTGGCTACCCAATAAGCAGAAATTCCAGATGCATCCTCCGGGGTGGTTAGGAGCAAAGGATCCCCAGGATGCAGTTTCCTGGGCTGAGGTATCTCTGAGGTGCTTCCATCTTCCGGGTCCTTCCTCACTGGGGTTGTTGCCTCAGGCTCTCAGGACTGCCCTGGAAAACTTCTGATGGGAAAGGCATTGATCCACTTGCCACCCTTTCTCTACCATCCCTTTGCAATCCTAGGAGAGTTGCAGCCTCACCCTCCCAGGCTTGCAAAGGTAGAGGGAGAATTATATTGGAATTTAAATTGGAAGCTCTCAAGCCATCTCAAAAATACTTTCTCTATTTTTTTTTTTTTCCCGTAGATATTGGAGAGGTTGGCAAACGGGTCTTCCTAAAGACAGAAGAATGTCTGATTTCATGTTTTCTTTAGATTTCTGGATGAGTGGGTGCACAGTGCTCCGTATTGTGTGGTGGGGCGGGGTGTGTCTTCTTATTGATGAAATACACTGCGCAGGTCAACTCGGTAAACCGAAATGAGAAAAGCCGATTGCGGGGATGGAGGGGGTGTGGTATGAGGGTGCCGGCGCCTGTGGAGGGGGGCGCGAATGTGAACGGGAGAAAGCGAGAGGCGTGCCAGGAGAGCGCGGGAAAGCTTACTGGTGAGGCAAGTGTGCGTCTATTTCCATGGCGCCCTGGCTCGCGGCAACCCCTGGCTGGGCGAGGGGTGTGATGTGGGAGTGGGGTGGGAGGGGGCAGCAGGCGGGGCCTGCCACGTCACTTGGAGAGAGTGTGTTGGGAAGGAAGGGCAGAGCGGAGAGCCGAGCCGCTGCAGCTGCGGCGGCGGCAGCGAAGCCTTGAGCCGTGGGGAGGTGGGTCCCCGCGCTCGGGCGCCGGGGCAGCCCAAGGCCCTCTGCGAGGCCTGCCGCGCGGCTCCTAGGGAGGAGGAGGCGGCTGTGGCGGCCGGAACCGCGACCTTGGCCGGACCCAGCCCCGCGGTGGACGCAGGGCGGAGGCCGAGCCCCGCCAGGAGTCTTTGCCGAGCCGGAGGGAGGCGCACCAGGCGCTTCGGTACCAGCGGCAGCCGGGGGTCCGGAGCGGCTGGAGGAGTGCAGTGGGCACTGGGAAGAGCTAGCCCGGCTGGAGGGCCGACCCCTGCGTCCGGGAGCCGGGTCTCAGGCACCGCTGGGGGCGAAGCAGCTCGTCTTTTCGGGCAGCCAGTTTCACACGCGCCCGTGTGCGGTTCCGGGCATCCCAGTAAGCTCTAGCACCGGGGCGCGGGTAACGGGAAGCGCAGAACCAAATCCCCAGCGCCCAGGTCACCTCCCCAGACCCAGCCTTGCAGAGACCAGGGCCTTAGGGCTCACGGACCCAACCGCCAGGTCAGACCGCGAACCGGGAGGAGCACGAGCCCCACCCTAAAGAGGGCGCAGCCGGGAGCCGGGGAGCGGGTGCCGCGCTCCAGAGGTTGTGTCGTGGGCGCCGTCCTAGTGGCGGGGAGCGCACCTCCGAGGGGGCATGAGATCGGAGAAATCCCTTACGCTGGCGGCGCCGGGGGAGGTCCGTGGGCCGGAGGGGGAGCAACAGGATGCGGGAGACTTCCCGGAGGCCGGCGGGGGCGGGGGCTGCTGTAGTAGCGAGCGGCTGGTGATCAATATCTCCGGGCTGCGCTTTGAGACACAATTGCGCACCCTGTCGCTGTTTCCGGACACGCTGCTCGGGGACCCTGGCCGCCGAGTCCGCTTCTTCGACCCCCTGAGGAACGAGTACTTCTTCGACCGCAACCGGCCCAGCTTCGACGCCATCCTCTACTACTACCAGTCTGGGGGCCGCCTGCGGAGGCCGGTCAACGTGCCCCTGGACATTTTCCTGGAGGAGATCCGCTTCTACCAGCTGGGGGACGAGGCCCTGGCGGCCTTCCGGGAGGACGAGGGCTGCCTGCCCGAAGGTGGCGAGGACGAGAAGCCGCTGCCCTCCCAGCCCTTCCAGCGCCAGGTGTGGCTGCTCTTCGAGTACCCAGAGAGCTCTGGGCCCGCCAGGGGTATCGCCATCGTCTCCGTGTTGGTCATTCTCATCTCCATAGTCATCTTTTGCCTGGAGACCTTACCCCAGTTCCGTGTAGATGGTCGAGGTGGAAGCAATGGTGGTGGTGTGAGTCGAGTCTCCTCAGTTTCCAGGGGGAGTCAGGAGGAAGAGGAGGATGAAGACGATTCCTACACATTTCATCATGGCATCACCCATGGGGAAATGGGGACCGGAGGCTCGTCCTCACTCAGTACTCTGGGGGGCTCCTTCTTTACAGACCCTTTCTTTCTGGTGGAGACCCTGTGCATTGTCTGGTTCACTTTTGAGCTCTTGGTGCGCTTCTCCGCCTGCCCCAGCAAGCCGGCCTTCTTCCGGAATATCATGAACATCATTGACTTGGTGGCTATCTTCCCCTATTTCATCACCCTGGGCACCGAGCTGGTGCAACAGCAGGAGCAGCAGCCAGCCAGTGGAGGAGGCAGCCAGAATGGGCAGCAGGCCATGTCCCTGGCCATCCTCAGAGTCATCCGCCTGGTCCGGGTGTTCCGCATCTTCAAGCTCTCCCGCCACTCCAAGGGGCTGCAGATCCTGGGCAAGACCTTGCAGGCCTCTATGAGGGAGCTGGGGCTGCTCATCTTCTTCCTCTTCATCGGGGTCATCCTCTTCTCCAGTGCCGTCTACTTCGCAGAGGCTGACGATGACGATTCGCTCTTTCCCAGCATCCCGGATGCTTTCTGGTGGGCAGTGGTTACCATGACCACGGTAGGTTACGGGGACATGTACCCCATGACTGTGGGAGGTAAGATCGTGGGCTCGCTGTGTGCCATCGCCGGGGTCCTCACCATTGCCCTGCCTGTGCCCGTCATTGTCTCCAACTTCAACTACTTCTACCACCGGGAGACGGAGCAGGAGGAGCAAGGCCAGTATACCCACGTCACTTGTGGGCAGCCTGCGCCGGACCTGAAGGCAACTGACAATGGACTTGGCAAGCCTGACTTCCCCGAGGCTAACCGGGAACGGAGACCCAGCTACCTTCCTACACCACATCGGGCCTATGCAGAGAAAAGAATGCTCACGGAGGTCTGACCAGTGAAGACAGGGCCTGCAGGAGGGGAGCACTGAGCTAACAGTCTCTTAGGCTTCCTTCTCATTTTCACTACTCACTCTAGCTTCAGTTGACTTCTTGACTCTCTCTCCTTTACCCGCTACCTGGCATCCAGGACCAAATACCTGGACTATCAACCTTGTTGCTTAATCTATTGTTGCTTAAGCTTTCAAGGTTAATCCATCTAAGTGACATTTTTAAAATTCCAGCGGTGCCACCCAATCATGCCCATCTTCTGTCATATGGATGAGATATACATTTATGTCTGACCTTCCCTCAAGACTGATTTTTCATGTCTGGGACTTACAATATCTCTAGGAACAGCAATGTCAACAGGATGGAAACCAGCCATACCTAAGTCTTCGCTCCCTCCTTAGTGTTCTTTGCTTTGGGTCATGTGCGCTTCCTAGCTTCAGGCCGCTTGGTAACGGGAAGAAGCGGGAGGACAGAAGCAGTACTCAACTTGCTGTTCTTCCGGTGCCCTGTAACACCTGCCGGTCATCCTGCAGATGACCCTTGGTAAAGTCTTCATTTGCACAGCCTCAAAATAGGTTATTCATTTCTAAACTTGGCTGGAATTAGAGAAAATACAATCAAACTTTACCACTTGGAGGACACGGGGGTTAGTCCAGGACCAAAGGGGCCATGGATTTTTCAAAGCGCGGCCCAGCACAAGAGGCACTGGTGTTCGGTCTACATTTAGTCCTCCCCACTCTGATCCCCTGACTCTCTAGCTTCCAGGAAGGTTCCTTCTCAGAGCCAAATACTCATTTTGTGCAAGTGCCTTCCTGAGCAGAAGAACTGGAGAAAGGGAACCACAGAACCAGGAGGAATGTCTGAACAGAGTCAAGCAACTGGCTTGACCACAGTCTGAAGCAAGGTGCCACTTAAACAGATACTGTTTTCTCAAAGGGGCAGAGGAATCCTGTTGCAGATGGCAGCCTTTTCTCCCTCATTTCCCCCAAATGTTCTCTAGCCCTCTACCTTGCTTCCTGGGAATTTGATTTAGGATTGCTGTTGAAGGCTTCCTCAAGCAAACTCCAGCTTAAAGCCCTAGACAGGTAAAAGCACACATTGGATGGCAGCATGGGTTTCTTCCCATTTTATGGGCATGAAACATGTGGTTTAGAATAAGGAGCAAGTGTTATTCCTTTGCCAACAGCCTCACTCTAAGAGGTTTTTTTGCTGAGTCAAGCAAACACTTGCCTGCTCTGCCCGTTGGAGCTGCATTTGGTCTGCTCTCACTGGTAAGGTGACGTGGTGGCGTTCCCACTTGATCTAAGCCATTTTCTTCCATTGTGAGACCACTGCCATCTATCCACTGGCCCACCTACCCTCTTACCTCTCTCAGTAACGTTGCCATTTGTTTTGCCTTTGATAAACTGTGATGTACTGTTCTGAGATCTTTTGGGTGCAGTTCTGAAACTGAAAGGACTGTTAACATGTTTTTAATTTTATATCTATGCTTTCAGACTCTTTGATGATATTTTTTTTAAAAAATTATTTTCTCGAAGAGCAGCTTACGAGAGGACAGCCTTATGAGGGTTTGCTTGAGAGGCAGTGTTGCTTCTGTGACTGCCAGATCTAAATCTCGACCTTGCCATAACTTTACAGGGTAACTTGGGTCCACAGTCCCTTTTTGTGCCTCAGTTTACCCACCCATTAAATGGGAACATTACTGTCTTCCCCTCCCTACCTCATGGGGAATGTCTGGGAAGCTGGGGACATTGCTATGCAAATGTGTGAATCTTAGTCATGGATTTGATTTTTAGTTCTCTCCGTACCCCCATAGGCAAGGCCTTCCCCCAGAGTTCCTGCCTTGGATCCAAAGCCTAAGAATAGGCCATTATGGACCATTGGCTCCCTAAATCCCTCCTTGGCCTCTTGGACTGAGCCCCTCAGCCTTTCTTCTTACCCTTCAGAAAGGAGGGTTCTCTTTAGATATGTTCAGGGGGATCCTTCCATGGCTGGAGGTCACCTTGACTAGGAGCTTGGCTTCTCCAAACCTGAAACACAGTAAAAGACAGAGATGTTTATGATGCACAGACCTGCTGTGAGGTCAGAAAGTGCCAGTTTTCCAAATCTCTCCCATTACTGCTGGCTATTTGGGGAAAGAAGAGAAAAGCCCATTCCAGAGGCAGAAGGGAAGCTCCCAGACGAGGGTAAAAGTTGGGACATGTATGCATGTATCTCTGTATATGTGTATGTAATCACCCTCATCACCATCCCTGAGAACACATTTCCTTTTCAAGTCAGAGCACGCTTGAAAGGGTTTGTGGAGAGCCCGGCTCACCAGGGACTCTGGTTGCCGTAGCAACCTTCCAGACTGTTCTCTCTATCTTCTGCTTTGGGCATCAAGGGAGACCAGGGGACTATATCTTCCCAGCTTCTCAAATGGGAGCACTTCCCACGTAGTGGCTTAAGGGCTGGGAGTGCCAGGACAGGGATGTGGGACTTTTGGAAAATGTGGAGGATGCAGAGGGCCTCAAAGCTTTCTGTCTGGACTTTGCTTCCTAGTTTCCCCACCCAGTCATTGCAGCTGCCTCATCTTACTCCTGATTCTTCAGAAATTTGAATGTTAAGCAACCAATTAAACCAACGTCAGTGTTAATTTTTTCAAGCGGTCGGGGGGAGCCCTTACAGGGGACAACTTCTCCTTGGAGTGACAGCCAGGCTGGGCCTCACCAGGTGAGATCACAGTCTTAGGGATCATGGAGTTCCCGTCTCCACAGAGGCAGGCTCTTCCCAGCTCCACGAGAGGCGGAGAATTGCAACTTCTTCCTCCCCGGGAACAGTCTATCTAGCTCCTGGGAGGAATCTCAAAGATCTTTCTTCTTAAGACATCGAAGAAAAACGGAGAGGCTGTAGCTCGACCCAAGTTTCTGTGAAGAATTTTGTCAAGTGATCCCTCTCTGACCTTAAGTCTCTTTATTTGGATTCTGTGCCCTGAGCACCAAGAGAATATGCACTGTGTGTTGCCTGGACAGCTGGGGTGGTGATTCACAGGAAGGGTCCAAGCCATCACTACACCTGACTCAAGCTGGAAAGAGCCCCCAGAGGACTTCCTGGAACTGCCAGCCTCAGCCTGAGATGCGGGATATTCGTCCCCACGGAGCGAGGAGGGACAGCTCGCCGTCTTTGCAGGTGAGGTAGGTTCTACTGGAGGGGAATTTTGTTTTTGGCTCAGTCCTGCAGGCAAAATTAGAACGGGGTGGGGAGAGAGAGAGAAGGTGGGGAAACGTGCATCTGGAGACATGCAAGATTTTCATTCCCCTTCCCTCAGGGGCTACCTCGCTCTTTCTGTGTATTTTTCTTTGACTCAATTGACTTCAGTTTTCTTTTTCTCTGTTTCTGTCCCCTTGATGCCGCTGGCTCCTTTAAAAAATTCTCTCTTTTTCTGTGCATTTTTCCCTTTCCTTCTTTTCATTCTTACTGTCTCTGCCTTTTTTCTCCTTTCTCTAGTTTTCTTCCTTCTGGTTTTCCCCCTCTGTTGTTTTACCGTCCTCTTCCTTCTATGTGTGTCTTCCTGCCCATCTTTCTCCCTCTCTCCACCTTTTCAGTGACTGGGAGCACCTAGAGTGTTGACGGCGAGGTCGCACATTGAAATCTAGGACAGCTGTGCTTGCGAAGGTCTGTCTGCAGCAGGAGTATTCCGCTCTTTCCTGACTTCTCACTCTGCCATTCTTTCCTACCATGCTTACCTCTGTGGGGGCAAGTCCTGAACCTACCAAGCAAGATGAGACTGCCGTGGGCTCAGAAAAAATGTCTCCCAGAAATTTCCTGAACCTGCAAGCATAAATGAGAGAAGGCAGGCTGGGAGGGAGAGAATGACCCTGAGAAGTCTCAGACGAATCCTCTGCTGAGTAGCCCTGGACCACCTCAGGGTCTCCAAGGTTAGGAGGCTGGCAGAGAGGTCAAAGACAGAGGAACAGTAGAAATGTCAAATAAACAGAGAAAAGAGGGCTTAGGAGGCAGGCGTAAGGTTGGAGTTAGCCTGGAAAAAGCCTTACATCGGGGATGACCTTAGAACTGCCCTTAATTCACTTGAAGGTTTTGTTAGTATCTGGCTGTCTCTCTCGGATGCTGAAGGCAGAACAAAAGGAAAGGACATAAATCTCAGTGGTACAAGGTGCAGGGAATCCTGACAAGGAGGATTAAGATTCACCAGGCAGTCCGCAAGGAGAATTGATGGACTCCTTGCTAGAAGTCTTAGAGCATGGGCTAAGTCCCACCTGCAGCAGGACATCAGGACAACCTGAGGGGCCCCCAGGGGGTGGAAGGTTGTGCTATTACAATTGGCCCCAGATAACTTTTGGGGGGTAATAGAAATGCTGTAAAACAGGATTGTGGTAATAATCATATAACTCTAAAAATTGCACCTTCAAATCATTGAATTGTGAAAAAAAAGAAAGCAATGAGTCTAATAATCGGAGTTTTCCATCTGGGCTGGAAGAACAGTTTGGTCCTATAAATCTAGAAGTTTGGCGTGTCTAAAAATGGACCAGACAATATCTAGAATAGAATGACAGTTTTTTTTCTTCTGCCACATGGGGACACTTTAGAGCTTACATGCAGTTGATCGTTGCTATTCGTGTGCAATATCACGAACTGGTGTGTGTGTGTGTGTGTGTGTGTGTGTGTGTGTGTGTGTGTGTGCGCGCGTTTCGTTTTGACATCAAATTGTTACGAGAGTTACATGCTTTTTTCTTTTTTCCTCTAAAGATGAGTCATGCCAGTTTTTTGGGTAAGTGCAGGGCATAATTAGCACGCATTGAGCTATGATATATAGGTTGAACATTATTCATTATATAGGACCATGGCCTTGGGCTTGCCCAAGGAACTTACAGTTTGCTGGAAAAAAGAAAAAAACTCCAAGAAGAGTTCCCACAAACCAAAAACCCCAGCAAACCCCTGCAGCTGTAAACTCAGAATTCCTTAAGAGATTGCATAGGGCCCAAGGTTTTATTTATGTATCTACTATGGTTATTATTTTATTTTTGAATTTTTTGAATTTTTTTTTTTGTGGGTACATAAAGGTTTCATGTTTCCTAGCTCCCTCCCCACACTCCCCCTGCAGTTGTTACTGATGCTTAACAGCCCTATGATGAGGTCCCAGCAGTCTTTGGTGCTTTGGGTAAACAAAAGAAGTGGGCGGTAACGGCCTTCATTTGTCTTACTGAACCTTTCAGTGATTCTCTCCCAGACTCTGATCTCCTCTGGGCCTTCTTCACCTTGTGCCCACCGGACCCTCCCTTTCCTTTCCATAGTGCTTTCCTCAGAGGCACCAGCCAGTCCCGCGGCTTGTCATTTCTCCTCTCCACTGGCTGAGCCCTTGCTTGCGGCAGAATTTCTATCCGCCAGCACCTCGACATCCATTCCAAGATAGATTCCCAGAGAGCGTGGTCCTTCCAGGACAGTCTAGCTGGAGCTGCCATCCTGGCTCACGTGGGTTTTGACTGTGTGTTACTGCCGTGGGAAGGAAGTGGGGAGAAAAGTGTAGTCCAATCCTACCTTGTCACGGTCACTTAGGGGAGGAAAAGAAATCCGTTTACTAGGCGGTAGGAGTTCCTCTCTCCATCTCACGTCATATTTTGCCTCGGGTTGCACAGATAGCTCATGGCGGAATAAGGTCTGGAGCTTGGCAGTTGGCAGTTCCCAGACACAGGCCGCGGGGAAGAAAGACAGATGGGCTGTTAGCCTCTCATCTTGCCAGGTCTCCTGAGGAACCACTTTTCTGTGCAGGGCTTGTGGTCTCTGTGCGGTTAGGGATGGTCATGTTTTTCACGTCCCTTTGCTCTGAACTTGAGAAAGTAGTTCACCCTGCCTCCTGGGCTTCTTGGTCCTCATCCTCTGGCTTCCCCTGGTACCCTAAAGGGGAGTGGAAACCTATCAGCCACCGCCTTTGAAGGGTTGTCAAAGCGGCGGCTGTGTTTGAAGGTGCATGGTGACAACAGGAGACTGACTCCCTAGTTTTCAGAACAAAAGAGGAAAAGTTCCTACCCTACAGGAAGCATCATTCTCACTGGTCTTACCTTGGCTATCACTTGACCTGATTGGGGACTAGCCCTGCGGGGATTTATTACAATTTTTTTTTAAAACCCAACTCCAACCTCATCATTGTTACTCTAAAGAGAGTTCCTCATTCCTCGGCCACGAGCCTCAGCAGATACACTTTACCTCCTCCTAGAAAACATTTTGGAATCTTAAGCAGCTTCTGCTGTAGGCTGCAAGGAGCGCAGACAGACCCTGGCTCTTTGGTGAGAGCAAAGCCGACATTTCAAAAGGAAATTGCAGCCACGCAGTCTGCTGGCGCTGCTATTTTTGACATGCTTGCTGTTCTCTCAGGGCTTGACAACCGTTGTCTCCAGGAGACAGACAAACCTGCTCTTGGCAGCAGAGACACTGCTTTGAAAAAGAACATAGGAGGACAGTCCTGCAGCTGGGAGGGGCGGGGAGGACTTACCACTGGAAGTGTGGTACCTGGCTAGTGGGGCTGCAGATCTGAGGCTGCAGGATTTATCCCCACCCAGGGAATCCTGACCCTGTGTTGCATCATTCCCAGTGGGAACAGTCCTAGCAAGAATAAGAATGGCGCCATTCAGTTACAGAACATTTTCAAACACGTTCCGTGCTTTCAGACATCGTGCTATTTAACAAAGGGGTTAAGAGCATAGTTGCTGGAACCAGATCGTCGCGGCTCAAATCCCTCCTTTGCTGGGTGACACTGGGCAAGTTATGGACCAGTTCTGTGGCCTCAGTTTCCTTCTCTGTCAAATGGAGGCTAATAATCGTACCAATCTGACAGGGTTGTTCTGAAGATTCAAATAATTAATATATGTACAGTGTTTAAATGTACAATGTCAGCTGTTATTATCATCCTACAGCAATGAAATGAGGTGGTAGGCTAGGCTTTGTTTTTTTCTTTGGCAGATAAGAAAATTGAAGCTCAGAGGGGTTGTGACGTACTTAAGGGCACACAGTAATGTGTGTTTCATACTCTTCAGGCGAGGTGGAACCGAATGGAATGCAGTGAGGGTCTAACTGTTATTGGGCAAGAAGAGAGAATGAAGCCATAGCCTCCAAATGTGTATATAGACTTCTGTTTACATGCCAGCTTGTCTCTGACGGAACAGCAGCAGGTGTCCTGTGCTTTTGTTTCCTATGGGTCTCTGAATGTGCACACACACACACATATGCATATACACACATACATGTGTACACACATAAACATATATACATACATCAACACGTATACACACATATATGCACACAAAACCACATATACACACATATATATACACAAACATAAATATACACATGCACATGTATACACACATATGCACACACAAACACATATACACACACATGTATGCACAGACTCATATATACATGCTTATACATATACCCACATATATACGCACACACACATATGGTGCTATATATTCTGTATGTGTGTAGCGTATATACGTGGAACTTCTATGGAGCCCCCCTCAGTACTGCCACTGATCTCCCTCTCCCATTTTAACGTTCTCAGTGGTTGACACTCCATTTGAGTTTTCCTCACACACCTGCTCATGCCTTCTTCCTTGGGACGAATGCAGGGTCTCATAGTTAGCAGGAGGGACAGAACCCACAAGCCAGACCCTGGCCCAGAGTTTTCCTACACTGTTCCAGTGGCTTTCAAACTTCCACTGTCCTGGTCCTCATCCTCAGCGTGCATTCTGTTCCCCAGTTGCCTTCAAAGCCCCCTTTGCAGGTGGGTGTACCCCTTAATCTCCCGTGAGTATGTTTCTGCTTTCCTGTCCTCCTTTAAGGTGGAGGAGACAGGAGTCCCTGGAGTTGGAAGAATCCAACTCCCCTGCCCTTGTGGGTCTCCACTGGCCTTCACTCCGCCTAAAGAGCGTTTATGACGTCTCTTGTTAGGGGTCTTGGCGTGGGCCAGATTGCTGTCTTCACCCTCATCTCACTGCCATAGCCACTACGGCTTCTTACAAAGGTCCCATCCCAGGGCAAGGCGACGTGGCTGCCCTCATGTTTGAGGATTCTGAGCATGCTGGCTTGCCTGCCTTTGGAGTTGGAGAGTTGGTCTGAATCACTGTTTATTAGCTGTACCTCATTTAACCTCTCCGAGCTTCAGTTTCGTCATCTGCAAAATAAGGAAGCTAACATCACTTGCCTTACACAGTTGCTGTGAGATTCAGAAGAGACAGCCAGTTACAGAGTTTAGCAGGAAATAAACTCTTAGCAAAGCATGGCTCTTCCCACTGCCAATCAGCAGAGGGACCCTCGGAGACACCAAACACCCACCTGAGAGTGGGGCCGAAACTACCTGCATGTCAGAGAAAGGCAGGGTCCCTGCTGACTGCAGTTTTGTTCTCTGAAACAAACATTGAAATGAAATATGACATAAAAAATAGACTCAGGATAGCTAGCTATTTTTACCAGAAGGCTCTTTGCCTAGAGGATTCACAGCAGAATTTCTTTAAATAATTGCACTTACGATGTGATTTAATATACAGAAATATAATCTGAATATATCTTGGAAGAATAGGATGGATATACTGGTAATATGTGTATATTTTAACAAAGTTTGTTTCCAGCCAAACTAGAATGAGAATTCTCGCTTAACCCTTCCCTCAAGCCCTGGAGCATTGCAGAGGGTGGTGTTGAGGGTCACAGATGGAGGGCGCGGTGAATGCCTCTTTACGAAGAAGGAGACTGATACAGAGAAGTGAAATAATTTGCCCAAGATCACACAGGAAATTAGGGGCAGGGCTGTGCCTGGGACCCAAATGTTCTGACTCCAACTCCAGCATATTTCCCATGGGAAATGGAACTGTAAGGATTATCTAAACACACACACACATACACACACTTAAAAATAACTATTCATTTTCTGTCCGACCAAACTCCCTAGCAGAGCTGTCCAGTGAAAATGGAATTAAGTGATTTTTAGTTGTATCTTTCCCTCCCTTGAGTTTCCAGGGCACAGAGGCAGTGGTCCTAGCTGCAGAAACCCAGAACCAGATGACCAGCTTCTGGATTTTTAAGGAAGGACTAATGACTGAGGACGAGCGCAGACCAAAGGTATTTAGCACCGGACAAAGAGAGGCTCATGTACAGGCCCTGGGCTTCTCATCTCACTGATTAAGGGATTCTTTAACCTCTTAGGGTTTTATTTTTTCTGTTTAATTTAGTGACTGGATAGAATAAAACTGTCATAGATTGGAAATCAGGAAAGCAAGGGGTTATCTGAGTCTTCTGTATTTTATAGAGGAAGGAAGGGATGCAGAAGGTCAGCATCTTACCCAGGAGCGTTGACTTCTGATGCCTTGGGAGGCAGAAAGCAGCTTCTAGACTCTTCCCTGCACTTTGTTGCCCTGATAGAGAAAGAGAAGTCACTGTCAGTTACAGAGCTCTTTTACAAATCACAGGACCAGGGTCAGAAAGAAGAACGTGTCCAGAAGCCCTGGTCGTTGAGGCATAAATCAGCCAGGCAATCCTCAGCTGCTTTAAGGCAATTTGGCATTGGTGGAAAGAGAAAAAAATTCCGATATGGTGGGGAAAATAGCTGTGTTCCCTGCAGAAGACTGCTTTCTGTGCTTCAGGGAAAGGATCGCGTTCACCCAGGACAGCATATGTGTGCACACTCAGGCGCCCAGGCACACCCTCCCAACCAGACTCTCTACTCACTTGGAAGTGTGTGTGTGTGTGTGTGTGTTTTGTTTTTCTTCTTTGTGCATCTGCAATCTCCTGGTTTATGGTTTTACATGCCTCCAGCAATTCCGAATTGCAATCACAGAGCACCTACCCTAAAACTGGGCAGATTACCTTGTAAGAGGTCCTCAGTTGTCACTTGTGGCTTGTGAGCCGCATAGGACACAGCATTAAAGGCTGTTGGAATATTTCACACACACATCTGACTTTTTGGTTTCTCTTCAAAGCAAAGGTCTGGGCTTGTTGATCCCGCACGTTTGCTTTCCACCCCCCATCAGCAAAAGCTGAGGGACAGTGGCCCCCTGCAGAAAGACGTGGGTCCTCTTTGCCCAGTGCCCATCACTTCTTAGTCCCTGCTGCTGAAGCTGGGCCGTCTGTCATTTTTTTTTTAAAGATGGAGTTTCGCTCTTGTTTCCCAGGCTGGAGTGCAATGGCGTGGTCTCGGCTCACTGCACCCTCTACCTCCCAGGTTCAAGTGATTCCCTGTCTCCGTCTCCTGAGTAGCTGGAATTAGTGCCCGCCACCAGGCCTGACTAATTTTTTGTATTTTTAGTAGAGAGTGGGTTTCACCATGTTGGCCAGGCTGGTCTCAAACTCCTGACCTGAAGTGATCCACCCGCCTTGGCCTCCCAAAGTGTTGGGATTACAGGTGTGAACCACCGCCCCCAGCCCGTCTGTCAGTTTTAATTGTGCCCCTAGCCATGTTTTTTCGTAGGTGGGAGATATTTCTCTCTATGTACATTTCTACCAAAGCTTAGAAAAAGAAAGATGGAAAGAGTAGCATGTTTAGGGAAAACGATATCTGGCTTTTGTCACCTGCCCCTGGGGATACTGGTGCTTGCGGCCATACTCAGAGCCTTCCTGTGTGACTTCATCTAGTGGCTCAGAACCAATTATCTGACTTAGAAGTAGCAGGTCAGACGGAGATGGGAATATGTGAGTTTGCTGGAGAAAACAGAAATGAGAGCAGAAATGAAGGCTGCTTGCCGGGAGCAGCCGGTTCCAGCTATCCATGAGAGACGGAACTGTGAGGCTGCACAGAGAAGAAGGCACTGGAGAGTAACAAGAGCATGCCACGTTCTGTGTCCAGGTAAGCAGTCAGGGGAATGTGTGATGTGATTCGGAACTCCCAACCGAAGTGATGAAAATGAGAAATCAGGCAAACTTCCGCGTTCGGAGATGTGTCCAGTTAGAGAACTGCCTCCTGTTTCTGTGATCTCAGACTGTGGAGCACTACTCCACTCCCGCTGGCTGGGACCAAGTGGGCGTCAGAGCGGGGATTCATGAGTGGCACCGTGTGGCTTTCCTGATAACCACTGGCCACCCAGCCACGGGCTGTGCATCTGTCTGGTTGCTTCTGCGATGTCATGAGGCCCATGGCCATCCCCAGATTCGATCTTGCCTCTCCTGGGTTATTTCCAGCTGGTTTCAGCTTTCCGGTGGAATCTCCTGTCTTTGAAGCTTTTTGGTCAAAAGGTAAATGACTGTAGATTTGGAACCATGTCTAACATTATTTCCTTGGGAGGGAGATAAGAAAGGTTTTCCTTTTTTAAAACTTTATATCTGCCCTTTCCAGGAGGGCAGGAAATGTTCAATCAGGTTGGGGTTAAATAAAATCCATCACGAGCCTTACGTTTGAACGCTTGTAGGCTTCACTTTTTCCAACAGATGCATTTCCAAAAAGTTGTTGATGTTGTTTTGTGTGTGTATAATATAATTGTTTTCCTATCAGAGGCACTTTTTAATAGAAGTGGGCCCTTTCACATTAAAAAATCTACACAATATGGTTACACTTAAAGGAGAGCATGTAGTCGGTGGAAAAATGAATGTAAACTAGCTTATAATGTACTTCATGCAATCGCGATTCCTTCCTCCAGTGGAAGGAAGAAGAGGGATGCTGTGGCATTGGAAATGATGAATATTGCTGATCAGACTTGAAAGGAAAAAAACCATTTTTATTTTCATTGTGAGAACTAGTAGATATTTTTTAAAATACATGTTCAAAAATGGGAACTCCAGCTGGGTGCAGCGGCTCATGACTGTAATCCCAGCACTTTGGGAGGCCGAGGCGGGCGAATCGGTTGACATCTGGAGTTTGAGATGAGCCTGGCCAACAGGGTGAAACTCCATCTCTACTAAAAATACAAAAATTAGCTGGGTGTGGTGGCGGATTTCTGTAATCTCGGCTACTTGGGAGGTAGAGGCATGCAAATTGCTTGAACCAGGGAGGTGGAGGTTGCAGTGAGCTGAGATCCTGCCACTGCACTCCAGCCTGGGCGACAGAGTGAGACTCTGTCTCAAATAAATAAATAATAAAATAAGATTAAATGGGGGAATTCCAAGAAATTCTATCATAATCTCTCTTTTTCTTACTGCATGCAGACTGTAAGTGATGTATTTGCAGGTGGGCAACACTGCATATCCCACACCTGTAGCTGTGTCAGGTGAGGCAGGACAGGAGACATGAGGAGATGGTTCTGAGCCTCTTAGTCTATCTGTGAACAGTGTAGGCAGAGGGTGATATCTGTCCGCCCTGAGGGAGTCAACTCCCATGCTGTTCCCCACTGGTGTCTGCCTGTGTGACCCGGGGAGAATTCAGAATCTCACTGAGCCTTGATTTTCTCCTCTGTAAAACTGGGCCATTAATAGACATCCCACATGGTGGCCAGTGAATCGGTGGAATTAAAGCAGGTAATGCTAACAGGCCTGGTATGTGGTAAGCATTCAGTAAAAGTTATTATATCATGGTCTATTTCTTATTTGCCCACTTTGACAGAGTACTGAGGCAAAGGCAAGGCCTCTTATCCAAATGTTAGGTACAGTTAAAACCACTCACAGCTCTCCTAAATCAGTCTGTTGGGAAATATGTCTACTTATGTAGACATATTTCTTTTGTTTCGTAGATTTGGACTTTCTGATCCAATAGTGACCGTGATTCAGCTATTCAATCACCAAACACTTGGTCATAACAGAGGCAACTCATGTAAAGGGGCTTCCTACCCTCTTAGAGTGAAACTGTTTCCTTGCTAAAAAAGCTAGCAGCAGAGAATATCCAGGAATTTTGTTAAATTCCTAAAGAAAGAACATAAGCAATGAGGTGTCTTACCCATTGAGAACCCTGAGATCAGTGAGAACTTCCAGAAAACTTGGGAATCCACAGAGAGATTGAAGGACTGAGTGTGGAAGGCTCGCATGACTCAGCTATTCACTTGTCTGACCTGTGGGCTGCCCTCAGCAGGAGAATGAGCGGGAAGAAATGCACAGGGGTGTGGATAGGATGCTTTCTCCCCGATGCTTGAGGTCAACACTTTTCTTTGCAATTATAATACAAATCAGTGGAAAACAGACTTAACTTACAGAGGATGCATTGGCTTTACCTTCAGCATTTCAGGGATGTATTTAATTTGCAAGCCAGTCAGCTGAACTCACTTCATATATCAATAGAGAATAAGGACAGATGACATGGAATAATTGAGCAGGAAGAGAATTCTAAAAGTCATGGAATTCATTGCCTTGCTGTGCATTAGAAAAATTTCTAGATTATTCCAGGCTTATTCTGAAAAATGCCCAGAGAAAGAGAATCCATGATATAGACTCCTTCAATAATAAATAAACTCCTTCATAATAAAGACTCCTACTTGGGTTTCAGCACCCTTTGTCAGGATGTTTTCCTCATTTCTCAGTTACACATCTCCTGCTGCACTTTAAATTTCCTCCCTCCTGTTTTGTCTTCTGCTGACATGGATACTCAAGTGACCATATTGCCTAGAATAACTCATGCCAGAGTTCCTCAAATGTGATCTGCAGAACATCAGTCCTACACAACTTTCCACGGAGAAAGAATCCCCAGGCACTACATTTCAGAAATGCTGCCTCTTGGAGATGTACAATGCCTACGAACATAAAAGTAAAGGCTCTGAGAAGTCCTGCAGTAGTAAACCTATTTCACTTCTTTAACCCAGTGTTTTTCAAATTATTAGTTTTAAAACAATTTTTTACCACAGAATCTCCTTCCCCATTTTATAGTAATGTCTGCTCACATACCCCCAAAACTCATCCAACAAATACATTTTGAAAAACTCGAAGAGATCTAAAGCTTGTTGCAATGGATTTGAGTGCATGGAGCATCAGCCATTAAAGGTTTTTTGAGTTGGACCATTTTGTGGCTTCTTACCAAGCTTCTTAAAGTTCTTCACGCCCCTCGTGAGTTGTGCAGAAACAGAAATGGTGTTTTGATAAGGCTCTGAATAATGTGATAAAAGACATCCTCTTTCCTATAGTCCTTATAAGTCTTCTTACATAGAAGTCTTTGAGAAAATAACAGTAAAAGTTGGTCTTGTTAGGTTTAGGGCTACCTTGCTAGGAAATGTCCACAGATCTGATGCACTCTGCCAGGGGAATGAGGACGTCTGCACGCCTTACAGTGTTACAGCCAATTCCTATGCACGTTGTTAACCAAATCAAAAATTGTAACATGGATTTTTTTTTTTACAATCACTTTTCTAACGAAAACCTACTGATGAAAACATTCATGATAACTTTTACTAACTATCCTATTTATGAAATCTTCCTCACGATCTGAGAAAGATGCAAATACCAGCAGTGACTTGTATGTATTCTTTTCCATCTTCGTAAACATTGTTTTCAAGTGTGACATTTGCCCTTTCTCCCTAAGTGTTTTTGGTGCTGACACACCACAGTTGGACCTGGTTCTTCTGGTGCTTGGATTTCCGTCCACTGGAAAGGTGTTTTCTGCTAGGTGTTTTTGTTTGTTTGTTTATTTTGTTTTGTTGTTTTGGTGCTGCTGAGGGCTCTTACCTCTGACCCTTTTCTCATCCAGCAAGGCCTGAGGCTTGCTGTCTGCTTCTCACCAACTGGCCCAGGCTGAAATTCCTTCTTCCGTGGTGTCCCTTCTGTGCTCAGAGGCAAAAGCAGAAAGGATGTAATTGCTCTTGTCCTGTTGTTGCTTTTGTACCGATTCCTTTTCTGTACATCCTGAGCCATGAGGAAAAGTGTCTAGTATTAAAGCCACTAAAAGTCAGAAGTGGACTGTGGGGTGGGTGAGGATTGCATCCAATTCTGGGTCTGTCACTAACCTGCTGTGTGACCCTACGCATGTCACCTGCCTGGCCCTCAGCAAATGGTAGCCATTAGTATTGTTCTCCCACCAGAGTCTTCACTGTAAAGTGTGGTCATTGGATTCGACGACTGGGTTTCTGCTTGAAAATTCTGCGGATACCCAAGTGTATTCATCAGATGTGCAGCTGGCTCCCTGAAAACTTGACAGACTTTATTGCTTGGCTTTTGCCACTGGAGTGATCTTTGAAAAAGAGAGTTGGAGTTACTAGGTTTTCAACTTGATGCAGAATCACTGAATTTCAGAGCTCATATACTCCAGTCTATTATTTTACAAAGATCTGAACTTACATTTAAAAATATACTGAGCAGGATGTAGCAAAGTTTTGAAAGAGATGCAGTAATTTTTATCTGCTATCAAGGAATGATAAACGTCTTCCTTTTCCTTCCTTTCTGCCTCTATTCCTTCCTCCCTCCTTCCTTTCCTCCTCTCCTCCCTCCTCCCTCTCTCTTCCTTCCTTCCTCCTTTTTTCCTTCCTTCCTTTTCTCCCTCCCTCCCCTTCCTCCTTCCTTCCTTCCTTCCCTCGTCCTTCCTTCCTCCTTCCCTCGTCCTTCCTTCCTCCTTCCCTCCCTCCATTTCTTTCTATTTTTCTTAGATGAAGTCTATCCTAGTTATTAAGTGATTCCAGATCCTTCTTTATTTCGGCGTTGCAAAATAAACATTCCTTGGTTTTGGCTGTGTCAAGCACCTTGGCATTATGATGGGGAAAATGCTGGGCAGGAAAAGACGTTTCTATATTAAGGAGAAGCAGGGGAGTATGGCCCAGCAGGGATGCGAACCAGTGCTCCCTGGGTCTCAGACTCCACACTAGAGGAAGGAGTCTGTAAAAAGAACAAAGGAAAGAAAGGTTGGTGTTACTCTCCGGAATCCTTAGACAAAGTAGAAGCTGGCTTCTTCCATTTCTGGGAGACAGCAGTGAGCAGCCCCAAGGGCAGGCATTGGGTTGTAGTGCCTGGGTCACCTCCCTGTGCCACACAGTAGCTCTGGGATAGAAAAGTCCCTGGACAAGTGTCTAGCTCTGCCCTCACAGCTCTGCCCTGGGAAGCTTCCGAGCTGAGGCCCACCCCTGCACAGCTCCACCAAGGTCCTGCTGCTTTTTGGTGTGCGTTCATCATTCTCATCCCTCTCAGCTTTCCTTCCTACTCTTAGTGCAGCCTCACGAAGCCGCCCAATCCCTGGACACGGATAGGAAGCCTGTGTGGACTCCTAATGTGCTATTTGACCTTGAGCAAGTTACTTCAATTGAACTCTTTATTTTCAGACTCTAAAAGGAATATCTGCTCATAATAGAAAATTACCCCAATTTAGAAAAGTGTAAGGAAGAACATAAAAATCCCATAACCCCACCACCGGAGACACTGAGTGTTGGAACTTTGTTGTATTTTTCCCCCAGACTAACTTTGTCTGTCTGTATCTATGTATCTATAGAGATCATTCAGTATTTCATTTGAAAAGCTTCACATTATATCTCCAGTTTTCTCATGCAGTTACTACATAGCCGTCATAGAGATGCAGCTTTCTTTTGGTAACCCACTTCCTATTGGACATTCAGGTTGCTTCTAATGAACGGTGCTACAACAAACACTTGTAGCGTAGATATTTGTTCACATTTATGACTCCTTCCTTGGCTATACTCCTAAAAGCGTCAAGAGATGCAAACAAAGTGAGCAACTAATTTTCTAGGTATCACCTTTCTCACCTATAGTAAAACAACAACGGAAACAACAATCAGTGATAGCAGCAGACACTCACGTAGCATCTTGTGTCAGGCGTGACTCTAAGGGCTTATGTGTACCAATGCATTTAATCGTCCCAGTTGCCCCGTTATTGTCTCCATTTCACAGAATTAGCTTTCCCAGACTCACACACAGCCAGTAAGCAGGGTGGCAGGATTTCAGCCTAGGCAGTCTGGCTCCAGAGTCGTGCTCTCATCTGCTAAGCTAATATTGTCCCTGTGGGACGAAAGAGCTAAAATGAAGAATCCCTGGGGTCCTGTTACCCGGGAACATCACGAATGTAGCGTGGAATCCTGCAAATAATGCTAGAATGGAGTAATGCAGTGGCCTGATAAGCGTTCACCAGCTCCTGTCATCCTCTTCGTCCTCCCATTTGTGTGTTTGACGAGCTTGGGGTCTCTGTGTTTGTGAGTGCGTGTGCATGGGTATGCATGTGTTTGTATAATTTTATGAAGGGAACAGAGTCAGCAGAGTGTGAAGCAAGAAAGCCTGAACAATCTATTGACACAACAATAAAGCGCTCGTAATTGACGCTGTTAGTTACAGATAACTCATCGTCGTTTCCTTTTTGTCTTAAGGTTCCCAGGCACTTTGGCTGGGAAATGTGTCATTTCATGATCGGAGTGTCCCCTCGGTGGAGCAGGGATGGGATGGGATTTAACCGTCTACTATAACCCCATCCTCCCAAAGCATGTCTGTACTTACTGTCTGAGGAGGGTCCTTCCCCTCCTTGAGCTGATTTGCCTGTGCTGTCCAGAAGCATTGCTGGATATGATTATCCAGCAGAAAAGGAGCGAATCGACAGACTTTTCACTGGCATACCATGTCCACATTGCTCTGATTGCTTGCTAGATATAGAGATTGCCAGGACCCCTTGAAATTTTGATTCAGTAGATCTGGGAGAAGCCTGAGAATACCGTTTTTTAAAAAACATGTGCTCGGAGTGATCATCTTCAGGGAGTTTGGGGAAGTTTTAGGTAGCAGGTCTCAACCTTCAGCATCGCCAGATTCTTTTGAAAAAAGTACCACTTCCTATCCTTCTGCTGACTGCCTGCCCTAATTTGAATAACTGATCTAGGGTGGTTTCCAAGTGCAGGATTGAAAAAAAAAGTCTCTAGAGGTTCTTGTGTGCAGCCATAGTTGGGTACCTCCAACTAAGAAGTTCTGGTGATAATATCGCACCTATGCCTTTCATTGCACTTCACATTTTACAACTCTCTTTCATCATTGAACATCACAGCAATTCACTAAGGTTAGTATAGCAGGCATTATTACATTGCCCTTGGCTGAGAGAGGTTGATTGAATTGCCTAAGGCTGCACAGCTTCTCCCTCAGTCAGCAGCAGCTGTTCTCTACTTGGCTCATGGCCAGGCCTGCCAGTTCTTTTGGGAAGGGGAAGCCTCCTCTCGCCTGAGACTCTCAGGATGAAATCAGTTGCCTCTCCTAGTGCTGATGCTCCTGAGGCTCTTTCTTCCCCTTCTCAGCCACATCCTTTCTACTGCAGCCACTCTTCCTGCTCAGAGGGCCTCTCTCTGAAAGGTGCAGTTGCGTTTCCCTCCCATGCTCCATCCCACTTAACAGTTAGGTCATGGCACTGAGGGATGGACAGCTTGGAGCCTGGACAGTCCACATCCTCCACTGTGGTCTGAGGACGCAGACATGCTGCCCCCCAGCTCCAGCCCCTTGCATGCCATCCTGCAGAAAGCACTGTGCATGGTGCATGGCAGGAGCCAGGAAAGTCCCATCCCAAACACTGCTGCCCCCAGCTACAGCCTCACACCCCCATCCCAAATTCTCACATGCACCACCAAAGCTTCTCTCACCCCTGCATCCCACCCCCGATGACCTGAAAGCCCACCTGAGGCCTTCCTGGGAGGCGGCTGTGTGGGGCTGGAGCCCCTGCAGTGGCGAGTCCCACTCCGGACACCTGGCCAAAGGGAGCTTAACAAGGTGACCAGCGAAAGAGAAACAGAACCAGGTAAGGGCATGTGCCCCTTCCGCCGTCCTCCACCCCGCAACCAACCGCAGGCTCAAAATCTCTCCCGATTCAAACCGAGGACTTTAGTTTCTCTTTACTGTCCCTCTCCTTGTCCAAACCTTTTCCTTCACACAGGCTGAATCTTGGAGAGGCTCCCAGTGACTGCAGACTTCCTGTGTCAGAATCCTGCAGCCTCTGTCCCTGGGCTGCTTGGGTGGAGTGGGAGGCGGCGGGAGAAGGCGTGGTTTGCCTTGCAGGCAATGCAGGCAGTGGCGCTGCGCCCAGGGAAGAGTTCCAAATGCTGATTCTCTCCATTCCCTTTACCTCCCTACCTATTAAGCAGCCTTGCAACGGAGACGAAACCACCCCCTAGCAGGCTCTTGCAGGATATCGTTCACTTTCCTCTCTCAGGCCCTGCCCACCGTGGGTTGTTGGTTTTGTGAGTTGGTGTGGGGGAGTCAGCAGGGTCCTCAGTGACTTTTGATGGTTCAGCACTGCCTTTCAGGAAAAGTAAGCTGTCTGCCAACAAAGCTGGTCCCCATTGTGCCTCCTCCTCTTATACAACAACCCCAGGTGGCTTTCCTACCAGGTGAGAGGATCTGGAAGAACTGCGGAGGAATATGGGACCGACGAGCTCTCCTTTCTCAAAACAAAGGGAGCCTTGGTGCAGATGCACAAAATGGTTCTTGAAGTTGCATGTGACCCAGAACGGCTGGCTTGGTGGATCTTTACTGTTCTGGCTGGACATTGTCAGGCAGCTATCAGAGGGTCCAAGAGTCCTTCACAATAACCCCTTATCACCCACAAACAGCCAGCCAAGTTGGTACTGCTTGACCCCGTCCTGCTGACGGTGGTTTGGACCAGGGTTGAGCCTGAGAGCCAGCCAACATGAGCTTCTTTTAAAAACCGTTAGTCAGGAAGAAAAGGTTCTGGTTCAGTCTGGGCTAGCCTCTCTATGGAAGAGGTGGAAAACCTCCCAGCCATGGGAGCTGGACGGGGTCTGATGCATCCTGCAGCTCCGCTTTCTCCTTTTGTAAATGCCAAAAGGAACTGGGGTCCTGAGTGATGACTTGATTGGCCCAAGGCCACACGGCGACTATGACTACTTTATAACAGCTGGGTTTTGGAGTCCAGTGTGTTAATTCACTTACTCCCTTGGCTAAGACACAAAGCTTCTGAAAATAATCTCTTATGAGAGCTTCCATTCAGCTCAGACTTGGAAGAAAGGATAGTTGTTATATGCTCTATACGGAGAGAGCACAGGTCTCAGTATCAGACTGATCTGGGCTCAAACCCCGGCTCTCCTAGTCACTAGTGTTGAGATCTTGGGTGCATTTCTCACACACCTTGTGTTCCTCCAGTATAAAATAGGGATCACCCTGGTCTCCTCACAGAGACATGGTGAGGGTATTCTATTGAGTAGAAGATATACTTAGCAAATACTCATTGCTAAATAAAACAAGGCTGTCTGGTCAAAATGAGTAATAGCTCCCTCCTTCCTAGTGCTCTGATTCTGAAGCTGGTGTAGTGGTGGAATTATTAGTGCCCTCATGTTTGTGGTTGGGACCAGAGAACAGGGGCCTTTCTTTTGCCTTTCTTCAGAGC
Organism: Piliocolobus tephrosceles; assembly: GCF_002776525.5. NCBI lineage: Eukaryota > Metazoa > Chordata > Mammalia > Primates > Cercopithecidae > Piliocolobus > Piliocolobus tephrosceles. The sequence goes on from NC_045443.1 coordinate 5,155,855, forward strand.
CCGAGGGAAATGCTCTGCAGAGAGCCTGGGTGTCATCAGTCAGCCCACAACCATCCCTTGTAGGCTTGGGAAAACTCAGACAGAGAGGGAAATGTGAGACTTTGGCAACCTGAAAAAAACAAGTACCTCTCTATTACTTTTTTTTCTAGGCCTTGTGAAGTTTGTTCAGCCTACAACCCAGCATTGATTAAAGGCCTGCTCTGTGAGCCTACCCCAGTGGCAGTGTGCCCACTGGGTAAGATAAAGTGAGAGGTACAGGGACGCACAGGTAGAAGGAGATCCTTCAGGCCTGGTCACATCTGAGGTTATGGGGCAGTGGCCTGATACTCCTGAGACAATACGCTTCTTGATACTCTTTTGAGGGTGGCTGCAGGGGACATTGACTTGTACCTTTGGCTCCTCTGTTCATTCTTCACCTCATAGAATGAACATTTGCAGGCCTGCATTGAGGCACTGTTTTATCTTTGTTATGTGCTTCATGCCCTAAATCACCACATCTGAATTCAATTCCTAGTCACTCACCTGTCTTCAGAACAAATCCCTACGGAATATCCATCTTTCTAGACCCAGAGAGGGTCCTGCCTCTCTCAACCTTCCCTCTGTGCTCATCACTCTAAATCCTAAATCTCCTTCAAAGACCACCTAGCTTTCTTCATGAAGTATTTATGTGGACTGGACCCCTCCTTTTGCACTCAGCAGAGGTTACCTTGTGTTGCTGTACATTTTTAAACTGTAAGAGTCCTTTCTAGAGATATATGTACCACCAAACCCTCACCTCTAGGGGTCAACAACCTAGTTGAAAATATGTCTTAAGTACAGTTGGGCTGCCATTTTTTTGAAGGCAGGGCCCTGTTTCACCTTTTTTATTCCTTAGCACACGATATCGGGGAACTATAGGTTGCATATAACAGTGGCATTAAAAAAAAGAGAACATTTTTTATCTCATTTGAAATGGAGTCTTGAGGAAGGACAGCTTCAGGACTGGTAATGTGTCAGTTAGCTATTGCTCCATAGCTAATCAATTCAAAACTGAAGAGTTTGAAACACCACCATTACTTTATAGCTCCCAATTCAAGCAGGTCAGCAATTTTGGCTGGGCTCAGCTGGGCAGCTCTTCTGTTCTCATCTGTGCTTCCTCATGCATCTGTGGTCATCTCTAGGTTGATCAGGTGGTGCTGCTGGGTGTTGTGTGACTGTTTGCCAGGGAGCCTCAGTATCCGGCCCATGTTGCTCCCATATCTCTAGCAGGGCATCCTGGAGTTTCCCTCTTGAGACGAGATTTGGAGTTGGTGCTGTCACGTCTGCTGCAATGCTGTTGACTAAGACTCAGTAATGAGGAAATAGACTCTGTCTCTTGATGGGAGGAGCTTCAAGATCACATTGCCAAGGACAGGTGGAGCATTGGAAACATTTTTTTTTTTTTTTTTTTTGTTGTGTAGTGGGTCTGCCATGGCCAATGATGTTAGGGCTTGAAGAAGTCTGTTTTTAGGACTTGCTTGGATTTTTGCCTCATGCTCACAGATGGCAGCAGCAGTTCCAAGCATCATGTCCTCACACAACAGTGTGTGCAGGCAGGAAGGGTTGAGCCTAAGGATGATGAAAACCTCCCCAGCTGTCTCTTATGAGCCTTTCCTTAGGCTGTGGTTAGGGCAGGGCTGTCCTAACCAGAATAGACCAAAGGCTAGGATTACCATGATTAACTTAGAGTCGTCCCTAGGCTGGGAGGGACTTGTCTTCTTCTTCTTGTCCTTTTCCTTCTTCGTCTTCTTCTTTTTTTAATTAAAAATTTTTTTTTGACAGGGTCTTGCTCTGTCACCCAGGCTGGAGTGCAGTGGCATGATCATGACTCTCTGTAGCCTTGATGTCTCAGGCCCAAGTGATCCTCTCACCTCGGCCTCCTGAATAGCTGGGACTCCAGGCACACCCACCACATCTGGCTAATAAATTTTTATTTTTATTTTTTGTAGAGACAGGGTCTTGCTGTGTTTCCCAGGTTGATCTGAAACTCCTGGGCTCAAGCAGTCCTCCTACTTTGGCCTCCCAAAGTGCTAGAATTACAGGCATGAGCCACCATGGCCAGCCAGCCTGTCTTCTTTGAAGTGTTGGCTTCCAGAAACCTGAACAAAATTGGGATTCTGAGAGCACAAAGGCAGCAGTGGCAGGGGTGACAGCTGGGTTGGGAACTAGTAAGGTGTGGAAGAAGAACCTTACATGGTGTCTTGTACCCACTTTTTTTTTTTAAATAGACATTTATAGTAAGCCTATATGTGTGAGGCACTAGAGAATTAAAGGTAGAACTTTAATAGTCTAAGAAGGTCACATCTAGATGGCAGATACGAATAAACAGCTGACTGTAGTGTTTATGTTAATGATGGTAAATGGTAGAGGTAGGGGCTTGGGAGTTTAGGGCAGACTTTTAGGGCTTACATGAGGGCCCAGATCTCGCCCTGCTGTCCATGCCTTACCACCAGTGGGTTCTGACAGTAAAGACGAATGCAGACAGCAAGGCACCACTTTATTAGTATCCAAAGCAGGACCCAGCTACCTGCAAATCAGGGTTCTCCAGTAAAAGACTGAGTTGAAACCCACAACTGGAACTGCAGGCCAAAGTGGGGTCTCTTACTCTCATCTACCTTAGAGCCAAAATCTGTGGCAAGCTCTTTTAGAGGCAACTTTCAGGAGGGTGAGAGAACAAGACCCAGAAGTGCTTCTAAGCCCTCTTGCCCAGCTGATTTCATGGAGTGAGAATCATATGGACAGAAAGGAAAGGTGCCTGGTCTGACCCAAGGGGTCAGGGACTGAAAAGTGAACTGGGTATGAGGACTGACTTAAGGCACAATAGTTGTGCTAACTGGTAAAGTGTAGCCTAACCAATGTATTGGGTTCAACTGCTGGGATTAGGAATTTAGCATTCTTGGAGTCTATAGGGGGGAAATTAATAAATGCAAGTGTAACTGAGTTCTCCCATTTTTCTAAGAAAAAGAGAATGATATTTCTAAATTATTTTTTTCTTTCCTTTTTTTCTCCATTTCCCCTTGTTCCCCACTTCCTACGTAGCCCTTTGGAAATATAATTCTAACCTTTACCTCCCCTTCAGCAGACACTCCCTACAGGGCAATTTCATCTAACTTTGCACTTAGAAGCTCCAGAGTGGAATTCTCCCACCAGGAGACTTCCTCATGGGACAACAGTCAGTCTCCAACCCAAAGTTGCCTGTTATGAAACTCTCTCCCACCTGGAGAGTTTTGGCTGCCTTTAACAACCTAGTTCTGCCCACAAAGACATCAACTCAGCTGTCTGATTGATAAGGCACCGAAGCCAATATGTGTACCCCCACCTGCTGGCTTCCTCTCCTGCCTGTCATTCATGCTAGGCCCCCTTTAAAAAGAACCTTCTTTCTGTTCCAAAGGCAAAGTGGTGCCCTTAAGGCAGGAAGCCTATACTTCTTCCTCTAAGGTAGCTATGGAATAAAAAGTCACTCTTTTTTTTTTTTTTTGAGACGGAGTTTCACTCTTGTTACCCGGCTTGAGTGCAATGGCACAACCTTGACTCACTGCAACCTCCACCTCCTGGGTTCAAGTGATTCTCCTGCCTCAGCCCCCTCCCGAGTAACTGGGATTACAAGTGCCTGCCACCATGCCTGGCTATTTTTTTTTTTTTTTTTATTTTTAGTAGAGATGGACTTTCACTATGTCGGCCAGGCTGGTCATGAACTCTGACCACGGGTGATTCACCTGCCTTGACCTCCCAAAGTGCTGGGATACAGGCACGAGCCACCACGCCTGGCCAAAAAAGTCACTGTCTTTGTACCAGACCTCACTCTTGTTAATTGGACTCTGCCCGCAGCGAGTAGATCAGGTGGACTCTGAAGTAAGTGATACTGTGAAGGCAGGTAATGGGTGGTCTGGGTAAGTGAGGAAGAGCAACAAGTTCTTCCTTGGCACTGGAGGGGGTCAGGGAGGGTTTCCCAGTGGAATTAACACTTCAGCAGGGCCTTGGAAGATGACTTGGAATTTTCATTGTTGAAAATAAAATTCTTAACAAGAGAAATGGCATGGGGCTCAAGAATGGGATGCTATGTTCAAGGACCCAGGAGCCTGGGTTATATGGAGTAAGAGAAAGGGTGCAGGAAAGGCTAGAAAAATAAGTTGGATTCAAGATTGTGAAAAGTCATGAAGCTGCTTAGAAGTGGGATTCATTCTGAAGGCCATGGGAGCAAGCAGGAGTTTTAGATCAAAGTGACATGCTCAGGTCACATTTAGGAATGATGCCTCTGGCTGAAGCAAGATGGGAGTGGAAGAGACTAGCATGGAGGGGACCCAGTGGGAGTAGTGTCTGATATAGCCAGTTGCAGGGAGACATGCCCGGGCGGCTCACCCAGGAGAAATATTTTGTCATTGACATTGCTTATAATTGCTAACTGTGATGTTGTGGAATATATATTTGGTCTTCATCTTGTTTCCTGGCATAGGGATCTGCAAAGTGATGTCTTTTTGTATGTCAATGAGTTTACTGATGGCTGACAGCCCCTGGATAGCTTCAGGACAGTGGCTGGTCACTGAAAAGGCCAAGGCAGGATTATAGGGCTAGAACTTTCAATCCTGCCCTGCCAAGGGGTGAGGGGCTGAAGGTCAAGGCAATCTTCAATGGCCAGTGGTTAAATCAATCATGCCTATGTAATGAAGCCTCCATAAAAACTCCAAAAAGGACTGGTTTCAAAGAGCTTCTGGATAGCTGAACACATTGAGGTTCCTAGAAGGTGGCACACCCTCAAAGGGCATTGAAGCTCTGTGCCCCTTCTCCATACCTTGCCCTGTGCATCTCGTCATCACTATCCTTTGTAACAAACCCATAAATGTAAGTAAGTTTCCTGAGTTCTGTGAACCACTCTCGCAAATTAAGCAAACCCAAGGAGGGGGTCATGGCAACTCCAGTGTATAAAACCAGTTCCTTGGAAGCACAGGCAAAGCAACCTGGGGCTTGTGACTGGCACTGGAAGTTGGGGGCAGTCTTGTGGGGCTGAGCCCTCAACCTATGGGATCTGATGCTGTCTCCAGGTAGACGGCATCGGAATGGGATTGGAGGGCGCCGCCAGTGTCTGCTGCAGTTGCTTGCATGTTGGTGGGGAAGAATCCCAAAAGATTTTATCACAGAAATCTGTGCTAATGGTTGTGATGTGAGACCAGAGGAAGAAGTTGGCGTTTTTTTTCTACTCACAGACACATACGGAAATAAAAAGCAGTCAACTTTTGGCCAGTATTATCGTTTTTTTTTTTTTGAGACGGTGTCTCGCTCTGTCGCCCAGGCTGGAGTGCAGTGGCGCGATCTCAGCTCACTGCAAGCTCCGCCTCCCGAGTTCACGCCATTCTCCTGCCTCAGCCTCCCGAGTGGCTGGGACTACAGGCGCCCGCCACCTTGCGCGGCTAATTTTTTGTATTTTCAGTAGAGACGGGGTTTCACCGTGTTAGCCAGGATGGTCTCGATCTCCTGACCTCGTGATCCGCCCGCCTCGGCCTCCCAAAGTGCCGGGATTACAAGCGTGAGCCACCGCGCCCGGCCAGTATTATCGTTTTAATATCCTCTGTGGACAATGCAACCTGCGTGGGTACCGACTGCTCTCCGCGCACTCCTCGTTGCTCCACCTATGGGAGGCTTTTATAGAAACCCAAGCAGAAGAGGCTACAGTCACTTACTGAGCATCTGCTGGGAGTGCATGGATAGACGGCCTGAGTGTGGGCTCTGCAGCTCCGAGGCGGTTTGAAGAGAACTTTTGTATTTGGGTGCTGCTGCACTAGGCTGTGGAGACAGCTCTCCAAGTGTTCCTCTCTGAGAGAGTAGAAAATGAGCACACCCACTAAGAGGGCATAAGGTGGGGAGGGATGGGGTGGTTATCATCATCTGACCGGCCTCGGCTGCAGGGTCCCATAAGTTCCACCTCTTGTGGCCATGGCCACAGTGGCATCCCCTTGACCCTCTCCAGGAGCCTAAGAACTCCTTCCTCAGACTGCTTGGAGGGGGTGGTAAGGAACAGTGTCTCTTTTGTTCTTGGAATGTCCTCCATAAAAATTTCAGAGCTGCCTGGGAATCAAGTTGAGTGGAGATGTTTGATGAATAGGTTTATTCAGAAACAAACCCTGCAGCATCTGTGGCTCCTGGCTTGTCTAGGAGCCCTGCTCCCTGCCTTTGATACTGGGAGGTGGCAGCATGGCACCTTATACACACTGGGGGCTACCAGTGAGTTTACAGGGTGATACTATTTGCAGAGCAGCGACTGAAGACAGCTGCTTTTCGTGATCTCTTATTGCTTTTCAAGCCTGCATGAAATGGGATATGATGGTCCAGTTTACTCAGTCGCCTCTGAAAAAATGAGAAACTTTGTTATGTCTATTTGCTGTTGATCTGCTGCCTAATTTTGAACAGAGTACATAACCTATCTGCCATAACTAAATGCCATACACTTGGAGGCTTCCATAACAGAGACTTATTTTTTAACTGCTGTGGTAGCTAGAAATCCATCATCAAGCTGTCAGCAAATTGGTTTCTGGTGAGGGCTCTCTTCCTGGCTTGCAGATGACTGCCTTCTCACTGAGGATGCACATGGCCTTTCCTCTGTGCATAGAATGAGAAAGAGCTCCAGTGTCTCTCCCCTTTTTATGAGGTCACCAATCCCATGGGACTAGGACCCCACCCTTATTACTTCATGTAACCTTAACTACTTACTTAGAGGTCCTTACGGACATCCTGAGATGTAGGGCTTCAGCATATGAATTTTGCGGAAACACAAACATTGGTCCATAATACATACCCTTAAAGATGTTCTCCTGCTCTGATTGCTTTCAAAGGCTCTCAGGAGTTCAGGCATAATATACATAAAAAAGCAGGCAAACTCTGCTTATGCATAGAATAATAAAGTTTGTGCATTGAATTCAAAAGCTTAAGGAAGACTTGGTTTTAAGATTTATAATCTTAATAAATTGAATGCAGTTGACCTGTAAACAAATGGGTTTAAACAGCTTGAGTCCACTTATGCATGAATTTTTTTCTGCTTCTGCCACCCCTGGAACAGCAGGACCAACCCTTCCTCTTCCTCCTTCTCCTCAGCCTACTCGGTGTGAAGACAATGAGGATGAAGACCTTTACGATGATACACTTCCACTTAATAACCAGTAACTATATTTTCTCTTCTTTATGATTTTCCTAACATTTTCTTTTCTCTAGCTTACTTTATTGTAAGAATATACTACATAATACATATAACAAACAAAATATGTGTTAAATGACTTTTTGTGTCATCAGCAAGTCTTCTGGTCAACAGGAGGTTATTAGTAGTTAAGTTTTGGGGGAGTCAAAAGTTATATGCAAAGTTTCAACTGCTCGGGAGTCGGCAACCCTAATTCCCAAGTTGTTCAAAGTCAACTGTATTTATTTATCAAAGCAATGTATTTTCTTTTCTTTTCTTTTCTTTTTTGAGAAGGAGTCTTGCTCTGTCGCCCAGGCTGGAGTGCAGTGGCGCGATCTCGGCTCACTGCAAGCTCCACCTCCCATGTTCATGCCATTCTCCTGGCTCAGCCTCCGGAGTAGCTGGGACTACAGGCGCCCGCCACCACGCCTGGCTAGTTTTTTGTACTTTTTTAGTAGAGACGGGGTTTCACCGTGTTAGCCAGGATGGTCTCGATCTCCTGACCTTGTGATCTGCCCGTCTCAGCCTCCCAAAGTGCTGGGATTACAGGCTTGAGCCACCGCGCCCGGCCAGCAATGTATTTTCTAAATAACTATTCAGGAAACAAAAGCCACCTTGTGGAAACAGAAACCATGCCCATTGACATATATGTATACACGCATAGAAAAAAGACTGGATGTATATTAATAATAATAGTCATGGCTAGTAGTTACAGAACACTGTGCCTTATATCAACATTATCTTAAATCCTCCCATTGTGGAGTAGCTTCAATTATAATTTCCATTTATCAGAGGAGGCCACCGAGCAACTGGCCTAAGACCAAGTTTATATGACTCCAAAGGCAAAGTGCTTGTTTTTTTCTGGGTAGAAGGGACATGCACAATTTTTGTTTCTTTTTTATAGTTTTCTGAAGTCAGTGAATTATTCATAATGAGTGTGTACTCTTGTTTTGGAAGAGAAAAACTTCCATCATGAAAAGTTATAATAGATGGCTATGGTAAGAGGCAAACAGGGAAAAATCGTAAACTCTGTATGAAAGTGTTTATGTCATTCCTGAATATTCTAGTTGTAGAAGGAAGCAGTTGATTTGGGCCTAAAATGGTATTTTGTTTGCATTTCATTGATGATTATGATATATATCCTCTTAAAGATAAAGTGACCCTTGAGAGTGGATAATTTTCCTGTAGGTAACAACCCCATTAAAAAGTGGGCAAGAGACCTGAACAGACACTTCTCTAAAGAAGGCATGCACGTGGTCAACAAGCATATGAAAAAAGCTCCATATCACTCATCATTAGAGAAATGCAAGTCAAACCCACAATGAGATACCATCTCACACCAGCCAGAGCGGCTGTAGCCCTAGCTTGTTGCATGCCACTTCTTTACCTCCTGGGAATGAGTGCACAGGGCTCTGGTGACAAATCTGAGGCAAGCAGAAAATTTTACCAAGCTCAAGGTTTTAAGGGATGACACGTTCCACATCAATCACAGAAATGGCAGAATGCTTGGGAAACATCTGTTGAGCCTAACTCCAACAAGACTGAGATTGGTCAGTGGTACGCACTGGGTCAGCAAGAAGGATGGTTCAGATTCTGGTCCCAGAATTCCCTGCTGATGTGGCATAGCCCAAGCTCTGGGGAGTGGAGCCCACTTAGGGATGTGTCCCTCAAGAGCTAGCTATTGCCGGAGACTAACTGGAGGCAGAGGATTGGGTGTTTTTAAAGTGCGCACAAGGAAGATTCTCAATTGTATTATATTGTGAACATAAAAATTTAGGACTGCCTGTGTTGATTGTAGCTTGTGTCTGAAGGGGAGCTTATTTAAGGAAGAGAACCTGATAGTCTTACTCCTTAGAAGGAACTTTAAAGATTATTTGGTTGATCATATAGTCCTGATAAGCAGGAAGAAAAAGAAAGGATGAATTTAAACTCATTTTACTTAGCAAAGGGTGACATTAATATTGGATTATCAGGCAGTACCTAATTGCACAAGGAGTGTAAACAAGTGGTGCTCAACATTTGACATTCAAATTTAGAGTCCCCTAATGCCCCCATCTTATGCTGAATTTAGAATCGTGTGCATTAGGTGACAGATGAGCATTCTTATGGTGGCCCCATCAGCCAGCCAATATCACCATCTTTTCTGTATAATAATGCTGCATGCATAATAATTTGGCAATTTATTAAGATTATAGAATAAATAATAAAGATTAATAAGATTTATTTAATTTTATTTTTGGCAATTTTTTGTCCTTATTTTATCAAAGTGAGAAGAAAATAGAGACATCTACAGCACAAAGCATAGGTGTTAAATCTTAATAGACTTGAGGCAAGATGAAAATCATTAGATTTGCCGAAAGTGTTCCATCAGCTGTTCAGTGGAATTCAGCCAATTGAATATGTATTGAAGTGCAGAGGAAGGTAACGTATTTAAAGATCATGTGTGAAGTGCTGCGAATATACCATCAATGATTATGTCTAAAAGGCAAAGTGTGAAGGAGGGTTTTGTGCCATGTTAGCTTGCTGGCATAGAAACCCATGCAACGCATGATCTTTTGCATGTTTTCTGTCAGTACATTTCCATTTCCAGAAATTTAAATTTTATATCTAAAAGTGGGGACTGGTAATATAGAGAGGAGAGAGGGAAACAGGGCATTCAAAGAAAAAACATGCGATCTCCCAGTTGTAGAATTTTAGGGTAGAGATGAGACAGATGAATAAATGTTAATTAAACCAAAGCAATACATACTGGTTGTTGCCACAGGAAAGCATAGTGTATCATACCAATTTTTCAGCATGTATGTATTGAGGTCCTCCTGTCTTCTAGGCACTGGGGATATAGTGATAAACGAAACAAAAGATTTCTTCCTTTTATGGAGCTTAAGTGTGTGTGTGTGTGTGTGTGTGTGTGTGTGTGTGTGTGTGTGTGCTGATGAGGGGGAGGAGTGGAAGGAGATGTTAATCCATTAAGCCCAAATGTAAAATTGCAACTGTGCACATGTTACTGGGAACTGATACCCACAAAACTGCTATGAAAGTCCAAATTAGGGACATTTAACTCAATGACATTTTAGCTGATATCTGAATGATTAACAGGAGTTAAATAGTCAGAGGAGGTAGAAACCACATTCCAGGGAGAGGGGACAATCGTATATCCAAACGCCCCATGATGAGAGGAACATGGTAAGTATGAGCACGGTGAGCTTGGAGCTAGGTCCACAGGTTACGAGTTTTGTCTTCAGCCTTGGAGCCACGGGATGAATGCCTTAGGTGGGTTTCAAGTGGTGGGGTGGTGAAATGGTTTGGTAGTTCTCACACTGCTATAAAGAACTACCTGAGACTGGGTAATTTGTGAAGAACAGAGGTTTAATTGACTCACAGTTCCACAGGCTATACAGGAAACATGACTGGAGAGGCTTCAGGAAACTTGCAGTCATGGTGGGAAGGTGAATGAGAAGCAACCACGTCTTCACGTGGCAGCAGGAGAGAGAGAGAGAGCAGAAGGGAAAGTGCTCCACACTTTCAAACAACCAGATCTTATGAGAACTCACTCACTATCATGAGAACTGCAAGGGGGAAATCCACCCCTGTGATCCAATCACCTCCCACCGGGTCTTGCCCCAACATTGAGGATTACAATTCAACATGAGATCTGAGTGGCGACGCAGCCTAACCATATCAGATGGCGTAATACGATCGGATTTGTGGGTCTGGCCACAGTGTAATGGATTGGAGGGACTGGATGAATGCAGGTGGACCAATGATAAAACTTGTGTCCATGGCCAGGTGGAAGATGGGACTAGGGCAGTAGTTGATGGAGATGGAAAGAGGTGAATGGGTTTGAGAACTCTGGGAAGGTGAAAGATTTGGTACTTGGGAATCAATTGGAGGTGGTGGGATAGACAGAAAGGGAGGAAGAGGATGACTTCCAGGCATTAATAATACGAAATAGTAGATAATTCAATAGTCACTTCATTTTGGTATTGGAATGAAATATGATTTGGGTGGAGGGCAAAACAGTAATCATGTTTTAAAAATTCTTTACTTTTTATTAAAGTAATATATGTACACAGTTTGAAAAGACAATAGTTATGTTAGGCCATTCTCGCGTTGCTATCAGGAAATACCTGAGAGGGGATAATTTATAAGAAAAGAGGTTTAATTGGCTCACAGTTCTGCAGGTTGTACAGGAAGCATGGAGGCATCTGCTTCTGGGGAGGCTTCAGGGAGCTTTTACTCATGGTAGAAGGCAAAGTGGGAGCAGGCAGTTCACATGGCGAAACCAGAAGCAAGAGGGCGGGGTGGGCAGTGCCACGTACTTTTAAACAACAAGGTGTCGTGAGAACTCACTCGCTATCTCAAGGACAGCACTAAGGGCATGGTGCTAAACCATTCATGAGAAATCCATCCCCATTACCCAGTCACCTCCCACCAGGACCCACCTCTAATATTGGAGATTACATTTGACATAAAGTTTGGGTGGAGACACAGATCCAAAACCGTATCAACAGTATAAGGCTTCCGGGGAAGACCAGCTTGCCCATGTCTTTCTCCCTTACCATGAAGCCAGTCCACAGAGGGACCACTTTCAATTATTTTAAATTTGTTTTCTGGGATTGACCTTTATTTTTTCTCAGTAAATGTAGATGTTACTCTTTCTTGATTTACTTTTTCATTTAACAAATACTTCTAAAGCACCTACTATGTGCCAGTCACTCTGTCCTAACCATGGATGCATCAGCAAACAAATTATGGATACATGTAGCAAACAGAATTCCCTGTCCTCATGGTGCTTTCATTCCAGTAGGGAGAATAAACAAATGTTTACATAAAATATTACTATAACCATCTCGTTATAATGAGGTGGTGCCCTTTGTAGAGATGATTATAAATAATGTGGAGAAAAGTAAACGACAGCAGAGGTAATGTAGGGAATGTCAGGGAAGAAGTACAGTGTTAAATAACAGAGTGGGAGAAGGGGTAGGCTTACTGAGAAGATGGCATCTGAGCACAGAACCTGAAGGATGGGAGGCCTGGACCCTGTGGATAATGGGGGAAGAGGCAGGTTAAGCAAAGGGAACAGCAAGTGCAAAGGCCCTGAGGTGGGAGGACACAGGGTAACTGAGAAACAGAACAGCAAAGGGGACTTTACTGCTGGAGGAAGGTGAATGAGGAGGAGAGTAATTTGGGTGGGGTAAGCCAGGGTGACACAGATTGCATAGGGCCTTTGGGCTACCGTAAGGACTGTGATTGTGTGATGGGCATTACCTCTTGCCTTTGTACATGAAGCCATATGTCCTCTATCACTTTCTCTGCCTCCGCCATAATTTTTTGGTTAAATCAGTGTTCAGTGTGTCTGTCACTATCACTATCAAAGACTATTTTCTGCATTGTGAAGCAGTATATTATAATGTTAATTTAATGTCTTGTAAACATTTTGTTAATAATTACCTCATTTTCTTTACCTGCTTAATTTTCAGTGTTTCTGTTTATAATTCTTTCCAGATTTTCCAACGGAGTTGGAAAAAGCCCTCTGAACATGGTTTTCCATGCCATCAGACGCATCAGGCTGTGGACCATTCGATTCCTTTCCCCCGGAGGCTTCCATTCTGGAGCCTTCCATTCTGGAGCCTTCCCTCCCCCACTGTCTTGCCTGCTTTCTCTCTGTCCTGGACAGCTGGTGTCCTGGGAATTCTTTTCCTTCCCTTCTACATTGAGTCTTCGTTTTTCTGGACTATATGTTTCTTCTTTCTTGGTTTATTTCTTCTCTGGATTGGACACACCCTTCAGTAGGGTAAGAAAGGGTAAATGGAAAGTAGAGTTTTGAGCTTTCATGCCTGAAAATGCCCTTCTCCAGTTCTCAAACTTTATTAATGACTGGATGGATGTTAAATTCCAGAATGGGTATCATGGCTTCTTAGAATTTTGAAAGCATTGCTCTGCTGTTTCCTAACTTCCACCCTTGCTGCAAGGAGTCAAGGCTTCTCTGATTTCTTTGTACATGAACTTCTCTCTGTCTGCAGGTTGTTAAGATTTTCTGTTTATGGATGCTCTGCAATCATGGTTAAGTGCACTGTTGTGAATGTGTTGGATATTAGACATAGGGTTCCTAGAAAAAACAGGATGCCTGTTAAATTTGAATTTTAGATAAACTAGGAGTAATTTTTACAATGTTTGGGACATACTTGTACTAAAAAATGACTCACTATATAAAATTTAAATGTAACTAGTGTCCTTTTTGTTTGTTTTTGCTAAATCTGGCAACCTCAGAACTCAGGTTCTTCAGTCTAGAGACTCGGTTTGGGGCCATTTTCATGTGTCATTTCTTTTCTTTTAAAGTAAAATATTAGCCTAAGGGTAAAAAGGTAAACTATTTCAATAAGGCTTATAACAACAGTAACAATCCCCTGCCCTACCCTTCCTTATCTCTATGTTGCATCCTTCAGAAACAATTTCTTGGAACTCTTTAGCTGTTTCTTCTACATTTGTCACTGGATTTCTCAGTACAGGTTGCGAATCCTTTATCTCACATACCTGGACCAGACATGTTTCCAATTTTAGAGTTTTTTTTTTTTAATATTTGCATATACATAATGAGGTATCTTGGGGATGGGACCCAAATCTAAGCCAAAATTCACTTATGTTTCATCTACACTTTGTACACAGAGCCTGAAAGTAATTTTTCAATAACTTTGTGCGTGAAACAAAGTTTGTGTACATTGAACTACCAGAAAGCAAAGGTGTCACTACTTCATGTTGGCACTCAACAAGTTTCAGATTTTGGAGCATTTTGGATTTTGGATTTTGGAGTTTGGGATTAGGAATGCTAGACCTGTAACACACTTATATTGCTTTTTAATTTTTATTTTTAAGTCTTAGGAAAATTGACTTCCAACTATGGAAGATAAGGATTGAGCTTTCTTACACCACCCACCGTTACTCTCCACAGTATAGACACACACCCATCTCAACCCACTGTAATATAAATAACATATTTACTAGTTCAGCGTTCATCCTGCTTTATTATGATGGTGTCAATAGTATTCCTCCTCGAGCCACATAATGTGCAGTGTTGTCATTCTGTTTCCTTTCTTGTACTGCTGTTTGCTTTCTTCTGGAGTTACTGAATATCTTCTTTTTCCTTGTTTAGTTTTCTACATACCTATCACTGATACCCAAATGGAGAGTGGGGTTCAGGAAACTTCCCACCAGAAACGTAAATCTCCTCCTACATGCAAATGCACCAGGCTCTCTCTCACCTTCATCTTGACTTCCGGGGCCACTGTGTCCCCCTGCTTCAGGATGGCCTAGGCCTGTTGCTTCACCATTGTCCTGGAACACCCCTTCACTATTGTCCAAATATTTCCCTCCGCCTCTCTGCTGCAACTAGTTGCTTTGATGAAGATGGCATTTGAGGTTGAAAACCACCTCCATTGTCTTCCAGTTAATAATGATGTTTTTGGTAAAATCTGATATCCTAATTTCCAAATTTCATGATGCTATACCTCGATGTAGGTCTATCTTTATCCATTTTCTTGGGTGTTCAGTGGGCACTCTGGGTCTGGAAATGCATGTTTTAAATTCTTGAACATTTAAAAAACTATTTCTTTAATAATGTTCTTTCACTGTTTTTGCCTGTTCTCTTTTCCTATAACTCTGTTATTAGACTTTGGATCCCCTGGACTGGTTCTCAAATTTCCTTATTTCTTCTCTATTCTTTTCCATTCTGCTTTCTGGGAGAGTTCCTCAACTTTGTTTTCTAGCTCTTCTATTGAAGTTTTGATTTTGGCTGTCATATTTTTAATTTCCAAAGAATTATTTTCTTCTTCTTGGGTGGTTCCTTTTTATAATAGCAGCCTCTTCTTGTTTCATGGATAAACTAGTTCATCTTATTTATCTGAGGATTTTTAATATATCTGAAGTTTTTTCTTGCTTCTGGAATTTTCTGTTTTCTCTGAGTTTCTGTCTTTGGTTTTGACCTTTCGGAGGCTTTCCTCAGATGTTTGTAATGTGAGGATCTCTGTTCATTTTCACGAGTGAAGTACTAAGAAGCTTACTGGAATCTCTGTGTCTTTGGAGCTTGTGGAGTGGTGAGCTTACTGCAGAGTGATGAAGCTGGGATCAGGCTGTCTCACCGGGGGCCTCCAGTGTCTACAGGCTTTTTTTTTTTCTTGGAATCCTTCGGTTTTTCCATGAAAATATTCTCCAACTTGCCTGTTTGATATTACCCTGGGAGCAGAGCAGGGGAAGTGGCCAAGTGTCTCACCATTCAACACGTGGGATTTCCCCTCACACTTAAATCCTTGCCTTCAGTACGGTTCCTCCAGAGTCTTCTACGGTGCCAGCTTTCCTTGAGTCTAGGCCCTTCGGTATAGTGTCTCCAGAATAAATTTTACATCTTTTGACAAGGTGGTAGGATGAGTAGGTGCTTGGCTTTGTGAGGTTGCAAAGGAGACCTGAAAAGGTGTGTCTAACTGCAACCAGTTTTTAGCTCTGCCCCTCAACCCTGCTTCTGTGGCACCTGATACCCTCAACTCCTGAGCCTTTATAGGTTCCTGGGGGTAAATCAGGTTGTATTTCATTGGCATCAGCAGGGACTCAGGCTTTAAATCTTGCCCCCTCCCAAGTAAAATGCTGTTTCTCCAGGGGCTTTCCATCCTCTGTAAACTGGCTTTTAATATTTTCATCCACTATTCTGATTTCTTTGTCTATGTAATTTACCTCCTCTCTTCTCTGTAAAAATTTCCTCTGCTGTTATTTTTGTAGGGTTTCAGGAGGGAGCAAAAAAAAAAAAAAAAAAAATTCAACTTTTTTTTTTTAAGACGGAGTTTCGCTCTTGTTGCCCAGGCTGGAGTGCAGTGATGTGATCTCGGCTCACCGCGACCTTCGCCTTCTGGGTTCAAGTGATTCTCCTGCCTCAGCCTCCCGAGTAGCTGGGATTACAGGCATGTGCCACCATGCCTGGCTAATTTTGTATTTTTAGTAGAGACGGGGTTTCTCCTTGTTGGTTGGGCTGATGCCAACTTTTTAATCAGCCATTTTAAACTCTAGATCAGATGGACTGCCCCAGTGATGTTTTCTTTGGGCTCATATAAAAATTACGGTGCATTCCCTAAGAACATACAGTAGGTGGAGCCATAGAACAGTCCAGGGAGAACGCTCCTGCTGTTTAATTTACATTCGTAGCAGAATTGAGTCTAATGACCCTTAGCCTTTAGAACTTGTGTTCAGGCACCTGACACAACTCCACATTTATGAATGCAGAAGTGCCTGTACAGGCTTTTCCTCCATCAGATGTGCGTGCAAGGAGTAATGAGTTTTCTGTTCATTTCCCTTTGAAACAACTGAAGAATTTCACCTGATGGCCACTGGAACTGCACATAGAGATTTTTGCTCTTTTTTTTTTCTCACCACTTTGCAAGAGCTATTGCACCCTGACGAAACCAGTGGGAAGCCCCTGGACGATGTCCGAGTGAGTCTGACGCCAGAGAGTCAGTGAGAGTCACCAGGCAAACTGCTGTCCTGAACACCAGGCTTTATAGTTAAATTTGTGCTTGAGTAAGATTACAAGTTACTCCGTGTCATGGACCTTTGGGCTTGCTCCCAAGTGATTTAAATTACAAATGTGAAGTCTTTTCCTTCTGCGGAAGTCCATTGCCTGGGGGCAATCATGATAGCAACTGGAGTTTATGGAAACCGTATTTACCTTTTACAAAGCAGATCACAAACACCTTGTTGGTGCTCCTGTTTCACATGCAGAAACAGAAATGACAATGGCGGCCGGGCACGGTGGCTCAAGCCTGTAATCCCAGCACTTTGGGAGGCCGAGACGGGCGGCTCACGAGGTCAGGAGATCGAGACCATCCTGGCTAACACGGTGAAACCCCGTCTCTACTAAAAATACAAAAAACTAGCCGGGCGAGGTGGCGGGCGCCTGTGGTCCCAGCTACTTGGGAGGCTGAGGCAGGAGAATGGCGGGAACCCGGGAGGCGGAGCTTGCAGTGAGCTGAGATCCGGCCACTGCACTCCAGCCCGGGCGACAGAGCGAGACTCCGTCTCAAGAAAAAAAAAGAAATGACAATGGTTGCTGGTTTGTTTGGCGACTCTGGCTTGCTCTTGGAGTACTTTCTGGTAGTCACAGGGACACATGCATTGTGTCAGGGATGACAAGCGAGGAGTTTAACTTTGCCCAGGCCACGGTAGAGGCGGATGTTAAACACAGGACTTGGGGCAGCATCTCACAGGCTTTGCAATAGAGTGTGGGCCAGACGGTGAAGGCAGCAGAGAGATCAGTCATGCAGGGGACTGGTCTGCATGGGAGTTATCTGCCTCTGATACACACACGACTGGGCAAATGTCAAGGGTGGAGTGATTTTTTTACGTGGACTTCCCAACCAAAGGGGCTCTTGGCCGTAGCTCAGCCGGGCCTAGAGGGACTGGACTCAGCATTGTGGGAAGGAGACTCGAGAACATTCTGGCAGTTTAGGGGTTGGGTAAGCAGGAGCCAGGTGGTGGCAGGAACTCTTTCAGGGAGAGAGGAACACGCCTGATGTTGGTCCAGGCTGAGGGTCCGAGAGGGGACCCTTCGACCATGTGGACAGTGGGAGGTGTCAGGGAGCAGCAAGAGCAGCTGGGTAGATCAGATGAGACTGTGCTTTCTGGGGCCTGGAAGTCAGGCACACGGGTTGGACTGGACTCCAGAGGGACTCGGGGGCCGTTAAAGGTGGAGAATTAATGACAGCAGTATTAAGGACAACACGGGCAGAAATGGCTTCAGGTTGCACAAGCTGACAGTCACTGATTAGTTGCCGGAGTTCGCTGGGTGGCAGTGGGAGGTACAGTTTGAACAGACTAGAGCGCCTAAGGCTGGGGACCCGGTAGGAGATCACTAGGCAAATGCTAGCGCGGTGAGGAAGCGCACTGTTGTTTCCACGTTTCTCAGTTCCATCCCTCATGCGACACACACCTTATATCGCTAACTACACGTCCTTTTGTTCTGGTTCCTCCCTGGCAGGAAAAATGCTGGCAGGTGGTGCAAGCAAGGACATCTACGCATAGAATTCTGACAGCAGCTGAACCCTCAACTTCTTCAGAAGACGAGACCCCCTGCCTGGGTGATCTGGCCTGACACCCCTCTGGAGGCCTCCCACAAACAGCAACCAAGCCAGAAAAAGCTGAGACCAGACCCGCTCTCCCTAAAGATGGGGCCCAGAATGTCGGGGTGAAGCTGTAGGAACAGGGTGAAAGCTGGTGGGCAAAGAGACCAGCTATGGGGTGGTCAGGGGATTCCGGGAGGTGCATGGTTATGTGGCAGACCCACCCAGGACAAGGGTGGCTGTGGAAGAATATGGCAAATAAACATATGGCAAAATCTCAGAGGCTGTGAGAAAATATCGACGGCCAAGTTAGGCAGACAAGCCAAGTGGTCTCCACAAGAGTAGGCAGGGATTCGAAATTCAGAGCACCTGCAGCTTGCTGGGCATCCTCACTACACAGGAGGATGTGATGGCCACTCATAGATCACCAGATCTGTGATCAGAGAGGGCTTGAGCACCCTCTGCCGTGACCCAGTCTATAGACAGGGGACATTGTGTGACGGGGTGGCCTGCCCCTCCACACATGTGGGTGCTTCTCGTTAGGTGGGACGAGAGACTTGAGAAAAAAAATAAAGACACAGAGACAAGGTATAGAGAAAGAAAAGCAGGGCCCAGGGGGCCAGTGCTGTGTTTTCAGAGGACCCACGCTGGCACCGGCCTCTGAGTTCCCTTAGTATTTATTGATAATTATCTTTACCATCTAAAAGATAAGGGAGTAGCTAGAAAATAGGATCATTGTAGGGAGGAAATCAGCAGTAAGACATATGAAAAAATCCTTGTAACATGAATAAGTTTAAAGGAAAATGCTGTGCCTTGAGATGTATATGCAAACATCTCCATAAACCTTTTAGCGGTATTGCTCCAGCAAGCCCCACCTTATTCCTAAAGGCGGTCTTCTCCTTACTCAGTAAACAAAGCACACAATGGGTTTTACCTGGAGATGTTCCATTGCCCAGGGAGGGGCAGGATTCTTAATCAGCAAGCTGCCTTCAGGTACTTGTTTAACAAAGACACATCCTGCACAGCTCAATATCCATTAAACCTTGAGTCACCACACCACATGTCTCTTGCAAGGACAAAGTTGGGGGTAGGGTCACAGATTAACAGCATTTCAAATACAGAACTAAATGGAGTCTCTTATGTCTACTTCCTTCTATATAGACACGGTAACAAGCTGATCTCTCTTTTCCCCACAACTGTGCAAGAAAGTAAGATGCGTAACCCATGATCTTAGAGTTATCTGCCTCTGATATACACATGACTGAGCAAATAAAAAGGGCTGAGTTATTTTTTTCTTTTTTCTTTTTTTTTTGAAACGGGAGTCTCACTCTGTCGCCCGGGCTGGAGTGCAGTGGCCGGATCTCAGCTCACTGCAAGCTCCGCCTCCCGGGTTCCCGCCATTCTCCGGCCTCAGCCTCCCGAGTAGCTGGGACTACAGGCGCCGCCACCTCGCCCGGGTAGTTTTTTGTATTTTTTTAGTAGAGACGGGGTTTCACCGTGTTAGCCAGGATGGTCTCGATCTCCTGACCTCGTGAGCCGCCCGTCTCGGCCTCCCAAGGTGCTGGGATTACAGGCTTGAGCCACCGCACCCGGCCTGAGGTATTTTTTTCACGTGGACTTCCCGGAGGCCAGACGATGCTGTGTGCGGGGTCTCCCAGGTACAGTAAGGACATTCTTCCTAGTCACCCATGTTGTTCTTGTAGCTGACAGCTGTTCTCGGCCTGTCCTCAGTGGAAGGAGGTAACGTTACTTCTCAACAATCAAACAAGTCCTGTATTCTTCCAGGATCTCTGGTGGGGGACATTCCCGCTGCTAGGCACTCATTCAAATATCTTTTCCTCTTCCTGACAAAATGAAGGATCAGGATGATTTTCTTGTGTGGAATTTTCTTTCCTAACGAGTCGTTGCTGTGGCTCCAAGTTGCTTTAATGCCCACGCCCTCCCAGATTGTCCTGAGTGCTGGGGCTTCCTGGCCATGCTGCAGAAGTCTGGACAAGCAGAGACCGTGGCCTTAGCCATGTGTCTAGCAGAGAACCTGATACAGAATTGTCACTCATACGATGTGTGGTGAATGAATGAGTGAGGAAATAAATGAAGGAATCTGGTTAATACATACAGTTAAAACACTTACAAACAAATAATCAGGGACCCACACATTGTTTACTACAAGTGGAGGTGGTTGTCAAATATCCCTGAAAACACACACATGCGTGCGCGCGCACACACACACACACACACATATACACGCCCCTTTTCTCTGCCAGGCTTCTCTAAATAAATCCAATAACTACTAGATGAACTCTACCCAATTTCCTACTAAATAAACCCAACGATTCTGACACCTCCTGTGAAGGTCTGTTTCCCAAACTGTGTCTAACATTGATTTGTTCATCATTCAGCAGGGGTTTATTGAGTGCCTACTATGTACTGAGCACTTTTCCAGGTGAGTGAAACATTGATTTGTTCATCATTCAGCAAACGTTCATTGAGTGCCTACTATGTACCGCGCACTTTTCTAGGTGAATGAAATGAATAAAAGCAACAAGAGCCCATGCCCCTACGAAGGCTGGGTTCTGGTTGGGAAGAAAGGTGCACAATACAATCAATAACTAAAATATGTTGTATGCTAGGTGAGTATAGGCAACAGAGGAAAATCAAACAGGGGGGCTAGAGAATGCAGAGAATATAGCAGGAGTGTGCGTGTGCGTGTGTGTGTGTGTCGGGGTCGGGGGTGGACAGCAGCTTAAAGCAGGGGAGACACGGAAGTATGATTTACAAGGTAATGTTTGCATTAAGAGCAGAATGAGGCCAAAGGGAGCCAGGTAGATGCGCGGTGCCGGGGAGGGTTAGAAATGTTCTCGGAGGAGGATTAAGTGCAAAGGCCCTGAGGTGGGTGTGTGGCTGGCGTGTTCCAGGGACAGCAAGGAGGGCACTGTGGCATGCGGGGGACAGTGAAGCAGCAGGAGAGCAGGAGGTGGGACTGGGGACAGCTGAGTGGTGGAGAGTGGGGCCCATCAGCCAGGGCCTTGCAGGACTTTGCTTGTACTCGGAGGTGCAGGGGAAGGCATTCTTCCAGGGTTTTGAGCAGAGACAGGATATGACCGGAGGCAAATTGTAACAGAGTTACCAGTGAGGAGGCCGTTTGAATAATCCAGCAGAGAGCTGAGGATGGTTTGAACTAGGTTGTTGCAGTGGAGGTGGTGAGACGCGGACAGATCTGGATCATTTTGCAGAGTGTGCCAACAGAAGGAACTGGATGTGGAGTGGGCTTGAGAGAAAGCGAAGGCCAGGAGGACTCCAAGGTGGTGAACTTGAGTGGTGGGTGGAAGAAGGGAAAGGCAGCTGAACCAGCAACTGGGCCCTGGAGGCTGGACCCCCCTCCCCGGCTGCTGCTTGAGGCTGGTTGCCACCCCTCCCAGCAGCTCCCAGAGGCTGGTCTGCGGGGCCACCCTAGCCAATGAAGCAGGCTCTGATGCCGGCCGACACTCCTCCATGTTTCAGAGCAGGTCTAGCGGGGCTTGACTCCATGTCCCAGCCTCCACCTTTCTCTCGAGGAAACCAGTGAGAGGGGACACTGTCATTGCCCTCTCTGCTTGTCTTCCTGACCCCATGTCAAGGTGGGAGGCATCTGAGCATCTGTGATTCATTCTTAGTCTCTCACCCTTCCTGCCCTTCACACACCCACCCCCCAATTTTATCCACTACCTTCTTCACATCCCCAGTCTCCACACTTACACTAGAGCAGGCCAGGTCTGCTTCTTGGCTGACCATGTGACAGAGCACCCACAAGAAAGTAGCTAGAGAACCCTCAAGTGCCCTTGGGCCAGGGAAATGCCACCAAGTCTACGGCGACAGAGCATTAGAGACAGACTATCTGGAAGGTGGTCCTTCCACCTAGCCACTCCTAGGAATGTTGGGGGTATAACTGGCACTGACTCCAGCTGGCAAGTGACATCTGCTGGAAGCTACTCCAAAATGGGAAGCAAGAGACCAGATACTCTGGGATAGAGGTGGTGGGGAAGGGAAAGCTGGGTGTGTGGAGTGCCTCAGCAGAAGGACCTGAAACCATTCTGGAGAAAAGAAGAAAAACCAGTGGGAGGCCGAGAACATGTCCATCACAGCTCCTAAGCAGGGGCCAGGGTGGTCTCTTCCAGAGTGGACAGATGATGGAGAATGGCCACCCACCATGATGCGAGCAGGAGGGCTGATGGCCCAGGCTGCCCTCCAACTGTCCCTGCTGTCTGCTGTCTGCTTGTCTTTGGAATGCGTCGCTCCAGGGGTGACTCTTGTCTTTATTTTCAGGGTGAGGTAACAGAGAACCAATTTGCCAGGACACTCTTGGGTGCTGTAGGCTGATATTTGAAAGATTCTGCTTCCAGAGCTCAGTTGGGCTGACTGATGACCATGGGGCTTCCTGGGTCATTGAAGGGGAGACCTCAGGGCTGTTCATTCCCTCGAGTACATGGCGGCCACAGCCTGGGAGAGTGGAAAAGCTTTGGGCTGAAGCGTAGAGACTTGGGAGCTAGCCACAGCCCTGCCACGATCTCACGGTGGGATTCACATCAACACTGCACATCTTCATTCCCCAGTTAGCTCACCTGGGAAATGGGGAAATGGACCAGATCATCTCCAGTGTCTCTTCCCACTCAGTAATTCTGAGATTAGTAACTGTCACGAGAACAACCAAGGGTGAACTGATTTCTAAGTCCATGCTGGACAATGGAAGCCCTTTCCTCTTGTCTAGGGAGATCCATGTAAATTCCACACCTATTAAGCATCCGTACTCTGTGGCAGGAAGTCATAAATGCCAGGTGACTCTGGCTCTTTTTACAGTGATTCTGGGTCCAGGCAAGAGTGGCAGGTTTGGGGATGACCTGTGACATAGAATGAGTTGCTGTAAGTATAGTGCTTCCTGTCGCCTGCCCGGCAGGAAGCATGCATAAGTGTTAACCATCGTCATTATTATCATCACTATTATGGGACGGGTCATGTAGACTTTCTCTTTCCACTGAGGAAGCCTGGAATGCCTCCGCTTCATTTTCATGGTGCTCCTAGGCCAAGCCAGCAGCCCTGATTGAACCCTGGGCCTGGACTCTTTGGCTTTGTGGGCTGCAGAGAAGGACCTGTCTCTCTTAGCTCAATCTCGGAACACAAAGCCTACCCGGTGGCTGGGGCGAAGTGGGAGAGGTGAGGATAAGGTGAATCCGATGGTCATCGCGACAGCGAAGTGCGGTGACGTTCATGAAAATGTGTGTGGCTGCCGGGTTCCCTCCCAGTGTAGAAGGCCATGAACAGTCCTGCTGGCTGCCTCTGAGATGAACAAGGAGCCATGAGCTCATTCAGTCATCTCTGTGGAGTCCTCCTGTGTCAGAACGTTTTAGAGATGGGAGGTCTGCTGGTGGACCTGCACACCACACCCCCTAGCAAATGGAGGAAAGCAAGCTTCAGGGAAGAGAGACTGGTTGGTTCACCGCGAGGCGGGGCTGAAAGTGGCTTCCAAGGTAGGGGAGCAGCACTCTGGGAGCTCTGGCTTCAAGCCTGCCTGTGGCTGCCGGGGAGGCTACAGTCAGACATGGAGAGCGATTGTCTTTATGGGCAAGACCTCCACGTGCTGGACATGATGAAACAAACAAACAAGCAAGCAAGCAAGCAAACAACTTCCTCTAGAAGCTGTGTGTGTGACCTGAGGTCCATGCATGAGAATCTTTGAGCCGCACACATCCGCCCTGGAGCTTCCAGCCCAGCCCTTCCTGCTTTCCTTGAAGATTCCGAGACACATTCGCATTCTGACGACTGTCCATTAGAGGGAGACATCACCACTTGTATTTAATATTTCTTCCTAGACGCTCAGTACCGCCCTTAGGTAAGCCATGCTTGTTGGAAAAGCTCTCAGGGAAGGACCAACGCAGCCTGCGGTGTGAATCTACTCAGGGCTGGGGAGTCAGCACTGCCTTCCTCTGGGGCTGCCGGAGTCTCTTCCCCTTTGGCAGAGGCGTGGCCAGCCGTCCAGATGTGGCTGGATGACCAGTTAAGGGACAAGCACCTGCCCTTCTGCCCCATTCTTTTGGAGGTATTGGGTGCAGAAGTGACTGCTCGGGGATTCCAAGTGGATGTAGGGGAGCCGAGGCCTCAAAGGCTCCCGATCTCCTGGCCTGTGAAAGCAAGTGGGCATCTTAGGGAGTCCTTGCTTATGGGTGCCTGCAACTTCCAGGAAGAG
This sequence comes from Piliocolobus tephrosceles, assembly GCF_002776525.5. Classification (NCBI taxonomy): domain Eukaryota; kingdom Metazoa; phylum Chordata; class Mammalia; order Primates; family Cercopithecidae; genus Piliocolobus; species Piliocolobus tephrosceles. The sequence goes on from NC_045443.1 coordinate 5,180,348, forward strand.
GTCGTAGAGGAAGCAGCAGGAAGCAGCAGGAAATGTTCCTGGAAACTCCACGCAGAAGCTGGACGCCCTGGGAACTCTGGCTCAGTTTGCTCTGTGGAGGGAAATTATCTGTAGGGACCAGGATATAACACAGCAAAGAGATCAGGTGTCTTTTAGAAAAATGATTTTCCAGGTCAAATTAAATACCACTTGCTTACAGATTTTCTGGAATCTGACCAGGCTAAGAATCAGGCCGAATTATTTTGAACACCTACCTGATCACTGGACCCGGAGTGAGGAGGGGCGACATGGGAAGGTGACCTTGTAGGCAACCCTTTGGCCTCTGGTGTCAGTCTTCCACTCAGGGCCTCGGTTTCCTCCTCTGGCAAGCGGGAAGCTGATTTAGGTGATTTCCAAGTTTCCTCCTGCAATGCACAGCGGTATGTTCAGTTTTTCCTGCTGTGTTATGGGTCATTTGTCACCAACTTGCTTCTTTCCACAGTTTGAAGCGTATTAAGAGTGGCCCCCATCTCCCACGTAAGCAAGCAGCTTTAAAAAAAAAATACCTGTTAAAATAAAATGAGATTGGCCTCTTAGAATCAGTCAGTTCATCAAAATGGTGCTGAGCCCTTCTGAGCTCAATTAGTGTTGACAGTAATTGAGGCATTTCACAGCACTAGGCTGGAAAAGTGCAAGCACAGGGCTAAGGCTTACATTTCCTGTGTCACCAGTCACTTGTCTGCTGTCTGGTTTCCATTTTTCGTTTTCGGTCCTGCTTACTTTGTGCTGGCCAGTGCCAGCTCATGGGGCTCTGAGGCCACCTTCCCGGCTGGTGACAGAGTCCTTGCTGCTCTTAATTTCCAAGTCCTGCTTCATCTCTTGGAGATGTTTCAGTGACTCCCTTCCAAGGTGGGTTTAGATGACAAAGTGGATGACAATGGGAGGAATAGGGGAATCTCCTTAGAGACAAACCTGGGAGAAGGCATTTTTCATTCCAATCAATACATAAATGTTATTGATTGGAATTATATTGGATACATATTGCTTGGAACAAGGAAGAAGTATCTTTCCATTTCTTTTTGTTTAGTCCTTTAACAGGAAAAGTCTCTCTCTCTCTCTCTCTTTTTTTTTTTTGTTAAAGGAGTTTCCCTCTTGTTGCCCAGGCTGGAGTACAATGGCGCGATCTCAGCTCATTGCAACCTCTGCCTCCCGGGTTCAAGCAATTCTCCTGCCTCAGCCTCCTGAGTAGCTGGGATTACAGGCATGCGCCACCACACCCGGCTAATTTTGTAGTTTTAGTATAAATGGGGTTTCTCCAGGTTGGTCAGGCTGGTCTCGAACTCTCGACCTCAGGAGATCTGCCCACCTCAGCCTCCCAAATGGCTGGGATAACAGACGTGACCCACCATGCCCAACCATTTCTGGTTATTAATAGGAACAAAATACCAGCGCATGCTTGGTCTAGGTCAGTCCTCATTCTTCACTGTGGATCAGAATCAGCTGGAGAACTTGTCAAAATTCCTGGGCTCTGAACCCCCGAGTTACTGACTCGGTAGGCCTAAGAGGCCTGAGAATTTGCATTTCTATCAAGCTCCCAGGTGATGCTGATGCATAGGTCAAGGACCACACTTTGAGTAGCATCAGCCTGGAACACAGTGTTACCAGGTCTTGGTCTCCATCCAGTGCCGTAAACACTATGCAGATAACAACCTGGGGGCTCTTGAGCTCATAGGGAACAGTCAATGCAACAGAAGCACGCGCTGCTAGGTCTCCAAGGAAACAGGGACAGTCTCTTCTCCTGCTGTTAGTTAATGAGAGTGTGGTTGTAACTAAACTACTGGCTAATTACCACGATTGTGGGAAGCGTCCCAGGTTGGCGCTATGAGCTTCTGCCACTAGGGGGAACCAGGGCTATTTCTCTCCAGGCTGCAGGGTGTGAGAAGAGGAAAAGTACTGAAGAGAGAGAGCAAAGCCTTTCAGAAAATACTGCAACACTGCGTGCCCGAGGCCCCCGCACATCGCTGCAATCTTGATGTGCACAGACACCATCGGGAACCAAGGCTTGGCAGGGAGGGGGGCTGGCTTATTTTCTAAGTTGCTTGGTTTTCCTCCCTTTCCTTAAAGCACATCCACATTGAGCCCTTCATGCGACGGTGACCTGTGGTATGAGAAGAAACACCGGTCGCTATCCTGGCTTTGCAGATAGAGTAAGCTCAGGAGAGAGGAAAAGGAGCTGGGCAAGATGCCAGGAAGGGAGGGCTGAGCTGGCGGGACCTAGATGTTCCCTGCCCAGGAGTGTCATGGCGGGAAGGGGAGGCAGGCCTGGGGTTTGGACTGGGCAGCTTGCAGGTGGCTGTCAACCCTGAATGTTGTGGCATAGGTCAGGGTGAGCTCCCTTGCGGTGGGGAAGGCAGAGGAATTCCTAAGGGAGAAAAATACAGGAAAGCAGATTTTGAGGCTAAGAAGACAAAATGACTGAGAGGGTATTTTAGCTGCCCTGAACTTGCAAACAAGTATGGATCATGAACTCTTGTGAGTGCTGCCGCACAGCCTGTCAGCTGCTGTCTTCTGGGGACATGCATATTCTGACCGCCACAGAGGGCAGCATAGCAGCCACGGCACTCGCTGAGCGGGAACCTGCCACCTAACCTGTTCGTGGCGTCCTTGCCTCGTCCTCTCTCATTAAGGCCTCTTTCCCCGAACCACAGCTTTGGAAACAGCTTAGTCTCTAACAAGTGATCTGGCAGGGACTTGCGTTTCAGTCCCTAAAAACCACTTTGTTCCCTTTCTTGGCATGACAGTGGCCTTCTAATGGTTTTGGAGATATAAGATATGAGCCCAGGTGATGTTGGGACGTGTGGAATCCATGGTGGGCTGCATATGTATTAATTCGAGGAACAAATTTCCATGATGTGTGTGTGTGTGTGTCTTTGTGGGCACGTGGGTGTACACCTCAATGGCAAATTGTAATAGCAAAACATTAGCTATAAACATTTAGTTTGAGGACCTGGTGTATAGTTCCATCTCCAATGATCTCATTAGCTTACTACCATTCACTTGTCCCTGTGACCAACACATGCAACTCACTGTTCAGAGGGAGCCCCACCACAGCTAAACCAGCTAAACAGAGGGACCAGGAGTCATCCTTCTCGAGCCGCAGCCTGACTTTTCTCCAGCTTACTATGATAGTTTTGTGGCATGAGCAAAATAAGCAGACCCTGTCTCATAATTGAAAATGAAAAGTGTGTGTGTGTGTGTGTGTGTATGCATCCTTTTCATATTCCTTAAAACATTTTTAGCAGCTAAAATCACGTCTGTATGCTATTTTCTCACTGCCAGCCACGGAAAGGATCTTACACAAGGAAGTCCACGGGGCTTCCCTTCTCCTGCACTCAGGTCCTGGATAGGAATTCTGGCTTTCTGAGTGACAGTTCCCAAAAGGGTTCCTTTTCACCTTTGTTGAGTGCAGAAGCAGTGGCTCTTCAAGAGAGAGCATCTCCCTCATCCCTTAGTCATTCCGAGCTGTTTGGCTCACAGGTACTTCCAGCATCAGATCTGGTCCTGACTCCAGCTTCCTCTGAGTGCACATCTTTAGGGCCTCTGCAGGGCAGAGCACCCATGCCTGGGAGGCCTCTCTATCCCTGGATCCCTGTGGCCACTGTCACGGCTCTTATCGCCAACCCAGGGATCTGCTGCTCCGTGCTGCTATCTTGAGCACTGGCTGGCTGCTTGGACCAGGCAGGGTCCAGTGACCACAAGTCAGGGAATGGACAGAGGTGTTTGCTGCAGACTGCGATTCGGATCCTTTCCCTGTCCTTGAAGGACCCCCTGCTCCCCTATCTCCCTCGCAGGCTTCTCCTGTGCTGGAGCTGACCCGGAACATCAGAGACAGGAAAGACACTGCTCCAGTTGAATTTTGCTGCAGTTTCTTTTTTTCTCCCCTAGATGCTGAGAGCTATTTTTAGCCAGGGACTTTTTTTTTTTTTTTTTTTTTTCCAGGGGATCCACAGTCTATTTTTAAAGGCCTTACGGAGGCCAGATCATTCAGTGTTTCTCACAGGGACGTCAGGGAGAGTTAGGTGGGACAGGCCAGGGCAGTGAGGATGCTGGCACGTTCCTGAGGATGAGAGGGTATCAGGAGAGCCCTGGGGAAGGTTGGGAGAAGCGTGGTCCCAGCCAGGGCAGAGTAGGGTACTTTCTCGTGCTGGAGAGCGCGGGAGGAACCCACCATGTTCCTCCCTCCCATCACCCCAGGCTTCAGGGCCGGAGCCACCTGACTGTCTTCCCATCCCAGCGGCCACAGTGACATTGCCCTCCAACATGGCAGTGGGTTTAACCGACTGTGCTTTCCTTTCTTCTTCCTGGACTTCCATGTTCAGATCTCTTCCACATCTCCTCTTTCCATGGCACTCCCTTGCCTCTGCAAACGGAGCTGTGGAAAGTTTTGGATCATGTCTTGGGCCTGAAGCCAGTCCCAAGTGGGCAAAGCTGAAGTCCTGGGTGAAGAGGGGACCTCGTGTGTCACAAGATGGGGACCAGGGTGGATAGGCTCCTGCTGTGACAGGGAGGATACAGCCAGGAGGTAATTTTGTCCTGGGCTCCCCAGGAGGGAAAGAAGAAGGAGGACAAGGAGGAATCAGAGGAGACCATTCAGAGTGACTTGGGCAAAGAGAGTAACAGGCTGCGGTGTCCTCAGCGACTCCCTAGACCCACCCTCGCCCCCACTCCTGAGTCCAGCCCTTAGTGCATCACTCCAAGGTCTGTGGATTTGGGGTTTGGATTCACAAGACCAGGATAGAGTAGTTAGGGAGAAGGGGCTGGGTGGAAAATTCCAGACAGAGTTGGTGAAAATACTTCCAAACAGAGCTCAAGAGCTTTCCTCTCAGTGAATAGACAGAGGGCTGTCCTCGCAGGAGTCCCGCAGCCACCCCATTGGGTGAGCCTCTCACACTTCTCCTTGCTGTCTCCTTGCAGAACTTAGTCCACAGGGCCAGGGCCTGGAACTGCTCTGAAAATAACTGGGGATTCTTGGTGCTCTCTGAGTCCCCCTGCCGATCTCCAGTTGTACCAAGGAGTGAGGAGGAAGAAGGCAGTGAGCGAGGAAGTCTAATTCCAGCTCTTTAGCCAACACCTGCACCACCCTTCAGAGAAACGCAGGCTGGGGATGCTGTTTGTGCCCCCACTTGGGGTGCCAGGACCCCTGGTAAGGCTGCCTGCCTTGGGTGGGAGCTGAGACATAGCCTGGGCACCTTCTGCAGGGTGCATGGACCAGGACAGCCTGGCCTTCCTGGCTCCGTTGGCAGGTGAGGAAGGGGCGAGAGTGCAACGTGCTTCTAGAAAGATCTTTATGCTCCCCACATCAAAACCTCCCACCATCATCTTCTGAGAGCCTCAGGCCAAGCTGCAGGACCCCCTTTCCCTGTTCACATCAATCTTCACAACAATCCTGGGATGCCAGGTCTTCCCTTATTCTGAACTCTCCAGAACCCCCTAACTTTATCAATGATCCTTGTATCGGTGAGGCCCTTCCTGACCACTCTATTTAAAATAGTCACTTCCCTTGCTAGCACCCACCCCCCACACCCTCCTTACCTAAGTTATGGTTTCTCTCATCTGCCATAGATCTCCCCACCTATGGTTTATTGTTTGTCTCCCGACATGAGCTCCCCAAGGACAGGGTTTTGTCTCTTTTGTTTATGGCTAAATCCCTCAGTGCCTAGACTGGTGCCAACATATGTGAAGCACCAAATATATGTTTGCTGAATGAATTAAGAAAAAGAGCAAAATGTGCCACGGCATAATCATCCCTGGGGAAACTTTCTGACCTTCTCGCTCCAGCCCAGCCGAGAATTTAGGGAAAAGAGTGACCTCTCACCCCTTCTGCAGCAGATCAGTTCAGGTCCTGGAATAATCAGCAGTTCAGAACCTCAGCATATCAAAGCAGGAAGGGGCCAAAGAGATCATTAGATTTAAGTCCTACATTTTTGTGGAAGAGGGAACTAAATCCCAGAGAGGTGAAGAAACTTTTCTAGAGTCACACAGCCAATTTGTGACAGCAGGTGGGACCCAAGTTCCCTCCTCCCAGACTAGAATTCCTTCAATAAGCTCAAGTGGCCACAGCAGGTGGAACCCAAGTTCCCTCCTCCTAGGCTAGAATTCCTTCAATAAGCTCAAGTGGCCACGAACCTCTCTCTGCTTAGAAATGTGGAATTAGCCAGGTACGGTGGTGTGCATGTGCAGTCCCAGCTATTTGGGAGGCTGAGGTGGGAGGATCGCTTGAGCCCAGGAGTTTGAGGCTGCAGTCAGCTATGGTCACACCACTGCACTCCAGCCTGGATGACAGAACAAGACCCTGTCTCAAAAACGAAACAAAACCTAAAAAAGAACAGAAAACAATCAAACAAAAAACCCAGAAATGGCAGAAAGCATTACATTCCCTCCCAGGCCAAGGAGGCCAAAGTCCTCTTGACAAGCAGGATAAGATTATCCTCACACCTGGGGCTAACAAACCCAAAATCCAGAGTGACCAGGCTCTGCCAGCTGGAGGGCTCTGGGAGGCTGTTGAAAAATGTGTCTTGTAAGATGTCTACTCTCAGCAGGACCCAAACTACACATAGGGAAGAAACCACATCAGCAGGGACAGACACTGCTTCGAGAGGCCATCAAGGGCTGGCCACAACCTCCACCCAGTGGAGTTAATGTATATATGTATTTGCAAGGAAGAGCTAGAAGCTGACCAGAATATAAATATATATATTTCACAAGTCACTCTGAATGGGAAAGCAGACCCGAACTCTTTACAGCCTCTCAGTTCATTCCCTTTCCCTACGCAGCACCAAGCAGGAGCCAGGCTCAGGTCCATGAGGCTGGCAATCTGAGTGACATGCCATATCCCTCTGTTTTCCACTCATGCGGCACCATTGCACCTAGATGGAGAGTGTGTTCAGCCTCCAGAATTAGTTCATTCTCAGTGGGTATCAATGCCTCATACGAATCACCTGCTGTGTTAGATTCTCCCCAGTGGGCCTTCAGATATGTGCAGATGAGTCTGAATTTATGTTGAACCCAGTTTTACATCTCAAGCTAATGTTTTGAGATGAGTCCGATTGGGGAGGTAGCTGGCAAGCTAGGGAGTTCAAACACCATGAGGACCTATGAGGGGTGTTAAAGGTTGCAATAGAACTGCATTAGAACGTGAAGAGCATTTTCCTATTTTCACAACACATTTGCTTACCCTGGGTCATCCTCTTTCTTTTAAGTCTCCATGATGATCCACCAGCTCTCCAGGGCAATTTTGCTGCCTTGGCAAGCTCTGGAGTGGATTGGCCCTGCAATGGGATGGCTTAGACCTGAGCTTCCAGGTCTGAAGATTTGCAGCTTCCAGGAGGAGGTGGTTTCAGAAAAGAACCAGGGCTGATCTAATAGTAACAAGTGCAGGGTGGAAAAGCCCTAGATTAAGTCTCATTAGTAGAAAAGTCCTTTTGTCTCTTTATGTCTCCAATGCAAGTGTCTTACTTGGCTACTAGTTTATTTATCTGATCATAGTGTGGGGGACTTGCAAAGTCAGAGCTGTTAACTGGGTTCTAGAAACCTTCAAAACCTGTCTTTGCCAGTGTTGGAGGGTGAGGGTGGATGGCACTGAATTATTTCCTGAGACTTTTCTGGTCTGAAGATATTTCCACTAAGGGCTGAAGAATTCAAAAAGATGCGTGCGAAGATACTTACTTGCAGCCCAAGATATTTATGTGAATAATGATGATGATGACGATCTGAGGATGACAATAATAAAGATAAGATAATGAAACTAGTATCAGCAAATTTTTTTATATGCTAACTCTGTCCTGGGCATTGGGCTGAGTCCTTGATGTGCAATAACTCATTTAATCCTTGCAGTAACCCCAGGAGGTAGGTTCTTATAGTATTTCCATTTTGCAGAAAAGAAAACTGAGATTCAGAGAGGTTAAGCAACTTGCCTGAGCTCACATAGCAGGTAAGTGCTGGAGCTGAGCCTCACATGCAAGAAGTCTGCTTCCAGAGCCTCAGGGATGAAGCAATACCTTCTACCATGTTTTCAGTTCCTGGTTACCCCTCGTGCATTCCAGATCTGTAATCCAGGTAATGGCCTCAACTCTCCCCTAAGAAAAAAGTTAACGCTTTTTCTTAGCTCTTACCCAATAAAGGGGACACAAATAGTGTGCAGGCAATAATTAGAACTGCCTAGACAGCATATATGGAAAACAGCCACAAGAGGAGGTAGTGCACAAAAGAGTGGAAGGAGAAGAAACTAGAGAGGTGGGTTGGCTGAAGAAATGAAGGAGGTTAGGGTTTAACTGCATCCTGGAGGCATTAGGGAGCCATTAGAGGTTTTGGAGCAGGGAAATGATGAGATGAAGCTTGTATTTTAGGAAGGTTAGCTTCAGTGACTAAGATCTGGATGGCGTGATTTTATGATTCTATCTGTATCCCTTCATGTCATAGCAGCAGGAAGGCCCTCTCTTCCACGCACTTCTGAGGCTGTGAGGCCTGTGAGGTGGAAAGCAGTGGAGCATCCCCCCATTTTATAGAGAAGGAAGTTGAGGCTCGCTTATGGCTTCCATGTCATTCTGGCTTCCTAGAGCACTGGGAGATGAGGAAATACACCTGTGCAAGCAGTGGTGTGTGGGTGAATGCTTAGCAACTGACCCTCTGGTGGAAAAAAGCCCTGACTAGAAGCATTTGCAAATTCCTGTGGTAAATACTCCCACTGATGCTAATTTCTAGCTACAATTTGATGTCCACTGGGTTGCAGAACTCCTGAAAAATTTAACAATGAGTCCTAGCAAATCAGCATGAGCTGGCTCCAACACCTCTGCGTGCAGTCTAGTGGCATCGCGGGGCGTGTATTCATGCAGACCTAGAGAGAGCTTGCAGCCAGCTAATGAGAGAGGCAAGATAACTTGCCCAGGCCACAGCTGACTTGGAGACGCAGGAATTGAATGAGGGGTGGGAGTCGGCATCTTGGCTCCCAGGCCGTGTGTTTATGCAGGCTCTGTTTAGGAAGGCAAAATTTGATCTTTGCCTGGTCTCCCTTCAGAAGAGAAGGGATAGCAACATTTTTCCTCTGGCTCTTAAGAAATATGTGTCAGCCACAACCTCCTACCAGAACTAGAAAAACAATGTCATGGAATATTTTTAATAGTGAGTACAAATCCCATACAGTGATGGATGAAGTGTGAAGATTCAAGTCCAGGGTGTCTGCTAGAAGATTACAAATCATTTTTCAGTGTGCATCATGCTTCTATTCATTCGCTCATTCATTCAGCCATTTATTCCATCATTCAGCTGACATAAATTGGGAGCCATGACATGGAGGTTATTAGCAACAGAAGAGAAGGACCACCAGTCATGTACTGATGAGAGAGCAAGGCCAGCGGGTGGAGGGAGAGTGTCAGAGATCAGAGGTCAGAGGCAGGGGCAGGCAGTTGATGATGAGTCTTTGCATGCAAGACAAAAGTTAAAAAGTCAGCAGTAACTAGAGTTTCAAGAACCAATAGGTGAGAAGCTCAGCACCAACAGGTGGGACGGGAAGTACTGAGCACCAGTGAGCAGAGAATGTCGCTCTGAGCAGACTTGTCCCAGTCATTGGCACTTACACACTTAAAAAAAAAAAAACTATTTATTTATTTTTTAAGACAGGGTCTCACTCTCTCAACCAGGCTGGAGTGCAGTGGGGTACCATCTCAGCTCACTGCAGCCTTTATTTCCCAGGCTCCAGCGATCCTCCCACCTCAGCCTCCTAAGTAGCCTGCAATCCTAGCACTTTGGAAGGCCAAAGTGGGTGGATCACTTGAGGTCCGTTGTGTACCACCATAACTGGTTAATTTTTGTATTTTCGGTTAGAGATGGAGTTTCACCATGTTGGCCAGTCTGGTCTTGAACTCCTGAGCTCAAGAGATCCACCAGTATCAGCCTCCCAAAGTGTTGGGATTACAGGCGTGTGCCCCTGCACCCAGCCTACACACTTCTTGTTGGGACAAGAGATAACATCACGTAGGGGATTGCACAAAGGTGGAACAGGTAAAAGGAAAGGAATGAATGCTTGTAGAGAGACCCTGGCATCCATAGGCACTGTATGAGATTTGTTTTTTCAAGTCTTATCAGCAAAGGGAGATTTTTGTGAGATACGTGGTATTATTACTCGCTTGAGAAAACTGATGCTGAGAAAGTTTAAGTGACTTGCCTATGGTCACACAGCTGGTAAGTGGCAGAACCAAGGGGGATGAAATAAGCAAAGAAATACAGATTCAGCCAAATTGACAGCTGAGTCAGCTAGGTGTCTCCCCGCACATGAGGGCTCTTTGGCTATTGGTGGGTTGGAGTGACTAGGGGCAGACAGGGTTGGAAGAAGGATAGCCATATTTTCATTCTCTCCAGGCCACTAGGAGCAAGGTGTTCACTGTCCTGTCCATGTGTCCTCCCTGGAGGAAGGGATCTGAGTGTTTACACAAGGGCACATTTCTGGTACGCTGAGGAGGGCCAAACTGTAAACGGAGATCGTGCCCCCAGCTCTGCAGATGCCTGAGAATGAGGCGCTCGCTGACATGCTGATGGAGAACAGGGACTTCTTGTTTACCCGGCTCACCATCTGGACTTGTGAAGCAATGTCCAAGGAAGTGGCTGTAACTAAAATCTCAGAGCTGCCTCCCTGGCTCCCTCCATGCTTGCGCTACTGTCTGTCCAGTCGCACTGTGGCTGGTAGGGGAGGGAGGGCAGGGGCTCAGAACAGGGGCAGCGTGGGGACACTGCCGTGGAGTCTAGGCAGGGCGGATGGTAACTGTGAATGTCTGGGGGTGAGAAGTTGAACCCATTCTCTCTGAGGACTTATATGAGTGAATGGACTTCTTTCAGAAGAGAAATTTAGATCAGACAAGTGGGAGCACTTCCTCATTAAAGAGTTGGAAAACAGTATAATGTGTTAAGCAGACCATTCAGTGAAATGCATCTTAAAAATTTTTTATTTTAGGTTTGAGGGTACATGTGCATGTGTGTTACAGGGATATATCACAGAATGATGAGGTTTGGGCTTCTAGTACGTATACCCTTCACCCAAATAGTGAACATTGTACCTATTAGGTAATTTTTCAACCTTCACCTCCCCACTTTCATAGTCCCCAGTGTCTCTTATTTCCATCTTAATTTTCATATGTGCCCAATTGTTTAACTTCCACTTATAAGTGAGAACATACAGTATTTGATTTTCTGTTTCTGAGTTATTTCCCTTGGGATAATGGCCTCTAGTTACATCTATGCTGTTGCAAAGGACGTGACTGTATTCTTTTCATGGCTGCATATTACTCCACAGTATATATGTACCATGTTTACTTTATCTAATCCACCATTGATGGACATTTAGGTAGATTCCATGACTTTGCTATTGTGAACAGTGCTGAGATAAACATACAAGTGCAGATGTTTTTCTGATAAAATGTGTCTTTTTGATTTCTTTTCCTTTGGGATTGCTGTGTCAAATGGGGTTCTATTTTTGATTCTTCGAGAAATCTCCATACTGTTTTCCATAGGGTTTGAACTAATCTATATTCCCATCAACAGTGTATAAGTTCCTGGATTGCTTTTGGGATGGGTAGAGAGAGACGGCTGGGAGCAGCGCCTCTGACTGGTTGGGAGGAGTAACTGATGAGGGTGACTCTCTCCCAGGCTAGAACATGCAGTTTGGGAGATATCAACTTATTCCACTTGAAAGAGCTGAGGAAACTGGGAAGGGCTTGAATTGTTACATCCTTTGTGGGGATGTGGGTGTGAAAGTAGGCCACTCGTTCCCTTGCCCTGTGCCATTCCTGCCCTTTAAGTAGCACAGTGATCTGGAGAATCCAGAATTGTGAGCAATCCTCAAATTGTTTCTGTTTGGCATTAGGATGCTCCCTTTATTTAATAGCTTTGATTCAGGCTAATTTGAAACATTGCTTTCATTTTGTATTGGTCAGGATAGAGTTGCACCAAATGATCCCAAAATCTCAATGGCTTCACTTGATAAATTGTACCTTCTCACTCACATCACAACTGCATGTGAGTGGTAAAAGGAGGGCATGGGCGAGGCTGTGTTCTAGTAGTCATTCAGGGATCCAGGCCCTACCATTCCCCAGTCCCATGGGTTTCCACTGCTTGTTGCTGGGAGGTGGGGTAGGGAGGGAGAAAGAGAGTAGGATTTCTCAGAAGATTTTTAGGGACTAGTTCTAGAAGTGACATAAATTATTCATGACTACATTTCACTGGTGAGAATCAGTTATATGGCCCCATCTACTGCAAGAAAGATTAAAAATGAAGCGCCCAGGAGGAAAAGGACACTGGGTTTGGTGAACTCATAGCAGTGTCTCTGGCCCACATGTCCTGAGGTTTCTGGGAGTACAATGCATATTCGTATCAGGGGAATGGGTTGTAAGGTCCTCTATGAGTTCCCTCACAGACACAGGCTGAAATAAGCACTGTGTGGATAACTCATAGCTGTTTTAAAAGGGTCATGGTGCATTCTCTTGGGAAAGCAGGACTCTCCACTCTGCGTTGTGGAGACACCTTGTACTGGTGGCAGCTCTGTCCTTGTCATTGGGAAAAGGTTGTGAATCTGGGACTTCATATGAATTGAGCCTTTGGAGGGTGTCTCCATGGTGGTTCATTTACAGTTCATTCATCTGAATGACTCAGGCATCAGATCTGGAGACTTTCAGGACTTGAGCTCAAGAACGTTAAGAGGTTTTGCTAGCTTCCTGGGACCATTGCATTGGATTGTATTTGTAAGATAATAGGTCTAAGATCCCTGTAGACTCTAGGTTCCAATCCCCTCCTGTCTACAGGACATCCAGGCCTGTCCATCATGGATTTTCTAGCATTTCTACCTAACTCTACGTAGAGAAGCTCATGGATGTGAAGGAAAAATCCCTTTGACTATCTGTAACTTATGGATGGGATGATCACTGTCTTGGTTTGCCAGGACAGCCCTGGTTTATGCTTATTGTCCAGGCATAATGATTTACAGTGCCTGCTTTTATTATTGAAAGTGTACCAGTTTGGACAATAAGTTATGCAGTCACCCTTCTGCGAAGAGACTCATGACCCAGGCTCCATCCTGACTCTGTGATCAGATGCATCCTTGCAAGCAGCCTGCACACAGAGCCTGACGACACCACCATGATGCTGGAGTTGGGCCTGCATTCCCAATACCCTTGTCATTGTCACCCTGTGACTTCTAGTTTCTACAGGATCTTGGTCTCCTTTCTTTCAGGCCTCAGAATCACAGGTCTGTGCTCAAACAGTATTCACTAAGCAGACAATAAAACAAAAGCCCATCATGCTTAGGAGTTTACTGCAGCATGTATTATTAGTTCTAGTTTACAGGACTATAAATATTTAGAACCATGAAGATAAGTGATATTTCCGAAGTCAGACGAAGCCCAGACTCCAGTTCTAACCCAGACATCCTGATTCTAGGTGGCTTTTTTTCCCCCTATGCCAGATAAAATGTCTCAGATGCCCCTTACCTAATGGGAGGTCCAAGTTCATACCAGGCAAAATTCTACAGGAGGGCCAAAAACCAAACTAATAACTAAAAGGGATCTGTGGTATGGTTAATTTATATATATTATTACAACTTTCTGGATCCTCTTTCTGAGTAATTCATCTTTGTCTCCAAAAAGCCTTGTTTGCTTGGAGAAATACACATAGGCCCTAAGCGACATGTGTTCCCGGCTCTGCAAGTGAAAGGCCCACAGAGCACCCCTCTGAAGGCAAGGATGATATTTCTGCTCCATGAGGGAAGAGTATAATATAAACTCTTAATTAGTTGAATATCAACATCAAATAGAGTCCAGGATTAGTACCATTTGGTGGTGGGGAGAACACGCAGTGGTGTGTAATCTGGTAGTGATGAATGTTGCCGCCAAACCCACATATTAACCAAATTGAGCTCTCCGAATTTCCTCACCTGTTTTGGTTATGGTTTTACATTTAGTTTGGATGGACTGTTTATAAACCCATTTTGGAACTGCAAGTGTGATCTTTGGATCTCTTAGACTGTGCTTTCAGCAATCTGGAACCTTCTCTGCACAGAGTTTCTAGGAAACAAACAAAAAGGATGGACCGGAGAAGCAAAGGACATCTATTATACATCTTGGAGTCTGTCGCTCGATGTTCCTCTAGTCCCCCTGCTTGCTTTCTTTGGGGCCTTGGTGATATCATTCAAAGCTTATTTTATGAAAACACAGACTCTTTGGAACTGGAAGGGACTTTGGAGACTATTCAACAATTACCAGACATGATATATTGTATCACTGATGGTATGCTAGGAGATTCCAGGAGCTACATAAACTTCCAACATGAATACAGTAAGTCCTCACTTACCGTCATCGTCATCGGCAGGTTCCTGGAAACTGCACCTTTAAGGATAAGTGATATAAACAAGAGTGAAGTTCCTACAGTATATTTCTGGTTTCAAAAGAATCAACAAATTTCTAAGTAAAGACCCAAACACTTTTAATATTAAACATTGAAATAAATGTGAGCTAGTCATATAACTAACAAAGATTAATTTTTATTAAGATAGCAAGATAGTTATTTACGCAGTTATTCCACCTGTGTATCGCAGGTGGCCAGAGTTTCCAAGAGCTCAGGGTGCCAGGCAGGAATCAGCCTAGTGCAGGGCACATTCACAAACGCAGTCATGCTGGGACCATGTGGACACACCAGTTCACCTAACAGGTACAGCTTTGGGATGTGGGAGGAAACTGGATTGCCCAGAGAAAACCCATGCAGACATGGGGAGAACATTCAGACTCCACACAGACTTCCTTTGTGGGAAACATTTTTTCTTCTCATCAACTTTATAGGGAAGCAACATAGAATGAAACGACATCATTTGAGGACCTGCTGTATTTCTTGAGTGTTTAATTAAATGTAGCTTAGAAAGAATGTACAACTACAACATCAACGCCATTAGTCTATGGATGGTATTGATTAAGACAAGGCAAGTAGTAAGTAAAACAAAGTCAATTTGAAGAGAAATGACAAGGACATTAAGGTTGACACATAGATATGTAAAAAAAAAATGTTAAAGTGATGCCAAATGAATGCATTTTGGAAAATTCTGATTTGGTGTACTTCTCTTGCTTTACAGATGAAGAAATTGAGGACTGATTAAAAAAAAAGTAGATCCAGGACTCGAACCATGGTGCCCACCCCTCCCTACACACACCACCTTCCTGGGCATGCTTTCTGGGGACCATTTCCCCCCAGGACTCACAGCTAGAAATTAATGTCCAGTCAGCATTCCCCGACCCTCACTGGTAGGGCTCCTCCCGGAGACTTGAGTCACTGTTCCCTCCTAGCATTGAAAGCACTCCCCATCTTCATTCCACCAGACACACATTTCCTATCCTATGGAATATGGTTTATTTTTTTTTTTCTTTTGTGGATCCAAGACAGGAAGGTAGGACCTTGTCTGTAGACTCAGGACCCTTAATGTTGCCTGGATGTTTTAGAAAAAGCAAAGCAAAGATTTCTGTCTTTGCTTTGTGCAGAGGCCATGTGCAAAGGCCAAATGCACAAGCAGATCATCAGTTTCAGCAGGGGTTGGGGTCAGGCTCTTCATTGCTAGAGTTCCTCTGCCTCAATCTCTAGCACTGTGATCAGGAATTGAGTCCTGGGAGAAAAATCTGTGAAGCATCTTCTGGAAGAAGGCATTCAATCAACCACATAGTGGTTTGCATTGGTTCCCTGGGGCTGAGACCTTTTCTCTCTCTTCCAAGGAGCACCCTCCCCACCTACATGAAACTATAAATATCAGTAGGCAGAAGCACTGCATGTGCTTAAGCTTTAGAGCCAGGATCTCTCTTGGCTATCAAGCACTAGCTGTGCACGGACTTGCAGGCTGGCAGTTGTCTGCAACACTCATGCTGTAAAATCCCCCATCTCCGGATGCAGACTGGGGGCTCTAACAGCTTTCATGAGCATCGAAACTTCTCTTCAAGCTTCCGGTTTCAATCTGGATATTTGGATATATGTGTCATGTGGCCACACTAGCATTACAGAACCCAAGACCTTGGTGGAGGAGAATGAACGAGAAAAAGAACAGCCTAATGTGATGGAAAGAAGAGTAACAGCAATAGAGCAAGGTTGAAAATGAAGGGGTGGAAAATGCATGCCAAGCAAATACTAACTAAGAGAAATCCAGGATGGCCATATGAATACTAGCCAGAAAAGATGCAGGAGGAAGACAGTTTTGAAGTTAAGAGTCATTCTTTAATTACTAAAGGAATAATTCATGAATAATATATAATAATTCTGGGTTGAACTATACCTAACAATTCAAACTAAAACTATATATATTGCCAGCGTTATAAGGAAGAGTTGGCAAATACATTTAAACACACCTTTCTAAAAACTAACAGATTGAGAAGGCAAAAAACAATAACATAGAGAAGATTTGCACACCATGGTTAGCAAACTTTGCCCAATGTAAGTGTGTAGAATCTGGCCCTCCAAAATTAGAGAGGTCAGCCTTTTCAATCAAACATGGAACAATAGCCAAATTTACTGTAATTTTTAGTTTGGTTTAAATTGATTGACTTTGTTTCTAAAAAGTTCCAGATGTTTTAAATCACAACTTCCTTTCAGGTAGCAGGTGCAAATTGATTGACTTTTGCCTTTTAATTGACTACTTGTCATTTTATAAGGAATACCACCGATAAACCGTTAAGTTTGATGTGATAGTTATTATATTTATATCCAAAACATATTTTATTATGTAATAAGTAGTACACATTTAAAAGAAGTGCTCCTCAGAATTTGCTTTTATTCTACCCGTCATATATGTAAGAAATATGTAAAAATGCTGAAATTAATGAAATAAGAGTCCAACTCCAGAAGTTATAAAAGAACAATGAGTAATCTAATGGAAGTAGAAAGAGAAAACAGTAAAGATAAGAGCAAAATGAACAAAACAAGAAAATATAGAAAGAAATGACTAAAAAAGTTGGTGATTTGAAATAAGTAACAAAATAGGCAATCCTTAGGCAATATTGATGAAATAACAGAGCACATAAATACAAAATCATAGAAATGAAAACTGAGAATTAATTCCATTTACAGTATAGATTTTAACATTATGAGATAACTGTAATTAAATGTATGACAATACATTTGAAAATCTAGGCAAAATATTAGTATCGCTTATCAAGATTAAGTAAATAAAACAATAGGTCACGCAAGTAGATCTAAAACTATTAAAGTGCATCAGTAGTTAAAAAGTTACCTGTGAAACAAGTAAACAGTAAAACACCATACTCAGATAGTTTTACATTAAATTCTACCAAAGCTGCAATGAAGAAATAATTTATATCCTATATAAATCTCTTCAGAGAACAAACAGGAGAACTGTGCAACCTTGATATCAAAATCAGCTAAGTTATAAGATGGGCAAATTATAGACTACTTTCACTTATAAATAGATGCAAATGGCCTGAATAAAATATTCTCAAGCCAAATCCATCAATGTATTAAAAATACACTGTGACTGAGTTAAATTTATCTGAGGAATTTAAGAATAGTTTATTGAAA
This sequence comes from Piliocolobus tephrosceles, assembly GCF_002776525.5. Classification (NCBI taxonomy): domain Eukaryota; kingdom Metazoa; phylum Chordata; class Mammalia; order Primates; family Cercopithecidae; genus Piliocolobus; species Piliocolobus tephrosceles. The sequence goes on from NC_045443.1 coordinate 5,197,928, forward strand.
GCATTGCTAATGTAATTGACAACATTAGAGTAATAAGCTATTAGCATCTCAGAGATAAACAGTATTTTAAAAATTCAACACTCATTCTTGATTTAAAAAAAAACCTTAGCAAACTAAGAATTGAACAGAATTTCTTTAACGTGATAGAGAGTTAAAATTCACAGCAAAGTCTTACTTAAAGATCTGATCAAATAAGCATTATCTTGAAAGTTAGAAACAAGACAAGGATGCCTGCTATTGCCACTTCTATTAAAAGTGATGTTTACATAAGGAAAAAGAAAGAAAGAAAGAGAGAGAAAGAAAGAAGGAAGGAAGGAAGGATATTAGGAAGAAAGAAAGGAAGGACGGAAGGAAGGAAGGAAGGAAGGAAGGAAGGAAGGAAGGAAGGAAGGAAGGAAGGAAGAAGGATTGGAAGGGAAGAACAAGTTTCTCATTATTACAGATGAAATAATTGCCAGTACAGAAGATAAAAGTAATCTGTAGACCAACAATTATAAATAAGAAGTATCCATCAAGGTTATTGGATATAAGAGCAGTACTCAAACCAATAGTATTTACATCTAATCAACAACAAATGATGAATAAAGTTTAGTAAATGAAATACTCTCGAGCAGATGAAAGAAATGAATGAGATCAGTCTGTATCAACAGTGATACATCTCAATTACCAAACCATACTGACTTTAGAAAAGCAAGTTGCAAACTGATATGTACAGCACGATACCATAAATACAGCAAATGCATAAAGACATGCTTAGGAATGACAGAAACCTTTCAGGGTAGTGGTATGTCTGGGGAAAGAGGGAAAGAGATGGAGGGTAGAGATTCTGCAGAACTCTTAATGTTCTTTGGAGAGGAGGTTTGAAGTGAATAACATAAAATGTTTGATTTTAGTGTCTATTATATCATTTCGTTATATTTTTACATATTTTTAACATTCCATTATTAAATCTTCAAAAGGAAAAGAAATCTCAAGTGGCAAAACTTAAGACATGGCTCCAAGTAGGTGTTGAGAACGTTCACCAGCAGGCCTGGGGCAGTTCACTTCCTGGAAGGGGTGGGGCGTATTATATGGAAGACATCACTTGGACTTCCTGGCCACACCTGCCACATGAAATGAGCAGAATGAGCTTACTGCACTGCAGCAGAATGCTTCCCCATGCCATCCCCCATTCCAAACTCGCACCCTACTGGGGCTCATGTCTAACAGGGGAAGCTACTGCACTCTGTATTCTGTAGCCAGAGGATATTGTGAATCTGTTTTAGACTAAGACAGGTGCTGTAAAACAGCCCAAGGCAACCAATTATGGGATTGAGTCCACTAAGAAAAGAGAGCAGAAACATTTTATGGAGGGAAAATTGGGGTAAAACACAAAGAAAGGTATTTTATGTCCATGGTTTCATTTTCGTGTTATCAGTCTCGGATTGAAAGGGATAATGTTTCTTTCTTTCTCTCTCTCTCTCTTTCTTTCTTTCTTTCTCTTTCTTTCTTTCTTTCTTTCTTTCTTTCTTTCTTTCTTTCTTTCTTTCTTTCTTTCTTTCTTATTTTTTTATTATACTTTAAGTTCTGGGGTACATGTGCATAACGTGCGGGTTTGTTACATATGCCATGTTGGTGTGCTGCACCCATCAACTCGTCAGCATCCATCAACTCGTCATTTACATCAGGTATAACTCCCAATGCAATCCCTCCCCCTTCCCCCCCTCCCCGTGATAGGCCCCGGGGGGCGTGTGATGTTCCCCTTCCCGAGTCCAGGTGATCTCATTGTTCAGTTCCCACCTATGAGTGAGAACATGCGGTGTTTGGTTTTCTGTTCTTGCGATAGTTTGCTGAGAATGATGGTTTCCAGCTGCATCCATGTCCCTACAAAGGACACAAACTCATCCTTTTTTATGGCTGCATAGTATTCCATGGTGTATATGTGCCACATTTTCTTAATCCAGTCTGTCACTGATGGACATTTGGGTTGATTTCAAGTCTTTGCTATTGTGAATAGTGCCGCAATAAACATACGTGTGCATGTATCTTTATAGCAGCATGATTTATAATCCTTTGGGGAAAAAAATAAATATAGATGGTATTTCCAACATAGCTCCTGGCTTCAAAAGCAAAATTTTAAAATATTATACAGGTAATATATTTAAAGTCATGAGAGTCAGTTTTATGCCTTGCATCCAAGACACTGAAAAAGTGATGCTGCTAAACAATGTTTGCATCTAAATTTTAGAATGTTTAAATAAACAAAAAATGAAACATACACAATAACATCTTGATAGACTAAAAACAAAAAAACAAAAAAAGAAAGGGATAATGTAAAACCTGGCTTAGCAGGTGAGGAGGAAGGAGTGATTTGAAGCTATGTCTTTTGGGTTCTCTTACTTGTAAATATCCCTTGAAATGTCCTTCCCATAAGAAAATACAACCACAAGAAGATAAATGAGCTGGTGTCTTGTGGGTGGTGCACCAGGTCTCCTAGAAGGAAGAATAATGTAAAGAAAACGTGAAGTGTTGCAGTCTTGGCAGACTAACCGGGGAGCACACGTTCCTCCTTCTCCAGATTCTTGATAAGTTTTGTTCATTTGGGGAGCTTTTTTTTTTTCTTGCAAAGTGATTAATTTTCCTCTGAACATTGCACTATAGTGGGTAAGAAACTGAGGTCCAGTTGGAGATATGCTTGGATCTCATCGCTACTTCTGCTTGCACACCTGAGTCTGAGTGATTCCGGGCACTGCCTGAGCATCAAAAGATGGATATAATACCATTGTAGGACCTAGTGACTTTGAAACCTTATCTAGCTCTAGGTTTTGTTTTGTCTTTTTCCACTATTCTACTCTGGGATTTTTTGCACTCTGAATTCCTACAACTCCAGATATATCCTTCACTTTGAAAATTCTCTGATCCATCCTTCAGATGGGCAATAGCAATGCCTCACCAGTCCGGATCAAAGCATAGATTTTTCTCCCGAGTATTTCCACAAAACAGTGAGCCCTAGTAGACACTGTTAGAGGGCTAGAATATAGGCCCATGGTACTGTGAGCCTCGTTAGGACACAGCAGATATCCTGAATGTCTTTATCCCCAAAGCTAGATACTGGGTCTAACACACGAGTGTTCAGTAAATGTCTTGTAACGGTGAATGAAGAAATAGACGTTATTGATTTAAAATGCTCTATGTTGTGCCCCAAAGACATTTTTTTTTTTTCTGGGGATATTTCCAGGACAGTCACTTGTGTATAGACAAGATAACTACTTTAGTGCTAGGAGCTTCCAATATGTGTGTTCATGGATTCATCCTTGGCCCTTAATTGTGTGTTCAAATTTTAAGTCCTCTTTACTCTGGGATAGAGGCAATTCCTAGGGAAGCAGGTAAATAAATACTCAGTAAGCAGTAATGCTAGGGGTTTTCATAAGCTGGTTTCAGGGTATATTAACCACATCTTTTATTTTCTGTATCCTGATGCTTTGACATCTGGGGCCTTGCAGACCCTGGAGGGACCGTCCCTTCCAAGGTCCATCAATGTCTAGAGATAATAAAGAATTCACCCACAAGCATGCCTGTCAAATGCAAACCAGCAAAGCCAGAGTCCATATCCCCAGCCATCTCCTTTACTGGGCTCTCACACCCCAGGCTACTATCTATCTGCCCTAGTCACCCCAAGGCCATGACCAGGCAAATAAGGACAGCCACTGCACCCAGAGCCCTCTGAAATTGTTCAAACCAGCCAGTCCTAAACCCTCTCACTCTCCTACACCCATTCTTTCTTTCAGAAACCACAGTCATGGCTGCTGCCATGGTTACTTCCTTTCCCTCTGCCTGCTGACCGGTGCCGGGGCTCATCAGGTGGCCCCTTGTGGCCTGGTGTGCCTGCTTCTCTTGGGCTCTGTCAAGATGGCAAACCGCCTTTTCAGTGGTAGTTATTTCTTGATCTGTTGGCTTTACCGTATCCAAATCATAATAAAAACCCATGAACTTATCACAACACCCTGGGAAGCAAGATTTCACAAATCAACAGCTCAGGCACGTGAAGTGACAAAAATGAGACAGGAAGTAAGTGATGGAGCTTTGATTGGAATCCAGGCCTAGAAGCCCTAAATTCAATGTTCTTTACACCACAACGTGTGGTAACTGGGTCTTTTGATGGAAAAGCACTCTACAATAAGCATTTTTAAACATATACAAGGGAATATGGACATATACGCATATTCCTATTGTATACAGAGGTCATTTGTTCTATATGGTGCTTTCCATCTTGCTTTATTTTCTTGAAACAATACGTCTTAGGTTTCTTTGTTTTTAACCAAACTTCTTTTCTGTTTTAAAGTAGAGAGGAACATATTCATCATGTGCATTTTTCCCAGTTTTAATATTGAGTAAATACAGCCTGCAGAGGCCAGGATCAATGTAATTTGGAGCATAAAATTTCCCTGGCTGTAACTGTCATGTAAAAATCATAATCACAATCATAATCATTTCACCAAGAGGCTATGTGCCAGTCACCATTGTAAGCATGCATCTGCTCATATACTTCCTCAAGAATGCTGAGGGAGAAGCAATTATTATTCCCATTTTGAAGTTGCGGAAACTGAGGAACCTGCCAGTATTAGGCCATTTTCATGCTGTTGATAAAGACATATCGGAGACTGGGCACTTTACAAAAGAAAGAGGCTTAATTGGACTTGCAGTTCCACATGGCTGGGGAGTCCTCACAATCATGGTGGAAGGAAAGGAGGAGGAAATCACATTTTATGTGGATAGTGACAGGCAAAGAGAGAGCTTGTGCAGATAAACTCCTGTTTTAAAACCATCAGATCTTGTGAGACCCATTCATTATCAGAAGAGCACGGGAAAGACCCATCCCCATGATTCAATCACCTCCCACCGGGTCCCTTCCACAACACGTGGGAATTATGGGAGCTAGAAGATGAGATTTGGGTGGGGACGCAGAACCAAACCGTATCACCGCCAAGGTCGCACAGTGAGAAAGCAGTGGAATCCAGGACTCCACCCCCAGCTGTCTGATTCTAAAGTTCATGCACCAGGTCAGTGTTTCTCTAACTGATCTACATATGACTCATGGAGGGATCTTTCTAAAATGCAGATTCTGATGTGAAAGGCCCAGAGTGGGGCTCCCAGGGGATAGTGGTGCTGCTTGTCTGCAGACCACACTTTACACAACAAGGTTCTCCACTATTGTGGAGAGTCCGTTGGCATTGCCTGTGAGCTGCAGTCCTTTACTCTGCCTTTCAAAGAATGTGCCATTTGGGTGTCCTTCACTGCTTATTTCCAAACTTCAGCAATTCTCCAGCTGTTCTGTGAAAACACAGTAGCCTCTGGGGATGATGTTGGGTGGGGAGGAGAAATGAATCTCATCTTTGCTCATGTAATTGGCGGCTATGGGGGAAAGATGAGAAGAAATGAAGGAGGACAATGTTTGAACAAAGAAAGTAGAGGGTAGAGGATCCTTTATTCCAATAGAGACTGAACTATTTCTCTATTTTGGCAGATGGAAGCTTCAGTAAAATAAATTTCCACCAGAGCATATTTGAGCCCCACTTGTTTTGATGGAAGATCTAATTAAAGACCATTAGCAGGAAAACATGGAGAAAAAAACCTATCCTCAAAACAAACTCACTGCTGATCTGTACAGAGAGAAGATACTTCTCTGCTCTCTTGTAACGGACAGGTGCTTTGTCAACAGGCAAAGAATTCTTAACGTGGATCAATGATTTGCAAAATATCTTTTCCCTTGTGCATCATTCTGTGCTACTTCACAAGTAATTAGAAGTACAGGTGGTATGTTATTTCCTCTCCTAAAAGAAAATTTAAAAAGTGGGCATAACTAATGGGAAATTCATGGCTTCCACTGCAAGGCAAAAGATATATAGCCTTGTGTTTCAATGATAGGAGGTAATTCATAGCTATACTTCAACTTCCTTAAGGAAAGCTCTCTGATGTGATAATGGCTGGAGTGATCACAAAAATTGTATTGCTGAAGTGCCCATCTTGACAACTCTGGGATGGCAATATCATCAGGACCCCTTTATCTCCCTTCACAGAGCAAATGGCCACAGCTCCTTCTTCCTGTTTCAGCTGAGGAAAACTGTTCACAGCAAACTTAGAGACCTTTCCCTTTCTCTCTTTCCTAAGGGTCTGGAGAAATTTGTCTATTTATTCAGTAAAAATTAATGAGTACCGCCTTTTATGTACCAACCATCAAGGTATGTTTATTTTACCTTACATCTAATGATATTCATGTAATAATTACTACCACATACCTACTCTGAGAATAAATTAAAAATACATCAAATGCTCAGGCTTTTTGTTTATTTCTGTTATTTATTTAATTTTATTATTATTATTTTTGAGACAGAGTCTCACTCTGTTGCCCAGGCTGGAGTGCAGTGGCGTGATCTTGGCTCACCGCAAGCTCCGCCTCCCAGATTCACGCCATTCTCCTGCCTCAGCCTCCCAAGTAGTTGGGACTACAGGCGCCTGCCACCATGCCCAGCTAATTTTTTGTGTTTTGTTTAGTAGAACCAGGGTTTCACTGTGTTAGCCAGGATGGTCTCGATCTCCTGACCTCATGATCCGCCCGCTTCGGCCTCCCAAGGTGCTGGGATTACAGGAGTCAGCCACCGTGCCCAGCCTGTTTTTTTTATTTATTGACATTTTCCTTCTACAACTGAGCGATAGCATAATATTCCAGGCTTCACTTTGCATTTAACTTTCTTAGCAAAGTCATAAACATGCAAGTTTTACAAAAATAATAAAAGGTTTTATTAATTTTCCCAAGAGACTCTCTTAAGTTTTTGACAATTATATCTTTCTGCTTTTAATTTTCATCTTTCTAGCATCCTTGTAGAATTTGTTTTTCTATTGTTAGCTGGTCTTATACTGCATTTATCAATGGTCAGTGCATACTTCTGAAGGTCAGGTCTTTTCACTTCAGTTTAATCATAGGCTTTACTTGAAGAAAAACCTTCAATTATAATCAAAATCTCTGGCTCTTTCCACTTTTCCTGACTCCTTGCTGTACCCATGTCCCCACTAGGCCACATTCAAGGACTCCTTACTGCCAGTTGGAAGGGCTCCCATCTGCCACTACTTCAGCCACATCCTCGAGGGTCTACATGAATATTTCACTCTAACAACCTGGAAATACGGATGTTGAACTCAACAACTCTTTTGAACCAAACAGTAGGTTCTAAATAAATACTTGGCTGATGTGTAAAACCACAATACTCAGCAACTCATTGCAATGTAGAGAGTGTGTCTCTCCCATCTCTGGCCCAGCCTATCTCACCTCTAATTAAATTCAATATTAATTTTCATCCTGACTCTGTCACTATGAACTATAAGCATTGCGAAGGTTACTTAACTCTACCAAGCTTGAGTTTATTCATTCCTCTGCAAAGCGGAGGCAATAACAGCTAGAAATTAAACAAGTAGTACATGTGCCTGGCACATGGAAATTTCTTAGCACATCCTAATTCTCCTGCAATCTAATTTCCTAGTTCTTCTCTTTTCTCCTGGGAATATGGTTCATTGCTTGTGAAATAGCTTTGCAAATAAAATATTGCAGAAATGTTGTGGCTCCTATTACGTGATGTTTATGATCTAATTTCTCCCTTTAACGTACATTTTCTAATATAATGTTAAATAGAACGATGGCCAAGTTCCCTGAGCCTTTGTTTGTCTGTCTTTAAAATGGAATGTTATAAATATGGAATGTTATAAATATTCAGGGAAGTCACATTTGTGAAGTGTCCTACACAATATTTGATACATAATAGGGGTTCAATAAACAGTAGCTGTTACTATTATTTTATAATCGCTCCCATATGTTTGTGCCCTTCACCAGTTAGCCTCTCTGGTTCGTGGTTTCCTGTACTCCTCACCCTCCCCTTTCAGTATAAAATTTGATCAGGGAGTGAGGAAACCCAGGATGTTGAGATGCACTGACTATACTTGGGATCCTCGTAATGAGCTGTAATACAAGGGCTGAAAAAAAGTCCGTAGTTGCTGGGTCCAGCACACAAAGTGGATGGTTATTTTATATAACTAGTCATTGATTCGTGGTCCTCTAACATTTTCTTTCCCCAGTATAGGGTAACTAGGTAACATTTTCTTTCCCTAGTATAACAAACAAGCGAACAGCAAACTTGTTGATCTCTGAATGTTCCTATTCTCTGAGGTGTTCCATTGAGAGAGAAAGAAGATTTGTAGCTAAGCCTCCATGCTACTCATTCCTTGCCAGAGGAATGCTGTAACACTCACAACCTTATATGGTCTTATGTGTAAATAGAGCAGTTTTTATTATGTCCAATTTGCAATAAGCCCAGAAGATTCTGTTATAAAAGAGCAGGAGGGAAGTTTCAGCATTGAAGCTCAGATGCCCGTCAGCATCTTGGGCTCTGCATCCCAGTGGTTCCGACATCTACTCAGGGCCCTGCTAGATGTGCTCTCTGGCAGTTGTCTCTGCCGTCTCTATTTGTGAGTGAAGCTGCAAGCCTCTGAGAGTCAAACTTGAGCAGAAAAGGCGGAGGGAAGAGAAAAGCACCTTTAGCTTAAATGTGGTTGGCCTCTCCTTTCAATCCTTTGCTGACACCTTAGACAGCTGCTGCACTGGGCTTCAGTGCATACACACAGAACTGAAACTCAGCCATCAACCAGTTAGGACCAGCAGATCCTCACCATGCACCAAGACAAGCCCCAAGACTTGTAAAATGGTGCAGAGAAAGGAGATCAATCACAAGAAGTTACAGATATTAATACAGCTTATTTGGAGCAAATGACTATCACAGCACTTTGTAACTTGCACCTGTGTAATGTCGTCTCTAGTCCATTCTCTATTTTGCTGCTCAAGGAATCTTCCCAAACTGCATCTTTGTATTTGAACACTTTGTATTCAAATAGATTCCATGGCTCTAGATGGCTTCTCAAATAAAGTCTAAATTCTGAAGCCCAACATTTGACAATCCATTGCAAATCCACATGTCTGGGTTTATCTTGGATTACTCTCCAGGATGAACCCTTACACTTCAGCCAGACTAAACCACACGGCACCCAGGGGCTTGCAGAACACCCCCTTCCCTAAACCCAGTCATTTGTTCATGGTGTTCCTTCTGCACACATTGTCTTTTTGTTTCCTCCCTCCAAACTGCATGTCTCAGACACATTTGTCTCTCATTGTCCAGCTCACAGGCCACCCGCTTCATGATACCATCTCTGAGCTCCCCAGTCAGAATTTATTTCTTCCTCCTTTAAACTTCCCTAGCACCTTTCATGGCCTTGTGCTGGTGTAATTGATGAAATCTTTCTTCCCAAACTATATTATAAATCGTTGAGGGCATACTTTTATATCTTATCTTGTGCCTAGATTAGTGAATTACATTTAATAAAACACCATAAATATTAAACCAGTGACTACATACTGTCCTCTGTACTTTTCAATTGGAGTTAACATCAATGATTATTTGTATATAAATCGGGCAGTTTTTATCATCTCCATTTTACAGTGGGTGAAACTGAGATTCAGAAAGTTTAAGTAATTCACCTAAGGCTACACAGATTAATGATCCTGGAGTTAGGAAAATAACATGAAAGAATTCCTTGTCTTAGTACTTTTACTCGGCCCCAAGGTGAAAATAGTTTCACCCCTCATTCTCAGTGCAGTGCTCTGCTGGGGAATGGAGTGGTCTGAATTGTTCGGTGAAGCAAGCAGTGGATTCACAGGGAAGACAGAAGTGGACATTCCAGGAAGGAGATAGTGACAAAGGCGGACATGAATATGTTGTGGTTCACAGATGAAAAATATTTTCACTATGTCCATGGCGCAGCCTAGTGCCTTGCGGGAACGTAATATGTGTTAACTAAAGACGTAAAGGAAGGGAAGAAGAAAGGGAAGTGGCGAGGAAAGTTTGGAGGAGGAACACTGCTTCTAGATTAGTGAAGAAGTACAGAAATTACCAGCCCAGTGCTGGAAAACATGCTGGGTTGTCAGTGCAGCTTTACTGCATGGGAGGACAAGTCCTCTCTGGCTGAGAAGAAGGTACCTGCTCCATTCAGCACTGCAGAGGGACAGAGTTCCCTAGACCTTCGCCATTATTGTTGACATCTTTGCCCCATATGAGTATCAGAGGTAAATGTTGTCTGATTCTGATAGGTGAGAGACCCCAGTGGTGGGGCCCACTAGAACCTACTTTGCCTGCTACTAAGCCACTCTCCCCAGCCCATTTCCTTGAAGATCCTGATGGCTCTTGAGCATAATAACGCAGGTTAATGTAGGGAAGAAAAACGTAGACTAGAAAGCAAGAGACTTGTGTGGCTTTAGGCAAGTCAGTTCTCATCATGTCTTTTGGCCTTAGTTGTTTCCCAAGTGTCAGGTAGGGATAATAACATCTGTCTTAACCTCATGGATCATGAGGCTGCAATGAGAGACAGAACGGAAGTACTTTACCTCACGGATCATGAGGCTGCAACGAGAGACAGAGCGGAAGTATTTTGAAAGTATGAAGCCACGCATAGCATTGGAAACAAGGGTGGATTTCTGCTCTAGAAAAAATAATTGGAGTGCTCATTCTCCAGGTCTGACATTTTGATTTTACCTTGCAACCTGACCTGAGAAGTAAACCACAGCCCAGTGGGAGGGGCTTTGCGCACAACCCACCCTCTGGATTTATGACAGCACAGAATACTCCTATACCCTCAAAGACCTTTCCTGGAGCACTCCCTGGGAACCACCGAGTGAGGTCTCAGGTCCAGCCCTCCATGCATACATTGCCTGACCTACCTTGCTGACCATTTTTCGTTCATTCCTTATGAAATAACCAAGACAGCAATAACTCAGCTCTTTATCTTTTTATTTCAATGAAACTGGAGTTGCTATATACATTTAACCTAAAGCGTCCATATGGTGTGACAAACGGCAGAGCAAAGAAACCCCATGTGTTCTTCCTCTTTGCTTTCTTCCTCTTGCGCATGCCAGCTTCCCAGTAAAATGCAATCTCTAGAATTGTTGATTTGCATCAGCATTGCAATTAATAATCACTGATATTAGTATATCTTCTACTCCAGTGGCTCTGCATCCCTCAGGAACACCCTGGCCACAAGTCTAAAAGCACTCACTGCAGTCTGTGAAATTCTTACCCGGCTGTTATTTCGGAGCTCTTGGAAGCAGCACGCTCAGATGGCTGACGGCATCGGAATGGGAAATACCTGCTCCAGGGGGGGCCAGTCAAACAATCTCGGTTGGTTTTATTGCTGCCACATCCAGGAATCAGGTGCCTGGAAAAAAATATGCTTACAGGATCAGACTGAGGAAGCTGCAATGCCATCTGGGGTCAGGAAAAGATTTTTGTCCCAGTGCCAACTGCGGGGGCTGAGGCAGTGTGGCGCTCCGCTGGCACGGAGTCTGAAATAGCCCAGGAGGTGCTGGGGAAGCAAGGAGGAAAGCTGCCCAGAATGTTACCAGGGGAGGATTGGGGACTTCGGTGGGGATGGGGAAAGATGCCGAAGGCTTGAGCCTTCTACACTGGGCAATTTAGAAAATGTTCCTTTTGGGAAATTTTGAAACATACACGGCAGTAAAGACATAGCATAAGAAGTCCTCAGGCGCTCACTGCTCAACTTCAACACCTACTAACTCTAAGCCATTCTCGTTTCATCCTCATCCATATTTTCTTTTGTTTCCCAACCCCCAACCTCACTGGGTTTTACGGAGGCAAATCCTAGACATCATATGAATATTTCTTTCTTTCTTTTCCTTCTTTCCCTTGCTCTCTCCTTCTTTCCCTCCCTCCTTCCTTCCTTCCTTCCTTCCTTCCTTCCTTCCTTCCTTCCTTCCGTCCTTCCTTCTTTCTTTCTCTCTGTCTTTCACAGAGTCTCACTCTGTTGCCCAGGCTGGAGTGCAGTGGCACGATCTTCACTCACTGCAAGCTCCACCTTCCGGGTTCACCTCATTCTCCTGCCTCAGCCTCTCGAGTAGCTGGGACTACAGGTGCCCGCCATCATGCTCTGTTAATTTTTTTTAAATTTATTTTTATTTTTTATTTTTAGTAGAGACCGGGTTTCACCGTGTTAGCCAGGATGGTCTGGTTCTCCTGACCTCGTAATCCGCCCGCCTCAGCCTCCCAAAGTGCTGGGATTACAGGCATGAGCCACCGCACTTGGCTGCATCCATGAATATTTCTGCAAGCATATCTAAAAATGAAAACCTTAGCTATCGTACCATTATCATATGTAAAAATTTACAATCATTCTACTATATTAAAAATGCAGTATTCAAATTTCCCAAATTGTTTCCTAATAGCACTTGATATTTTGATCAACCTGAGCTAGAATTAAAGCTAATAATTAAAAAGGGAAAATGAGAGACAAAAGGCAAAAATAATAAGGGAAAGAAAGAGGGAGAAATTAATGAAGATGTATTTGTTGGATGTCTGTAATATATCAGGCCTTGTACTGGGTTTTAGGGCACTGTGACCTCATTTTAGGAGATAAGAAAACTAAAAGGAAGACAGGTTAAATCATTTGTCCAAAGCCAGTTCACTTGTAAGTCTTGAAGATGTAATTCCAATTCAGGTCTATACAGTTCCAAAGCCTGCCTTTTTCTTCTATACCACGTTTCATCTGAAATAACTAAATAATCTACTAGGAGTTCTTGGAAAGAAGGAGAAGAGAAAGGATAAGGGGAGTAAAATTCTATTATCATCAAAAAGTAGTAAAGTAGAATTGTTTTGGAGCCGGATATTCCTGGATTTGAATCGTAGCTCTGCAACTGAGTGGAGAAGTTTCTTTCCTTTCCTAAATCTTACTTTCTTCATAAGTAAAATGGGATGTAGCAAGGATTAAAATAAAGAATTCGAACATTTAATAGTGGTTGTTGGATGGGAGTGGGGATGGGAAAAGAGAAGACAAGAAGTAGTCAGTATTTACCTCATTCTTCTGCAGACTAGGGCTTCCCAGGCACTGATAAGAATGATAACTAAGAACTAGACAAGGCAATCCAGCAGTGATAACAAGAACAGGGGTCCATGTAGGAGGTGGAGAGGTGCAGAGGCAGGATGGATCAAGGAAGTACTCAGCCAATGCCTGTCCCTTTCTGAGCACAGGAACAAAGGAGGGGAGTGAAGGTGAAGATGGTGTGAGAGTGGGAGAGTCAGGAGACCCACCTGAATTATGGAGTGGGTGGGAGGGGCTCAGCAGAAGTGGGGAATAAGACTGGATTGACGGAACCTCAAAAAGTGGGAGATAACAGACATACTCCTTTAAATACTGTTATCGTGTATATTTAAGGTGTACAGCATGACGTTATGAGTTACATATAGATAGTAAAATGGTTACTATAGTGAAGCAAATTAGCATATCTGTCATCTCACTGAGTTACTCCAACCTGTTTTTTTGTGTCAAGAGCAGCTAAAATCTACTCATGTAGCAGAAATCCCTCATACAGCACAATTTTATTACCTACGGTCCTCGTGTATACATTAGACCCCTAGACTTGTCCATCCTACATCCTGCTACACACACACACGCAAACACACACACACATACACGGGTTCTTCTCAGACACACATCTCTTTATTTTCTCCCTCCCACTCCCACGGCTGGTAACCGCTGTTTTATTCTCTACCCAGAGATATTCTTAATCAAACAAAAGGTTTGCTCAGAACTTCAGGAACATGAATCCAACTCTGATATGCCAGTCAGATTGGGTAAGAGAGCGATGTGGGGGCAGGGACACTAATATAGTAGGTGTTGTAAATCCTAAAGCAGGTCTCGAGGTGTTGGGATGAATACTGATTTTATAGGTTTGTGCGAAGTTTCCTATGCCCAAAGATTTTTGAAGCCTATTCACAGAAATTCTTTTTTTTTTTTTTTTTTTTTTTGAGTCAAGGTATTGCTCTGTTGCCCAGAATGGAGCACAGTGGTACCAATGTGGCTCACTGTAGCCTTAAGTTCTTGGGCTCAAGCGATCCTCCCACCTCAGCCTCCAAGGTAGCTAGCACTACAGGCCTGCATCACTATGCAGCTACTTAATTTTTTTTTTTTTTTTCCTGGAGACAGGGTCCTGCTGTTTGCCCAGGCAGGTCTTGAACTCCTGGCCTCAAGTGCTCCTCCCACCGTGGCCTCCTCCCAAAGGGCAGGGATTACAGGTGTGAGCCATTGCTTCCAGCTGATGATACTATGCTAATGTTCTGATAGTAATGTCTTCTGGTTTCAAGAAAAAAAGAGAGACGTTCCAGATGTCCAAAGACACCTTGACCAACCATGGGCCCTTTGCAGAAAGAACCCACCGATCAAAGCCAAAACCCTGTCTACCAGCAACTGCAGACACAAGTCATGATGAATGAAGAAGATGTTGCCAAAGATTGCGCCAGCAAAAATATGCAAGGGAGACGCTATGTTATTATCATAAAATAAACTCAGAGACCCAACAAGTTCTGAGAATCTTGCTGATTTTGGATACGTGTTCAAATAGACACTTATTTTAAGACACTTAAAATGCCATTTTGGAGCAGCAGCTTTAGTGACAGTAAAATTTGAGCTGATGACAATGTCAAGGGTTTCCTTCATGACCTTTAGCTGTTAAAAACAATCTCATAGTCTCTTAGGAAGATTTTCTTTTGATCCAAATTGAGGTTCAGCTATTGATTTCCAAAGAGTTAGATTACGAGGATCGTTAGGTTGGAATGAAATACCAGGGACGTCTTGCCCATTGTCATTTTCCTGCAGAAGAGCCTGTGTGTGTGTGTGTATGTGCGTGTGTGTGTGTGTGTGTGTGTGAGAGAGAGAGATTTTCTAGTGTGGGTGTATAGATATAGATATAGATATAGATATAGATATAGATATAGATATATAGAGAGAGAATCATAAAATCATGGTAAAGCTTAAATTCTGTATGTGAAGGCTATTCCACCAAATATTTTTATTTGCTGGTTTAACAATAGTCACTTTCAGGAAATTCTTCCATCTATCTTGCTTGCATTCCATTGTTGTAATTCAGGTCAATATTCTAGATGTGCAAGCACATTTAATAAGCTTTACATAAGCACTTTAAAAACATTTAGTCAGAGTACCAGGAGAGAATTGTGATATGATAGGGCCCATTTATTGAGACATGAGGATTCACTTTCAGCACTAAATGATGGCTTAAGGTCACTGATAGCTTTTGGTTCAAACCTACAATCTTGATTAGACGTTAAAGTGGTAGAGAAATACATCTAGTTATACCTACTTTCTTCATTTATTTCTTTGTTCATTCCTTCATTCTTTCTTTCCTCTCTCCCCTTCTATTGATACCTATCAACCACAGAGATATTATAAGGCAATTTTCGAAACAGCGACTTTCTAATCTATCTCTTGTTCCTTTGTCTTTACTCCTCTTTTGAGAAATATCTTCTCTAAAGAATAAATTTTTGGAGCAATAATTTTTTCTGAAGGGACAGCTGAGAATTCATTTATTCAGTTCTTTGAGCAGTAGTGAGAAAAAAAATAGTGATTAACTTCAGTTCCTGTGTCATGCTAGGTGTGTGAACCAATCCTTCTCTTAAATACAATTAAAAATTTGGCTACAATTTTTTTAAAAAGCATCTTCAAAACCAGATGCAGAAAGAATCCACTGATCAAAGCCAAAACCCTATCCACCAGCAACCGCAGAAACAAGTCATGATGAATGAAGAAGATGTTGCCAAATATTACGCTGATGAGAGAGAGATGAGAGATTAAGAAAGATCAGGAAAATGATGACAGAGTAAGAAAGATCAGGAAAAATATCAGAGAGATAATCAGAGCTCCAAAGTTGCCTCAAATATTCTTGATTCTAACAAACCTGAGCTTCAGTTTTGGGAGACATGAGGGGTGAAAGGGAATTATTTCAAGGATTTAGTCTTACTCAAGGTGGGAAGTCTGATAGAAAATATTCCCTCCATTAAGTGAGGACCCAAAGTGATTCACCATTAGAATAAGAGGAATAAGAACTAGCCCCAAGTCCAAATCTTGGAGAAAGTCACCCTGATGCTGAAGAGGGCAGAGGAACAAAGGCAAGAGAAACATCCTCAGGAGGTTGTGGAAATAAGACGGGCCTATAGGGATTTGCAAGCATGACTGGTGTTGTCTAGGGGGTCCAGGGAAGCTGAAGCAATGAACTTGGTTAACATTACCTAGAATGGTAGTACTTCCAGGAGCCTAGAATAAATAAACAAAAATTCCTACTAGATGAAGATACTCTTTATCCTAGACCTCAAAAAGTCTCCCATAAATGCATTTTGCAAGGATAGTGAACAGTACACAGTAAAACACAATTAAGAATAAAAAGGGAAACAAGGCAATATCAGTGAGAAGCAGCAGAAATGACAAACAGTAGGAACCAGTCCATAAAGATTTTAGACATGAAAATTATCAGATACAGGCTATGAAAGAACTATGCCTTATTTCTGGATTACAAATATGAAAGCATGAAATTACAAGATGTGAAATATTTTTTAAAAGGCACGTTGGAAAGAATTTCTAGAATTGAAAAAACATAATAACTAGAAATATACCTAAATGGAATGAATTAACAGCCAATTAGATGAAGGGAAAATTTGTGAACCAAAAGATAGATTAAAAATTAACATAGTGAAACAAAAAGATGAAAAATATGGAAGAGAGGTAAAGAAATCTAGAGGATATAGTTCCAGAAGGAAGAGGGAGAGAATGAGGACAATATTTGCAGAGAAAATGATTCATGGAGGACGTAAGTCCACATATTCGAAATAGCAAATAAGTTACACAAGATGAATAAACGAAAGTAAACCACGCCTGAATTTGTTAGAGGAAAATTTCAGAGATCTAAAGACAAACATAGCACATCAAAAGGAAAAAAGACAAATTACCTTCAAAGAAGCAACAATAAGACTAAAATTAGACTTCCCAGCAGACACAGTGGAAGCCGAAGAAAATAACTGTTAATCTAGAGTTCTATATATAACAAGAATACATTCAAGAATAAGAAGTGAAGATATTTTCAAACAAAACAGTAAGTTCAATGCCAGAAGACCTGCACTAAAGAATGCACTTCAGGAAGAAAAGGTACCTCTAATGGGAAGTATAAGATGCAAGAAGGATTGGAGAACAGAAATTAATTAAATAGAAAAGATACATATAGTAGAGTAGATGAACAAATGTAAAATTGATTCTTTGAAAAGTCTAATGAAATTGACAAATCTAATGGACAATTGATCATAAAAAGAAAGGGAGGGTGCAAATAAACAATGTTTGGAATAATAAGCAGACATAACTATAAGTATGCATAATTAAATATATAGTAAGAAGATACCAATAGCAACTTCAATGCAACGAATCTGAAAATCTGGTTTCTTTGAAAATACATAGTAGCAGTCTAAAACAAATCCAAAAATAGCCACCTTGATTAATCTTATTACCTTAAGTTGTTAATCAAGTTCATAGGTAAAAATCTTCTCATAAAGAAATAATCAGGCTTAGTTGACTTTGCTAAAGAATTCTACCAAAATTTAATAAAAAATTTCCAACGTTACACAACTATTTCTAATATACCTCACGGAAGACTAACAGTTTCCTAACTCTTATTATGAAGCTAACATAACCTTGATACCTATCTTGAGGAAGGAAAATCACAAGCCAATTTCACTCATATATCTCCTATAGATACAAAAATTCTAAACAAAATAATAGTACAACAAAACCAGCAAAGTTGGGTTTTATTGAAGAATGCATGGGTTGTTTAATAATAAAGAAAATTAAATTCACCACATGAACAGATTCAAAGAGAGATGCTATGGACTGAATATTTGTGTCTCCCCTTCTCAACTCATCTGTTGAAATCCTAGTCCCCAGTGTGAGGGTATTTGGAGATGGAGCCTTTAGGAGATAATTAGGTCATGCGGATTGTATCTTCCTGACAAGATTAGAGCTGTTATAAGAAGAGACACAAGAGAGCTTGCCTCCTCTGTCTCTGTCCTTCTTCTATGTGAGGATACGGCAAGAAGGGGGCCATTCAGAAAGAGAGCCCACACCAGGCACCAGTTCTACCAGTGCCTTGAACTTGGACTTCCGGTCTCCAGAACTGTGAGAAATAAATGTTTGTTGTTTAAACCACCTATTCTATGTGATTCTATCACAGCAGCCCAAACTGACTAAGATGAGGGAAATACTATATTTATTTTAAAAGATGCATAACGTGATAAAATTTAACATCTATTAATGCTAGTAGCTATCAGGAAAATAATGTTAGAGGGGAGCTTCCTTTATCTAATAAGGAATATTGAAATAAACACAAAAATCATAAAAATTTCCTAAGGCAAAGATTGTACTTTATAGAGGGATGTCAATCCTGCTCGCCACATCTAGTCATTCTCCTAGATAGCACAGTAAGTCAAGAGAAAGAAATGCGAGGTGTAAAGATTTCAAAGGAAGGAAATCTATTATCAGTTGCAGATGCCATATTTCTGACCTAGAAAACTCAAATGAGACTACAAACAAATAATTAGAATTAATTAGATAATTTAATGAGTTTGCTGAGTGCAAATCAACATAAAAAATTAATTGCATTTCTGTATCCTAGCAATAGTTAGAAGCTGTATATTTAAACTTCATGTCATTTGCAATAGCATAAAAATAAAGTAGCTACAAATAAACCTAATAAAATTGTAGAAGACTTTTATGATAATATTATAAAACTTTTATTGAAATACATTAATGAAGACCTTTTCTCAAAATTGATCCTTTACATTCAATGCAAACAATAGCCCCAGTTTTGTTCTTATTTTGAGGGAATTTGGCACAATGTATATAGACCAGCAAAAGGCCAAATAAAGCCAGAATATTCCTGAAGAAGAAAAGGTTCAGAATGACTACGAAGTTATGGTAATTAAGAAATTTTAGTGTAGGATTGATGGAGGTATACAAAAATATAAATCACTAATACAGAAATAGAACGCACAAACAAACCCACACATATATTTATACTGCAGCATAACAATGTAGATCAATAAGGAAAATAAGGTTTTTCAATAAAATAAGTATTTAGATAATATGATACTATTTGCATTAAAAATGAAACTAGGTCCCTATGTCATGTCAAAAACAAAATTCATTGCAGATGAATTTTCACATTTCAAGTGTTAAACTGAAAACTATAAAAGAGTTAGAAGACAATTTAAGATACTTATTTTTTTGCCTTGGGTAGGACCTTCCCTTCTTCAATAATTCAGAAGAAATGCAAATTGTAAAGAAAAATATTCATTAAATTGTTTATTTTAAAATTGAGAATTTCTCTTCATAAAAAATAATATAAAGAAAGTGAAATTAAGCCACAAGCTGGAAGAAAAAAATTATAGCAATAGAACACAGAGAGAATTAATATCCAGCATATATTAGGTTGGTGCAAAATGTATTGCAGTTTTTGCCATTAAAAGTAATGGCAAAAACCACAGTAGATTTTGCACCAAGCTAATATAAAGAATTGTTACAAATTAATATATAAGAGACAACTCAAGATAAAAAAGGAAAAGACTTTCAGGTATTCAATAAAAAAAGGTCATTATGAAAAGATTTTCAATTTCAGAAAGTCAGGGAAATAAAAATTAAAATACAATGAGACATTGTACTTCATTCCCATTAGGATGGCTAGTATCAAGAAACAAAGAAACAAAACTAGAAAATAACAAGTGTTGACAAGGATGTGGATAAATTGGAATCCTTGTGCACTGATTGTGAGAATGTAAAATGATATGGGCACTATGCAAAACAATATGGTATTTCCTCAAAAAATTTAGACAGAATTACCTTATGATTCCACTTCTGGGTATGTACCCAAAAGAACTGAAAGTAGGATCTCAAACAGATATTTGTACACTCATGTTACAGCAGCATTATTCACAATAGCCTTAGGATGGAAGCAACACCAGTGTCCCTCAATGGATGAATGGATTAGCAAAATATGGTATATTTATACCATGGAATTTTATTTACTCTTAAAGAAGAAGGAAATTCTGACAAATGTTGTAACAAAGATGAACCTTGAGGACAGTGTGTTAAGTGAAATAGGCCTATCACAAAATGAAACATACTGTGAGTCCAGTATGTCCAATATTCTGTGAGGTACTTAGAGTAGTCAAATTCATTGAGACAGAAAGTAGAATGAACGAGTTGTGGCCAGGGGCTGGAGGGAAGAGAGGAAAGGGGAGGTATAATGGGTACAGAGTTTCAGTTTGGCAAGGTGAAAAGGATTCTAGAGATGAGTGGTTGTGATGGTTGCACGTCAGTGTGAATGTGCTCGATGTCCTTGGACTGTACACCTAAAATGGTTATGATAGTAAATTTTATGAGATGTATATTTTACCACAATTACTAAAAAATGAGATATTTCATATCCATTAGAATGGCAAAATTTTAAAAGTTTGGACAATAGCTAGTGACGGTGAATATATGGAACAACTCTAAGTCTTATATACTGCTTGTGGGAGTATAAGATTCAATAACTTTGGGAAAATACTTTGCCATTACCTTATAAACTAAATGTCTCTATACCTGATGGTTCAGATCGTCCATTCCAGGTGTAGACCTTAAAGCAAATCTTGCACATGTACACAAGAAGATGCCAGCCCTGTTTATAATGGCAACACAAACACACTGAAAATAACCCATGTATGCATCAACAATGGAATGGATAAATACATTGTATATATTCATAAGCTGAATTATTACACAACAATAATACATGACTGAATTCCAGGAACACAAAATTGACTAGAAAAAACACATGACAAAACAATACATATTCTATTTGGAATATTCTGTTACAGGTTGAGTATCCCTTATTTAAAATGTTTGGGACCAGCACTATTTCAGATTTTGGATTATTTTGAATTTTGAAATATTCGCATATACACAATAAGATATCTTGCGGTTGAGACCCAAGTCTAAAGCAAAATTTATTTATGTTTCATACATACTGTACACGCATAGTCTGAAAGTATCTTTATACAATATTTTAAATAATTTTGTGCATAAAACAAAGTTTGCGTTACTTCTGTGTGGCATTTTCCACTTATGATGTCATGTTGGTGCTCAAAAAGTGTTGGATTTTGGAGCATTTTGGATTTGGGATTTCAGATTTTTGGATTAGGGATGTTCAATACGTGCATTCAAAAGTCCACAAAAATATGCTACGTGAGACGATAAAACAAACGTTGTGAAACTATCCTGAAAAGGAAGGGAATGAAATGAGAAACTCTGGGCAGGGATCAGGGAGGGAGTAGAGACACAGAGAGACTAAGGGTTTAAAAGGTAGTGGTAATGTTTTATTTATTAAACCTGAAGGTTGGTACATTGTTGTTTACTGGATTTTCTATACCTCAAACCTGTTTTCTAAATATTAATTTATATATTTTCAATATTTAACAAAGTTTCTTCAACACTGGCCCATGGGTGTGTTGGAAGGTAGATCAGGAAGGAACCAACTACAGGCACAAGTATGTGTTTACATTACCCGTGGCTATGTGTACATATGTGTAATATAGATACATGTTCTTTCCTTTTCAAGACAGGCATTTTTACAAAACGGTAGGGAAAAAGCCTTCCAGAAGGATCCACTTAAGAGGGAATTTGAAAGTGCAAGGGAGAGAATTTGCGGGTAATCCATGGTGAAGTTTCCTGAGAAGGTATGTGGGCAGAGGATCCAAGTTCAAGTGGAGGCACAGGCCTTGGAGAAGGGAAGAACAGTTCCAGGTATAGCTGGGCACAGGTGTTTGCTGGATAGAAATGAAGTGTGGGAGTTGCCTTCCAGTGAATTCTGGTTTTCTCTGTAAAGGAGAAGGCAAGGGTATATTCTGAGAATGAGGGATTGGATGCAAAATCTTTTCAGAAATGGTTAAAACTTTGGAAGTGAGAACAGGGTCATTGGACCTTGTTCTTGGGAAGGAGAGACTGGGAAGGCTATAGGGCATGAGGATTCCAAGTCAAGGTGGTCTGTCTTAACTTCCTAGTAGTTCCTGGTCTGAGAACCTTCTGACATCAGAGATCTGAGAGCACAGTGGGTCAGAGTCTACAGGGAGGGCTGGAAAATGAACCCTAAGGGATAAGTGTTGGCATTGGTCACAGGGAGAGACCTTTGGGGACTGGGTTATAGTCAAGTGGGTCATGGCTCTGAGCTGAATAAGTAGCTGGACAGTGCTGACAGAGTCAAGGCAGGGTGGAGGCTTAACAGCTCAGAAGAAACAAACACATACGGCCGAATTGATTAATTGCTGAAATAGATGAGTTGTTTGTTCTATCAGGCTGCCAAGAGAGGAGATTTCCTAACGACAATAGGTAAAGCTGCTTCCAACAGTGCTAAGATTTTAGAGAAATGCAGAGTTTTGGGGGAAGCACAGAGTGTTCTGCAATTGCAAAATTATTGTGTCTGATACATAAGCTTCTTTGCAGTGGCTTTGAAGATGGAATTCATTTGTCCAAGCAAAAGTATTTAATTCTGTTGTGCTGCAGTTTATAAAATATTTACATTGTTATTCTACATATACACATCGCTTACAATCCAGTTGCATTTCTCTCTGATGCACTTTCAATAAGACTTGGACTCCTGACAATGTCATCCAAGCCAATTGTTAGGGGAAAGAATCACAGAATCACTGCTGCTCACAAAGCCCCCGGGATGTCAAACCATCCATCCTGTTGTCTTCAGGTAGAATAGAACCCAAACTAGCCCAAATAAAGAGACTTGTCTCCTAAGCCTGAAAAATCAAGACAAGCTGACCAATCTTTCTTAATTTTCAGCTATCTTCCTCGAAATCAGAATGTTCTGAATAACCCACTTTCCTCTTACTGTAATTACTGTGTTTCTTAGAATGTGGTATTTAAACAGAAAATCCCAAAGTTGCTGACAATGGACCCTGAGTTCCAAATGTGTGAAAGCGAATTAGAAGCAACTTAAGGCAATGTGGTATAAAGGAAAAATAATGGACTAGGAGTCAGGGGCCAGTGTATGCTGTCTCTGTCCACACGTCCACATTGCCTATAAACACTTGGAGGGGCCAAGGGCCTATCATCCCTTCCTACTCAGTGTCCTTACCATGTTAGGATAATAAATGCTTTCTTCCCCTACCTCCAAGGGTTTATCTGAGGATTAAGCAATAATGCGTAAGAGTTTTTGAAAAGTAGAAAGCACGGTATGTAGATAAAGATTTAAAACAATCCATTACCATGGGCTGGGTGATGACTGGCATCAGAAACCCACCTTCTTTCACGATAACACTGAAAAGTGTCTGCAAATGGGCTTTTGTTTTTCCTTCTGAGACTAAAAGCAATTGGTATCCTATTGATACCAATTCAAGGGTGGATTGCTGAGTGTGCAGGGTTTTCACAGTTCTTTGTTTGCTCTTCCATCTCCCTCCCACCTGGTTTTGTCATTTCACTGCTCATTTACATCTCCACTTGAGTGCGCTTCCACAACTGACCTACTCTGTCCCCGGAAAGGACTTTCCTTCCCACGTCTGCATCCTTGCTCTTGCCTTCCCTCCCCCGTAAATTGCACCCTTCTCTTCCCCTCTGCCGGCCTTTGGGAGACATTGCTCCTGCAGAGCAGCTCTAGCTGGCCATGCTATGAGACCACCTGTCTCCTGTCCCAAAAGCCGTCTTGAACACATTCGATTGCACTAATCACTTGCCTTCTTTTGGAAGCTGTCATTTTCCATTCATACGTCTTGTCTCCTCAACAAAGATAATAAATTTACTGAGGGTAGGGGCAATGCTTTTTTTTTTTTTTTTTTTCTTGCCTTTTCCTCAGCAAAAGACATGTGCCTTGTAAATATTCAGCACTGTAAAGAGTTAATTGGCGGGGCACAGTGGCTCACACCTGTAATCCCAGAACTTTGGGAGACCGAGACAGGTAGATCATGAGGTTTAGAGATCGAGACCATCCTGGCCAACATGGCGGAACCCAATCTCTACTAAAAATACAAAAATTAACTGGGCATGGTGCTGGGTGCCTGTAGTCCCAGCTACTTGGGAGGCTGAGACAGGAGAATAGTTTGAACCTGGGAGGCAGAGATTGCAGTGAGCCAAGATTGTGCCACTGCACTCCAGGCTGGTGACATAGCGAGATTCCATCTCAAAAGGAAAAAAAAAAAAAAGAGTTAATTGATATGAACAAAAAGAAGAAAAGCGCAAGACATTCAGAGTGGGGCATTTTTTTTGGGTGAGATGTGAAAAGACAGAAGGAACAAATTGGTTTGGAAACTCTGAATTCAATTTTTCTATGGCATTCCTATCTTTAATTACATTGGATAATTAATCATAGTATTTATTTGTGGCTTAATTTATTGTGTGAATAAAGTGTGTGCTGCATAATCAGTGAGAGAGGTGAGGGGGGCATGTTAGGTTTCGTAGTCTGAAATCAGAGCAATAGCATTTTGCTTCTAAATGACTAGGATTTAAAAAAATATGGTATTCATAAAACCACACTGTAACCACTCTGGAAACCATTAAAATAACCACAATGCAGGACAGACTTGGCTCTGCCTGTTACCTGCCAGCAGCAATTACATGTTGGATTTGTGAAGCCTCTAAAAGCCTAGTACTTTAATAGGGGTTTGAGTATTTGTCACATGACACCGACACCTCAGTTATGGTGAGTTTGTTATGTAGCAAAGCAATGGTTTAGGGTCCTGTCCTAGGTGGCTGAGAAGGATACTGGAAGTGACGAATTAGAGCATTTAAGGGCTGTCTTTTAAGGATATGGGTTTTTTACTAATGATTTCATCCTAGGAATACATATCTGGGTTGTGAATGAAAGATAATTGTATGCATACAAGTGTGTATATATGCATGTAACAGTTTGATCTGCTTACTTATATTTTACCTCTATGTCAGGAAGGACTTAGGAATTTAAAAAATACATGCAGCCTAAAAGCATACAATAAATTTTGGAGGGCCAGAAACACACACACATACACCCTCCACACAGAAATTCATACCGTGGTGCCCTATTTGGTTGCGAGAGGAAGGCTGAAAAGGCGGCTTTAAAAGTTTACCTGAAGATAAAAAGGCAAATGCAGTCAGCTTCAAGAATCACAGTAACCACAAGACACAACTGATGTTTAAGAGAACCACACCTATCTCGGACATCGAGACCAAGATTTCTTCTCGGGATCCTCATAGCGGAAGACACTGTGTCACATGGAGGATGATGTCCTCCGCAAAGTCTAGATGATACTTACCATCATGCATTTATAGGGTTTTTTCTTATAATGTTCCTCTTTGCAAGCTAAAAGCATAAAAACAATTCTATAAGGGACCCAAACGGTGCTGTCCTTGTATAGAGCTCACCGTGAGCCTGGATTGACCCAGGGGTAACATGTCTAAGCAGCATTGTCTAATCAAAATTTCTGTGGCCGAGCGCAGTGGCTCACGCCTGTGATCCCAGCTCTTTGGGAAGCCAAGGCGGGCAGATCAAGAAGTCAAGAGATCGAGACCATCCTGGCTAATATGGTGAAACCCCGTCTCTACTAAAAATACAAAAAATTAGCTGGGCAAGGTGGTGGGCACCTGTAGTCCCAGCTACTTGGGAGGCTGAGGCAGGAGAATGGCGTGAACTTGGGAGGCGGAGTTTGCAGTGAGCGGAGACTGCGCCACTCACTCCAGCCTGGGTAACAGAGCGAGACTTCGTCTCAAAACAAAACAAAACAAACAAAAACATTTCTGTGATGGCGAAAGTGTTCCATATGCATGATCCAATATGGTAATCACCAACTACACGTGGCTGTTCAGCCCTTGACTTGTGACCAGGGGACGGAGGAGCAGAAGTTCAATTTTTATTTGAATTCATTTAAATGTAAATAGCCACATGTTGCTAGTGGCTATTGTGCTGGACAGAGCAACTCTAGGAAGTGTCTGTGTCATAGGCCTTTCAACAATCACGGATGTTATTTCTTGCCACTGAGATTTGACAAGTTATAGGGCTAAGGGAATACTTATGGCAAGGGCAAAATTTACCTCTGAAAACATTTCTAGGTGTGCTGCAGCACGGAGAAGGTTAGGCAATGGAGGTCTCAAAGCTCCATGCCATCAGGTAGATGTAGTTATCATAGAACATTCTGAGATGTAAGCACTCCCAGCATATGTATTCTTAGTTAGAAGTTATAATCTATGTTTTGGTGTTCTAATCTGTTTTGTACCTTATAGACATATGCATCATTTTAACAACTGTTTTTGAACCAGTGCTGTCAACCTCCTTTTCTCTTCAACACCAGAGATGCTGAATTTTTTTGGAGAAAGATCACACACAAATAGGCGTTTCTCCAAATTCCTGGTTTCTGATCTCAACTGGGCCTTTGATGCTTTCTTGTGAGCCTTTTATGTGTGTCCTTCTTAAGGCTTCATTCCTCCCACTCTCACCCCTGGTGGAGAGGGGATCTTTTCCAAAATAACACACTTTGGGTGCATGAGTGGTTCTGCGGTAGATTTCTCGCTGCCGAGATAGCTCAGTTTGATTATCACTGTGAGAGGTGATCAACACTAGCAAGAGGGAAGGTAGCTTTTCTTTCCGTGATCCTTTCTGAGGGCTCCATCATTGCCCTGCTGGGATAAGCATAAGCACAGGTCTCTCCAGCTCAGATATGAGAGGCAAAAAGTTTCTCCAATCTGCCGTAGAAGAAGGGCACGATGGTGTGGGGACCTTGAGAGCAAGGCAGAGGGGTGAACAAAGAACAAAAGGGATGACAAGGGGAGGAAAGACTTCTGGGCTTCCATCTGATGTGAAGTTTGAGTGCATTGGAAGGTGATCCACTTAGAAGAATCACCTTAGAAGGAAGGTAACAGTCAAATATATTCATGAGATGGAAATACGTTCTGAGAAATGCATTATTGGGTAATTTCATCATTGTACAAACATCATAGAGTGTAGTTACACAAACCTAGATTGTACAGCCTACTGCACACCTAGGCTATGTAGTACAGTCCATTGTTCCTAGGCTACAGACCTGCATAGCATGTGACTATACTGAATACTGTAGGCAATTGTAACATAATGGTAGGTATCTGTGTATCTAAACATATCCACACGTAGAGAAGATACAATAGCCCTGGCATGGTGGCTCATGCCTTTAATCCCAGCACTTTGGGAGGCCAAGGCAGGAGGATCGCTTGAGCCCAGGGGTTCAAGACCAGCCTGGGAAACATGGCAAAATCCCATCCTACACAATTACAAAAAATTAGCTGGGTGTGGTGGTGTGTCCCTGTAGTCCCAGCTACTTGGGAGGCTGAGGTGGGAGGATGGCTTGAACCCAGGAGGTCAAGGCTGCAGTGAGCTGTGATCACACCATTGCACTCCAGCCTGGGCAACACAGTGAGACCCTGTCTCAATTTAAGAAAAAAATAAAAGAAAAAGATACAGTAAAAATATGGTATAAAAGATAGAAAATGGTACACCTGTATAGAGCATTTACCATGAATGGAGCTTGCAGGACTGCAAGTTGCTCTGGGAGAGTCAGAGAGTGAACGGTGAGTGAATGTGAAGGCCTACGACACTACTGTACACTACTGCAGACTTTATAAACACTGTAAGCTTAGGCTACACTAAATTTATTAAAATACATTTCTTTCTTCAATAATAAATTAACCTTAGCTTACTGTAACATTTTTACTTAATAAACTTTACTTTTTTTTTAACTTTTTGACTCTTTCATAACACAATTTAAAACATAAACACATTGTAGAGCTATGCAAAAGTGTTTTTTCTTTGTACCCCTATTTCATAAGCTTTTATGTATTTTTAATTTTTAAAAAATCTTTTAAACTTTGTTGTTAAAAACGAAGACACAGACACACACATTAACCCAGGCCTTCACGGCATCAGGATCATCAATATCGCTGTCTTCCACCTGCACATCTTGTCTCACTGGAAGCCTTTCGGGGCAGTAACACTCACGGAGCTGTCATTTCCTATTATAACAATGCCTTCTTCTAGAATACCTCCTAAAGGACCTGCCTGAGGCTATTTTACAGTTAACTTTTTTTTAGTAAGTAGAAGGAGTACGTGATAAAATAAGAATAATAATTATAGTATAGTAAATACGTAAACCCAGTAGCAGTTATTTCATTATTACTAGGTATTATGCACTGTACATAATTGTATGTTCTATAGTTTTATATGATCAACAGCAAAGTAGGTTTGGTTGCACCTGCATCACCACGGGCAAGGGAGTCATATGTTACATCACCAAATCACTAGGCAGTAGGAAGTTTTTAGCTCCATTACAACCTTATGGGACCACCATCTTATACATAGTCTGTTGTTAACCAAAAGGTTGTTATCTGATGCATGACTGTACATTATCCCAGCCATTGAACTCTGATTGATTTGTGATTTACTGGAGTAAGACTGGGTCTTTATGGAAATGGACTACACACCTTCCAGATGATGTGGAGCAAAACGACAAGGTCCCACGTGTTTTCCTAATCCACTCTCTCTTCTATTCTTCTTTGGGAGTCTCTTCAACCTTTCAAGGTCTCCTTTTCTATGCCCATCAGTAGATAACATCTATTTCACTCAGAAACTAGAAACCTTCAGATGAAATCTCCCTTTAGTTTCTGAATTCACTCTTGGCTCGCAGGTGCAGAAATACGTTCCCATCAGTCCTTGCCTCTTTCCAGTTGATGACAGTGAATAGGTCCCTTACTCTAGAAAATGAATGATTCCAGCTGTACTGTTGATCCCTCTTCTCATTATTCCTAGGGATCGCCATTAATTTTTCCCATTTCTCCACTATAGCGTCAACCTTGATCTCATATTTTCTTCAGTTATCATTCTCAGTATTTAAGCATGCTCAAATCTTTAAAAAAAAAAATCCCTTGACCTCAGGGATCCCTTTAACTATTACCTCTATCTCTCTCCTGTCCTCTAGTTTTAAATTTCTTCAAAGAATGCCAAGTTTCCCTAACATTACTTGCTCCCTTCATTGACTCCTTTCCTACTGCAACCTGGTATCTGTTCCCACTACTTCACTGAAACCTCTGCTTCAATGCAAGACAATCAATGGCCAGTTGGTGGCTACGTCTGACTATATTTCTTATTCTAACTGATCTTCCTGAAGTGCTCCCTTCTGTTTGTACATTTCTCTCTAAGATGCTCAGGCCAAAGATCTGGGAGCCACTCCTAACTCTGTCTGTCCCCTGCTTTTCTGGACACTTGTTAATCAACTCCCTACTGTGCAGTCCTAGCCTTGTCCTTTTTAACATTGCTCTGAAATCTCCAGCCTCACGATTTAGGTGAGATTGACCACATTCCATCTCCAGGAAAGGGTCCTGACTTCTTTAATCCAATCAGCACATCGCATCTTCCTGCTGCAGTGATTCGCTCAAGGATGAGTAAATAATGCAAGGCAGGGCAATCAGAGTCACTGAGACTCAATTCTGAAACTCTTTTTTGAGCCATCAGAGAGGCGGACTTATTTCCTGCTAAACATAAGGAATATAGCCTCAGGAGTGCTGCAGCCATCTTGGGAACTCACACAAGAGGCCTGCTGGAGAGTAGAGTCAGTCAGGAGGCCTGGAGGGATGGAGAAATGCAGAGGGAAAAAAATAGGTCATGGTCATAGAATTGAGTGCTGGCAAAAGCCTTTCCTGAAGCTCCAAACCTATTCTAAAAATGCTCAGTTTTCTTATCCAGTAAGTCCCTTTTTCTTGTGTAAGACATTTTGGGTCAGATTTTTCACGTCTATAATGAGAACAAGTTCTGACATAAGGCCCTACATCTGACTGGTTTATCCATAACGTGTTGCAAGTCTGTTTAAAATTTTTAATGAGAAGTTCTTTAATGAAATTTAATGAGCAAACTCAACTCTAACTTGAGAATGAGGAAAGTTATTGAATTTTGTAACAGAAAGTTCCACGAGAAGAAGGCTTCATGACTGGTTGATTCAGCAGCCTAACGACATTGCCAGATTCCAGGGTTTTGTCTCTCTCTGCTGTGCCATCTTCACTGTTGGCTTAATTATTTGGCCTGGTAACAGCATGGATATAGCAATGACTCATCCAGACATGGCATCTAGACGATGAAAGGAAAACAGTCTTTCTATAGTGTTTTCCTATCACTGAGCAAGTCTCTCCCTGAAGACCACCAGAAGACATCCTCTCGCATCTCCTAAGCTAGAACTGCGTCTCAGACCAGTTCCTGAGTGAGATTCCCTGGAGCAGTGGGCTTCTCTTCTGGCACATGGCTAGGTAGAAGGCAGTTCTCAGGGAGGTAACAGGGAAGATTGGAAGCTCAGGAGGAAGCCAACAGGATCCACTATAGCGACAAACAAGAGGCTTCCTGCTGACCTGGCTTCTACCACTTCTCTGACCTTATCTTTTGCCACTCACCTCTTTGTCCTTGACCTTGCAGCTCTACTGACCTAAGTTCTGTTTTTCTGAGCATTTTATGCACTCACTCATGCATCTAAGACCTTAAAGTGTGTTGCTGCCTTTGTTCTAGAAGGCACTCCCACGTCCACAACTCATTGTCTACTCATCTTTTGGGATTCATCTTATGTGTTACTTTGTTGCTTACCCTGAGAACTGCTCCCTCACTCCCCAGGCTTGGTTAGGGGCCGTTCTTCTACACTCCCAACACACCTCTGCCTGTCCCATTAAAGTGTTCATCATATTGCCTTGTAATTACCTGTTTATTTCCTTGTCTTCACAACTAGAATATGACCTTGAGGATATGATTTCTATCTTGGCCTCTGATGTATTACACAATCACTGAGGCATAGCAGGTGTTCCATAATTGTTTTTTTAGTGAATTTCTAAGTGCCTACTCCTCCAAGATCTGAACCTGTCCAAGTAGTTCTACTAAGGCAAAATATTCTGCCAGTCCTTCCTACTATATATACTCCTCTTTTCAAGGGCAACCCAGAGCAGTTTCTTTAAGAAATCACAGGTCGAGCTCTTGAAAATTCTTATTTCTAGACTTCTGTCAGCTATATATACTTCAATATTATTTATTTGACAAAGGCATAATTAAAATAAATGTTACTTAGGTATAATTTATACACAGCAAAATGTAACCACCTTAAGTGCACAATTATATGAGTTTTGGTTGAATTAGACGTCCATGTAACTGCTACCACAATCAAGATTTGAAACCCTTACAATTCCCTTATGCCCTTTTCCAGTCAATCCCCTCATCCCTGATACTCAGAAACCACTGATCTGTGTTTGCTTCGTCTAGAATCTCACATAAATAGAATCATACAGTATGTGTTCTTTTGTATCTATTCAAATATTTGCTCTTTTTTATTGTGTCGTCTGTCTTCTGCTTGTTGAGTTGTAAGAGCTACTTATTTGTCTCAATATGAGTTCTTTGTCTGACATATGTATTATGAATATTTTCTCTCAGTCTGTGGCTTGCCTTTTCATCTTCTTAACCCTGTCTTTTGAAGGATAAAAGTTTAAAGTTTTTATAAAGTTCATTGTCTCAACTTTTTATTTTATGGTGTGTTTGTGTTCTAAATTATAAAGATTTTCTCTTGTGTTTTCTTCTAGAAGTCACATAGCTTTAGCTTTTGCATTTAGGTTATGATCCATTTTGAGTAATTTTTGTATAGTATGTGAGATGGATGTGAAGGTTAATGAATGTCCAGTTGTTCTAGGTCCATTTGTTGAGAAGACTGTCTTTTCTCCATTACCTTGACACCTCTTTTGAAAATCAATTGACCATATATGAGTGGGTCTGTTTCTAGAGTATTCTGTTCTATGGATCTATATGTTTTACCTTATACCAGTACTAAACTGTCTGGATTATTGTAGCTTTAAAGTAAGACTTAAAATGGGGTAGAGTAAGTCCTATAACCTAGTTCCTTTTAAAACTTCTTTTAGCTATTGTAGGTCCCTTGTAGTTTTTGAAATAAGTTTTAGAATCAGTTTGATTTTAGAGTCAATTTCTGTGAATAAGTCTGATGGTATTATGATTATGTTGAATCTTTAGATATTTGGGGAGAATTGATATCATCTTAGTATTGAGCCTTCCAATCCATGATCATGATATATCTTTCCATTTATTTATGTCTTCTTTAATTTGTCTCAGCAGTGTTTTGTAGTTTCCCATGTATAGGTCTCACATATAACATATGTTATTACATTAATCTAAGTATTTTATGTTTTTTATTATTTTAAATGCTAGATACATGACTGATTTTTAATACTCAACTGGTATCCTTCAAGCTTCATAAATTCACTTGTATTCTAGTGGCTTTTTTGTAGATTCCCTAGGACTTTCCATATACGCAATCACCATGATGTCTATAAATAAGGACAGCTTTTCTTCTTTATTTCCAATACATATTTTTTATTTCTTTTTATTGCTTTATTGCATTGGCTAGGTCTCTAATATGATGTTGAGTAGAAATGATAAGAGTACATATCCTTGCCTTGTTCTCAGTCCTCGGAGGAAAGTATTCAGCTTTTTTACAATTAAATAAGATGTTTGCTGTAGGTTTGTGTGTGTGTGGGTGTGTGTGTGTGGACGTCATTTATCAGATTAAAGAAATTGCCTCTACTCTCAGTGTGCCAAAAGGTTTGTTTTGTTTTAATTATAAATGGGTGTTGAATTTTATCAAATAGCTCTTCTGAATCAATTTTGAATCTCCTGTGAGTCTCTGAATTGAGTGAATTGCATTGACTAATGTTTTAATATTAAATGAACTCAGCTTCATAGAGTTGTGTAGAGTTTATCTTATCCATGCACAGTTTAGTGTTCAGCAACAGACTCAAGGGGGACTCCATGCAGATTTCTGGTGCTTTTTCTCTATGTATCTCCTTCTTCTCCAGTGCTTTGTCTCATGACTTGCAGTCATCTCACCCTTCTCAATTTAAAATTCTGTCTGTGTGAGAATGTCAGACTCTGCTTGGGTCTCATCTTTCTGCATAGCTTCTGAGAAGTACCTCCAGGCAAAAAGCCAGGGTGATCATAGGGGTCACCTCATTTGTTTCCCTTTTCTAAAAGGTTACCATACTGTCCTGCCTATTGCTCAGTGCTGCCCCACATATATGTTTTAGTTTATGGTGGAAAAAGTCCAGTACTTGTTATACTGATATAGCTGAATGTTAAAGCTAGCTGTAAGGATTCTTGATGGTAGAGGAACATTTGTTCTTTTCTCTAATTCTTTAGTATTTATTGACTGTTTTCTCTCAGTGAATATTTATTAAAGACCTGTCTAATGTAATGTTTCCTGACCTTTTTGGTGCCTTTTTCTTTTGAAGTTGGTACTTTGTTGACCATCAACTCTATGCTGGGCACTGATCAGTATTTGATTGTGTTATATACCCTCACAGGAGCCTATGATATAGGGATTATATTTTACAAATAAAGAGATGAACATGTAAAGTGACAGAGTGACTTATCCAAGATCGAAGTGATTTAATTCATCTCTGATTTAAGAACTTAGGCTTTTGGCCAGGCGTGGTGGTTCGCACCTGTAATCCCAGCACTTTTGGAGGCTGAGGTGGGTGGATCACGAGGTCAGGAGATCGAGACCATCCTTACTAACATGGTGAAACCCTGTCTCTGCTAAAAATACAAAAAATTAGCCAGGCGAGGTGGCGGGTGCCTGTAGTCCCAGCTACTCGGGAGGCTGAGGCAGGAGAATGGCATGAACCCGGGAGGCAGAGCTTGCAGTGATCCGAGATTGCGCCACTGAACTCTAGCCTGGGTGACAGAGTGAGACTCCGTCTCAAAAAAACAAAACAAAACAAAGCAAAATAAAAAACAAAACAAAAAAAATCCTTAGGCTTTTAACTATAAGGGTGTAATCTCTTATTGATATTTTGATAAAATTATGCTTGGATCTTGTCCTCAGAAATAAAATTATAGACATGTACACCCCAAAATATGTGTACAATTTCAAAGGATTTACAGATCCCTAGAGCTCTTCCACAGATGAGTCTAATTATAATGCCACCAAGAGGACCCCGTATTACTCACTGTCATCTTAAATCCTTGGTGACTTCTGAGCTTTCCCTTTCAAGTCCTACTGGTTCTGTATTACCTTTTACAATCATACTTCAAATCTTGTAAGACCCCCGTTCCTCTGCTTGTGACACTGCCCTCAACAGGATCAATACTGAGTCTGTGGGCACATTCATGCCCAATATGACCACCTCTTTTTATGCTGTCTCTTGCCTTACCACTGCATAACGCTTAAGAAACTGATCTTAAGAAGGACACTACATGTAGAACTAGTGCACGTGTTTTTTTTAAATAAATAAATGCTCATCAGGACGAAATCTATCCTGACTCACTTCCAAGTTTATCTCAGAAACCCAGTGCCCAATCACTTAAATGCGTGGTTCCTCACCACAAGTGAGCCCTTGGAGCTGCCAGGCAACCCTGCTACATTCCCCAACTCATTCACTTTCCAGTTCTCCTAAGTGGTTATTCTGCAGTTTCCCCCTCCCATTTCGTTTCTTTTTTCAGTGATGGAGTCTTGCTCTGTTGCCCAGTCTGGAGTGTAGTGGCTCAATCTTGGCTCACTGCAACTTCCGCCTCCTGGGTTAAAGTGATTGTCCTACCTCAGACACCCAAGTAGCTGGGACTACAGGTGCATGCTACCATATCTGGCAGTTTGTGTATTTTTAATTGAGACCGTTTTCACCATATTGGCCAGGCTGGTCTTGAACTCTTAACCTTTCGTGATCCACCCACTTTGGCCTTCCAAAGTGTTGGGATTGCAGGCGTGAGCCACCACGTCTGGCCACCCCTCCTATTTCTAAGTCCTCCTTCCCCAGCCTCACCTTCAGCTGATGACCTTGCTTTCCTTTTTACTGAGAAAATTTCTTCTGATTGCATAGGTGAATGTCCACTAACTCCCACAACTTCTACTCAACTACTTGCAGGAGACTTCCGCTCTCTGTCTCTCTCCCATTTCTACAGACAAATTGCCCTTTTCCAAGGCCAATCCCTTATTTTGGGTCTTAGATTCCATTCTCCTTTTGCTTTCTCAAGAACATTGCTCTAATTTTTCTGTTTCTACCACATTAATATTTTTCTGTTTTCTACTGAATCATTGCCTTTAGCATACAAACATATTGTAATAGCTCTCATCATTTGTTTTTTAAAGTCTCATTGCTCATCATCTTCCTTCAGTCTACTATTCCATTCTTCTGTTTCTCTGAGCACCAAAACTCCAAAAGCGTTTTTTTTTGTTTTGTTTTGTTTTGTTTTTTACCTACTGTCCTCAGTTCTCTCTCAATCTCTTTTCAATTCAGTTTTTCTAAATCTGATAGTCATTTCTATATTCCTCATTCTACTCATCCTACTGGCAGTATGCGGCAATGTTGATGTCTCCCTTCTTCTTAACATACTGTTCTCATTTGGTTTTGCAGACCCCCACATTCTCCTGTTTTGTTCACCTCATCATCACTCCTTAGTTTCCTTTGGTGGCTTCTTCCTTCTTTTATTGACCTCTAAGCATTAGAGTGTTCCAAGGCACAATCTCTGCACATTTCCTCTTCCCTTTCTACCCTCAGGTTCAAGTGCTCTAATCTGCTACTCTGGATTTAATTACTATCCACCCCAGTGGTTCTCAGCTGAGGGTGATTTTTGCATTGTCTGGAAACACTTTTGGTTGTCACAACTCGGGGAAAGTGCTACTGGCATCTAATGGCTGGAGGCAAGGGAAGCTGCTGAATATACTAAAATCCACAGGACCACACCCCACAACAATAAAAAGTATTCAGCCCAAATGTGCTAAAGTTGAGAAACCTTGATCTACCCAGACCTCTTCTCTGAACTCTAACTTTGTATGTTTAACTTTCTACCCAACATCCTCATTTGCCTATTTATAGGTATCTCAAATGTAACACGTCCCAAAGTTGTGATTCCCCATGCCTCAGCTCAGCTTCCCTAGAAAGCATAACCCAAGACAGGGTTACGTGCTAATACTTTAATGGGAGGTGTGAACCCAGAACCGTGACAGGAAGAGAAAAGGAAAGTGAGACAGGGAAGGACAGGGTGCAGATCCAACGAGAAGAGTTACCAAACTGGTTACTGCTTCATGAGTCACAAAGAGACACAGCCTTTTCATTAGACCGTGTGGTTGCTTGGCCATGAAAAGAATAAAGGTAGAGGGAATTTAGCTACGAGCTCCCTCCTAGCTTGCATCTCCCACTGGGCAAGCTCCTCTCGGTTCATTGAGCTAATGCCCCCCTAGGTTTGTGTTGCTCACCTAGGCCTTTTTGCAGTCTTGAGGAATCCAGATTCCACTCCTTGCAGTGTCATCAACTTTAGGAGGCAGAACTCTGCCACCCATAGAGTTGACTTTTCCAGCAGCACCTGCAGTGGGGCAAGTGACCATAGGACAAGACAATGTTGAGCTGGAGAGAATCTGAGGAGATGCCTAAGCTGCCCAAAACAGTGACTACTAAGACACACAAGGT
The DNA here is from genome assembly GCF_002776525.5 of Piliocolobus tephrosceles. NCBI lineage: Eukaryota > Metazoa > Chordata > Mammalia > Primates > Cercopithecidae > Piliocolobus > Piliocolobus tephrosceles. Next base: position 5,234,363 of record NC_045443.1, read on the forward strand.
CTCAGACTTCGAGGAGCTCCTAAGCTGCACAACACAATGACAGCTAAGACACAGGAGACCTCAGACATCAAGGAGCTCACATCCTGGTAGGAGAGAAACTGTTTGGGACACTCCTGTAGTAAAGGATATTACCATTTATCTGGTTATTAAGGCCACAAGCCTAGACGACAGTCCTAAAACTTTTCTTTCCTCACATCCCAAATTTTGTCATCTCTATTTCAAGATGAATTCTCTTCCAAAAACTCCTTATAAGCTCACCACAGTCTCCCTCATCTAAGCCATCATTGCTTATGCTACTTAATAACCTCCAACCTTGTGTCTTGTTTCTAGTAGCCAGAATACTCTTCAAGAAATGCACATCATATTACTATATTGATGCATATCCTCCAGTAGGTTCCCATGGTACTCAGAATGAAATGAACTATTCTTACCATAGCCTGAGAGGCCCTGCATGATCTGGGCTCTGCCTGCCTTTCTGACCTGCCTTTGCTGACATTATTTCTCGGTCACTTTTTTCTGGCCTTAGTGGCCCTCTTGTTTCCTGAATATGCTGAGTCTGTCCTTGCCTTGGGACCTTTGCTCTTACACCCATCCTTCTCATCTTCCTGTTCCTTGCTCTCTCTTCTTGATGTTTTTCGTTCAAATGTTACTTCTGCAGAGAGGCCCTTCTTATCTGCAAACCTGTATTTGTCACTCACTGTGCCTGTTTCTTAATTTTCTTTATCCGACGCTATAACGTATGAGGTATGTGTTTATTGTCTGTATCTCCCACCAGAATACGAGCTCCGTTAGACCTGGGACCTTATATGTCTCCATTCCAGTGAGAGGGCAGTGTCTGGCCCACAGCTGGGGCTGGGCAAATATTTGTTGAATTAATAAATACCTTCAGACCCTTACCAAGGGAGGACTTCCATCAAGAGTGTTGAGTTACAGTTGGCCAGGCGTGATGGCTTGTGCCTATTGTCCTGCTAGCTACTCCAGAGGCTAAGGTGGGAGGATTGCTTGAGCCCAATACTTCCAGGTTGCAGTGAGCTATGATTACACCACTAAACCCTGTCTCAAAGAAGAAGAAGAGGAATAAGAGGAATAAGAGGAAGGAGGAGGAGGAGAATGCTGAGTTACTAGCTCACAATTTTCTTCCAGTCCCTTGGAGGTCCAGTACTGTTGTAAACACATCTATCAGAGAAGTCGAAGATTTCCTAATATGCCCCCCAATAAAACCCTGAATTTAGGAACCTTGGATCCCATCCAATCTGTGAATCCCTTCTAGCAAGACAATCTCCTAATGCTGAGATAGGGCACATGCATTCACATGAAGCTAGGAAGGTGACAATCTTAGGGACATTTAAAGGAAGGCAATGGGTTATAGGAAGAGGGAGGTACAAGATAAGGACAGAGAAATTGGAGAACAGGGAAGCTCAGTAGTGCTAGGATATGATCAGAAAACCCTTGTCTAGCAGAGTTATCCCCGATAGGATTCTAGCAGCAGCAACGGCAGCAACAACAAAACCAAGAGACTTGATGTTACTTCAGCTGGGAGCTTCATATTTATATATCTGTTTTTATTTTTAAAAATAAAAAATTATTTATTTGCATTAGAGCAGCAGTGCAGAAAGGTAGGGATCCCTGGAGCTATTGAGATTGAAGGATATGCGTGTGGAAGGTGGGAAAAGGGCAGAGTTCAATATGGGAAGGAGGAGTATAAGAGAACTCATTGTTCATGAAAGAAAAGCTGGGGTATGGATCTGAAGGAGGGGAGGGAACATGCACTTTTGTTTTTCTGAAGGGAATGCTGGCGTCTGAATCTGGAGGAAGGATTTAACTAGTTCCAGACAGGGACTGTTGCACTGCCTGGGCAATCCCGCAGAGGCCCCTGCTTTCCACTAGCCACAATAGAGCGGGGAGGATGCAATCATTGGCTTTGATTAAGGAGGTAGGTGGTGTAGGCGGGAGGCAACAGTGGTGAGAAGGGTGGTCCCAAGGCCGAGGGAGGAGCCAATCAGCGGCGACTCTGGGCTCTTGCAGCCTCCTTAGAGACTCCACAGCCCTGGAACTACCAAACTGCCGGCAGCCTTTTCTCGCGCTGCAGGCGCGGAGACTCAGCGCCTCTGGGGGCGCAGCTCCAGCCGCACTCGCAGGGCACGGCGCACGCCCCCGGCTCCTGCTGCCATGCGCCTCTGCGGGGGACCCTTTCCGAAAAAATTGCAAGCTTTGAAAGTGGCCCTGTGGAGGCACTAGGCTGGGGAAAGAGGCTGCGGGAGGAGGGGCATAGGGTGGGAGGTGAGTAGGCGACTTGCTTCTCAGATTATTCCCAATTAGCACCAAGTTGGCAGACAACCCCACAAACCCACGAAGCCTTCGGTCCCCCACAAGTCACATTCTCTGTATTTCAGAATAATCGGATTGTAAGAAAACTTCAAGTCCCATGGTAGGTTAAAGAGGGACAGGCTCTTAGCACCACCGCCGCCTAGTAAAACTACGTGGAACAAACCCAGGGATCCTCAACTGCACAGCTCTGCCTGAAGTCTGCAGCTCTGAGAGTCCAGCCGGCTGGGGGAAGCTGGGAGGGCCCCGCAGAGAGCAAGGGCCTTCTTGGGGGAGGAGCGGAACGGGGCGCAGAGCAGTGCGATCGAAGAGGGTTACTGTGGGACTGCACAAAAGCAAACCCATTGGAGGAGTTTTGCCAGAAACACCACCGCCTGCATTGCGTCGGACCTGACCATTTCCAATGTGAAATTCCCGGGGAAGGTCGCGAGCCGCCAGGGGCCGTGCGTGGGCGGGGCGGTGGGCCACAAGGGAAGTAGAGTTAGTGGTCGGCTTTTCTGGTAGGAGAGGAAAAAGCTGTGCTGGCAAGGGTGGGAACTGAATGACAACCCCGCTCTCTTCCAAACCACCCCCTCATATTTTCCATCCACCTCCTCGCGCCTGCCCTCCCCCGCCCTCCCCAACCCACGCCCGGGTGGGCCAATCGCTGCTCTGTATTCCAGGCGCTTTCTCAGGTTTCTGCTGATCTTGCAGCGCCCAGAAATGGACCGAGCGGACCCGCCGCCGCACGCACCCTGCTCCACTCCAAGCTCCTGAGGGCTCCCGGCGCGCCGCGTAGCCTTGGCGAGGTCCGCGCTGGGGTGCGGAGAGCGAAGGGAACTGGAGAGCCATGTAGATCCAGGCTCTTGCCCGCCCGCCTCCTTCGGGATCGAATCAAGGGCTCCCATAGTGTTAGGAGGGGGCGAGAGTGCTGTTTATCGTCATTTGCCTCTGAGCTTCGGGAGAGGGTGGTATTTTGCTTTTCCGCCCCGCATCCTCCGGAACTCCCTGCACCGGAGAGAGGACGGCGTCTCCAGGTTGCTGGCAACCGGTGAGAATGGGGGTAGGGCATGAACATTTTCGCCGTAGCTCCTCGGTAAAGCGATTGTCCAACTGAGAGGGGCGTCGGACGAGCGGACCAGGGCGGCGAGTTTGCCCGGCGCGTCTCGGATGCTGCTGCTGCGGCGGCCGCCGCGGCTCCCGCCAGGGCACTGCAAAGGCGACCTGCCGCATTCCCACGCGGGCTCTCCGCCGACTCAGCACCGCCCCTGCGCCAAGCCGGCCGGCCAGGTAGGGGGTTCCCCAGCTCGGGGCTGCAGAAGCGGGGGTTGGGGCGACGGGGTGGGGGAGGCCGGGGGTGCGGGGATGCTGCCTGGGACCCGGAGCTTGCCCCGGCGTCTCTCGGCGCTTTTCCGATCTCTAGTTTAACGAAGTTGTAAACAGATCGGCTGTTGGGCATTGGGGAAAGTGGGATGGAAGAGCCCCAAACTTGGATTTCCGGGTGTCTGCGTGTCGTCTGTCCGTGTGTGTGTGATAGCCCTAGTAAACGTCCAGTGCTTTCTCGAGCTAGAGGTCTGTGTTCTTCGGTGTCTGTAGGTCCGTCCCATCTGAATGCTTCTGATTTTCTACCCCCGTATCACTTTCTATTTCTCTGCAGCGTCCATCGATCGCCCTGGTGGGAGCTTAGAAGGCGGCAGGCGAAGAGGGGTAGGAGGGGGGAGAGCCGAGGAGAAGCAGAGGGGGTGGCAGGCGTGGGGCTCTGCCGAGCCGGCACTGCACCGGGTCCTAGCAAGGCTCTCGGAGGGGAGGGGAGGCCAGGGCGACCCCGGAAGCCATGACCCAGTCCGCTAGAACGGCACTGCGTTAAGGCACCTGGGATCAGGAAGAAATCTCTAAACAACAACAACAAAAAGCCAACCAACCCCCAAACCCAAACCCGACCCTCTGCAAAAAGCGGCACCCGGCCCGCAGGCGAGGGGGATTCCAAATTGAGTAAAAGGCAGGGTGGAGGGCAAGGCAGCGAGAGGCAAAGTCGCAGATCTCCCGACCTGCTCAGTTTGAAGCCCCTCCCCCTGGGCGTGAGGGAGACGCGCACTCCGGTGGGGGGGCCGCTTGGGTCGCCCCCACCCCTGGTCCCTGGCTGTTTCCCACCCCGGGCTCTCTCCTGGCCTCCCACCCCCGCGCCCGGCTTTCACCATGACGGTGATGTCTGGGGAGAACGCGGACGAGGCTTCGGCCGCCCCGGGCCACCCCCAGGATGGCAGCTACCCCCGGCAGACCGACCACGACGACCACGAGTGCTGCGAGCGCGTGGTGATCAACATCTCCGGGCTGCGCTTCGAGACGCAGCTCAAGACCCTGGCGCAGTTCCCCAACACGCTGCTGGGCAACCCCAAGAAACGCATGCGCTACTTCGACCCCCTGAGGAACGAGTACTTCTTTGACCGCAACCGGCCCAGCTTCGACGCCATCCTCTACTACTACCAGTCGGGGGGCCGCCTGCGGAGGCCGGTCAACGTGCCCCTGGACATGTTCTCCGAGGAGATCAAGTTTTATGAGTTGGGCGAGGAGGCCATGGAGAAGTTCCGGGAGGACGAGGGCTTCATCAAGGAGGAGGAGCGTCCTCTACCCGAGAAGGAGTATCAGCGCCAGGTGTGGCTGCTCTTCGAGTACCCCGAGAGCTCGGGGCCCGCCAGGGTCATTGCCATCGTCTCCGTCATGGTCATCCTCATCTCCATCGTCATCTTTTGCCTGGAGACGCTCCCCGAGCTGAAGGATGACAAGGACTTCACGGGCACCGTCCACCGCATCGACAACACCACGGTCATCTACAATTCCAACATCTTCACGGACCCCTTCTTCATCGTGGAAACGCTGTGTATCATCTGGTTCTCCTTCGAGCTGGTGGTGCGCTTCTTCGCCTGCCCCAGCAAGACGGACTTCTTCAAAAACATCATGAACTTCATCGACATTGTGGCCATCATTCCTTATTTCATCACCCTGGGCACCGAGATAGCTGAGCAGGAAGGAAACCAGAAGGGCGAGCAGGCCACCTCGCTGGCCATCCTCAGGGTCATCCGCTTGGTAAGGGTTTTTAGAATCTTCAAGCTCTCCCGCCACTCTAAGGGCCTCCAGATCCTGGGCCAGACCCTCAAAGCTAGTATGAGAGAGCTAGGGCTGCTCATCTTTTTCCTCTTCATCGGGGTCATCCTGTTTTCTAGTGCAGTGTACTTTGCCGAGGCGGAAGAAGCTGAGTCGCACTTCTCCAGTATCCCCGATGCTTTCTGGTGGGCGGTGGTGTCCATGACCACTGTAGGATACGGTGACATGTACCCTGTGACAATTGGAGGCAAGATCGTGGGCTCCTTGTGTGCCATCGCTGGTGTGCTGACAATTGCCCTGCCCGTACCTGTCATTGTGTCCAATTTCAACTATTTCTACCACCGAGAAACTGAGGGGGAAGAGCAGGCTCAGTTGCTCCACGTCAGTTCCCCTAACTTAGCCTCTGACAGTGACCTCAGTCGCCGCAGTTCCTCTACTATGAGCAAGTCTGAGTACATGGAGATCGAAGAGGATATGAATAATAGCATAGCCCATTATAGACAGGTCAATATCAGAACTGGCAATTGCACCACAGCTAACCAAAACTGCGTTAATAAGAGCAAGCTACTGACCGATGTTTAAAAAACACAAGCAAGCAAACAAAAAAGCCCCACTTAGCAGCTCAAAAGACTTAAAAAACAAAACAGAAAACCTGGTGACTCATGTCACCCTTTGTAGATACTTTACTAAGTAGACTTCGAATGCTCTATTTAACTGTCAATGCATTGTTGCATTGAGGATTTGGGGGGTGGTGAACCAGAAGCTTTCAAGATCCATGACAAAATAAACTATTTTCCTTTTATTAAAAAATGGGAAAAGAGAGAGTATTTTCTAAAACTGGCTTAAAAAGATTAGTCCATGAACTAGTCTAGGTAAAATAATAATCATATGCTTCCCCAAACTGAAACATTTTTAATGCTTTGGTTTCTTTAACTTTTTTAAAAACTCAAAACAAGATGATCGCTTAGAAAGATCAAATTAAAATTTGCATGGGACTCCAGTAAAAAATCTTTGCAGACTGCATAGCACATTGAAGACAGTGCATCAGATGTGTTATATGTAACATGATAGACCAGCCAAAATGGACAATGAATAGATATTTTTATTTCGATCAACTGAACTGCATATTACAAGGTGAAAAAAGAAAACTCCAATTACTTAAGACTGGTTCACAAAGCACCTTATAAATTGGATACTGGTCCTGATCTGTAGGGATTTCCTCCTGAGCCCATTCTCTTTCTAATCCAGATTGTTCTCTAAGAAAAAGATAACTGCATTAAATTAATTGATTCATCTGCAGTGCTGCTAAAGTTTCTCAACTGCAGATGAGCCAAATACAGGTCTTTTCTCACCAGGCCTGCACTCTGACCCCTGGCTTTCAGAACTGGATGTAAAACCTTAGCCTCCTTATTGCAAGAGAGCACAAATGAAGTTAAATGTAAGCATGTTTGAATCTGATACAATTTATTTTATAATCGCATGCTGAGAAGTTAGCCCAGACAATAGGGGATAAGCTTAAGTTGAAATCGATTCTTCTAAAAATAGATCCTTTTTCATTTGCATTCACCAAAAGTGCACTCCTCCATTTATTAACTATTTTATTAGTAAATAAAGTACTGTATTTAAGTGCATATGTTAGTCAGATGGGAACAATAACTTTTTGGAGCTCAAAGCATGTTCTCTTATTCAGCATTATGGCCTATTTGACTAAGATGTACCTTGAATTAATTAATGCATGATTTCAATAATAAAAATTTAAAAAGTAATAAAAATTACAAGTCTGTGGGATGAAAGGCCCAATAGAAATTATGGGGGGTGGGGGTGGGGGCACTCAGTCAATTTTCCTGCCTTTGCTCAGGGAAATACCAGGTTTTTGTGCAGGTATAGGCGGAGAGAGGACCAATATGCCCATCCCTTAAAGGGAAGCCATGTGAAAAACTAAATAAGTCATCAAGGTATATATAGCAACACCTAAGAACAAGTATTCTTTCTAGCTGAAGACAAACACAAGCAACACAAACAAACAAACAAAAAAAAAAAGGTGCAATACTGCATGTTTTTTGGTGCATTCTTAGGATGTAAATGAAAATGTTTCTCTATTGTATGCATCCAAAGCAGAGCTGATTTTTTTTCTTTGCAGTCATTATTTGAAGTCTGTAGAGACTTCAGCCCTCCCCTTGAGGCTCCCTGAAGAAACTAAACCAGTTGATTTAATAGTTGCTTAGTGCCTTTATCCTGTACCCACAGTGAACTGCAGAAAGTGCCTCCTTAACACAGCTGAGAAGTTAGGTAACAAAAGTGGGGAAGGGTTGGGGCACAGACCTTTTGCTTTTTCTTTTTCCATTCTCGCTCTCTCATTTCACCACTGTGAGAAGACCACACCACCCTCAACCCTGGAGAGGAGAGTCCCAGGTGGGTGCTGTCTCTCTGGCCATCTACTAGCATTGGTCCCTTTGACAGCCTGACGCTGGATGTGAACTGAGACCCATCTTTGAAGTGGATGTGAACTGTGAACTTGTTTTTTCCTCTTCTCCACCAGAAGCCAAGATAAACTTTTTGGGAATTTGTTTCCTATCGAGGGCCACTTTGGACACACAAGGCTTCCTCAGGTCCAGTGTAGTGCTCCTGGCACCTTTCCTTATTCTTTCTCTGTTAGTAACAGCACTTTGCAAATCTCTCTGATGGTCCAATCTTTTCAGGCATTGTTGTGGATGTGGGAACACTCAGTTCATAATAACCTTTCCTAGGCCTTCCCTCCCGGTCTACCCCTTTCAGATATTTCCTGTGACGCTCCTATGACTTTCCCACCTGGCAGTCACTTCACATGCTGAACATCTAACTTCTGCTGCCCCAGTCACTCAGCCCAGAGAATGGTGGGGACCCTGTTCCTGGCTGGAAGACAGCCACGGAACACAGGCCTCTGGAGCTTGGCAGCTGTCCACCCGTGGAGAGGTACTCACAGCCTTTTTAAGGACCCTGAGGTGGGGAATCTTCATTCTGCGCTTAGCATGTGGCTGCCTGTTACCTGACATTCTGGCCCAGCTTCTTCTGAAAATCTGTTCTGTTTCTCCCACCCCTTTTCCCCATCCTGTCCTAGAACTAGCAGTGAGGCAATCACCCTAGAAACTCGAGTTACACCCATTCTGGCTAACTCGATTAAGAAAGAACATGGATATCTTTTTTTCCTATGTGACTTCTGTGAATCTGTGAGATGAACACAACACACATCGTGGAAGATGAGGGGCCGAGAACTGCACAGCATTCGACTACAGGGCATTAAACCCTCCCATGTGATGTCTCCTTCTCGTCTGAACCTTAACTCATTCTGGTGATTCCTTTCCTACTTGCTTAAAAATCCCCAATTAGGAAAAAAATGCCAACCTCCTCCCAGTCCTGGGGATATCTTGATCTTTCATTTCAACGTTGAGGTCTAGTGCACACAGAACTTGAAACACCGCACTCTGTCAACAGCAATAATCCACTCAGTACTGTGGGATGGATGGGTTAATGGATGAGAAAATGGCACCAAGACTGACTTTGGGTACTTGGTATACTTACCATGGTTACACCCTAGAGTGGTTGATTCTTCTGCATGTGATATAGAAAAAAGTGCTGCATGCGGTGAACCTGTCAGCCTGGGACTGGGGATGAGTTGTTGTTATGAGTTTGGGGTGCTGTGAGGAAAATGAATGCTACTTAGCTCATCTGTAGCTCACTGCGATGAATTCAGTAAGAATGGAGTACAGGGATTATCTGTGTAGCATAGGCATGCGATGTTTGACCAAGCTCTTATCCCTCGCACTGTAATGTGTTGAAATGTCTTTGTAGACCTGAAGGTGCACTTAACAAAACTGCCTATTAAGGGATGACTATTTTTTGATTTATTTCTTATTCTTTTTTATTTTAGCAGGCTTTTTACCTTTTCTTCCCCTTCCTAGGCATGGAGCTCTAGCAGCTCATGTCCTGACTATGTGTTTTCTCCAGGAGAAGACTGTTGATGTGCTGATAGCCATAACTCCTCTCTTCCAGTCTATTGGGGCCCTAGTTCAATAGGGTGGCATTGGAAGGGTTGGTCACAGCAGGGCTGTTAGCCATCCCAGAATCTCTGAAGTGGTTAACTCACCTGAAGTGATCTGAATCAGAGAGACCAAAGACCTTCATTTCCTCTGTCCTCAGATTTCTAGAAGACAAATTCTAGCCAGGAAAATTTTCTGTTTTTGCATCTCCCTTTTCCCACTTGTGCACAACTCCCCTTGCTCTCCCTGGAGACGTGAGTTCTGATTTTCAGTTATATCAGTTCATTGGGAGTGTGTTTGTGGGTGAGCCTTGCAAAATCAGATACACCAAGAGCAAGTCCTTCTCCCGGATTCCGGCCAGTGGGCAGTCATTTCCCTGAAATGGAATTGTGGGGCAGGTTTAGATTCCACCATGGTGGACCTAAAGCACAGGTGGTGTCACAGTCTTGATTCGCTTGAGAATTAAAAACATGCATGTAAATGGTAAATGAGGAATACATGTTTTTTTTTAAAGTAGAAATTTGGTTGAGCCTATAAAGGGCCTTCTTCACATTATGTAGAGTTACACATTTTTCAAATGAGTTACCATCTAGAAGTCAATAAAAATAGTTTCCTAGCCCTCTCATTCAATATAGGAGACCTCAAAACACAGGCTTTTTAAAAATTTTACATTTTAATTCTTAGTTTGGTAGATTGGATTGAAAGAAAGGAGAAAGAACATTAGCAGAAGGCACTTTCCCATTTTCTTCCAGGAATGACTTATTCCTGGGGTGGTGAGAATTGGTGGGTGGTAACCATCCATAGTATAAAATTGTTAGAAAGAATATAAACTGCCAAACAAGCATGTTATCTTCAGGCTTTTCCAAGCAAGAATGGAGTCTTTTGATGTTTATGTTCATTTTAAGAAGACAAACAAACTAAAATTTTAAGACCAGACGCAACCCAAGTTGAATTGTGATCTCAGGAGGTGACCTCTCATCCACCATGTGGCATATTACTACTTGTATTTATATCATGGAATTTCAGGGTATATGTGAACATGTCTAGTATGACTCAGGTAAACCTTAAAAGAATGTATGTTACTTACCATTTTTGTAAAGAAGCAAACAGGAGCTGAATTGTTAACCAAAACTGTTCCATTACCTTGGGTCACTGTGCAAACTAATTCAGGGTATAGATGTAAAGTTTAGAAGCCTTGGGATTAAATGCCAGCCTCTTTGCTCAGGCAAAATGACCCTGGGCTTTCTTGGGAAGTCCAGCATGTATGTAAGGGGTGAGGCCCTGCTGACCTCAGGGCTATTAGCTTTAAAGAGATTAACCCTAGTCACAGTGATTTTCATTTAGGAGCTAACTAGGAGTTTACTTTTTATGATGTGAAACTTCAAAGAGTATAGAAAACTTTTGTACCACAATCAAAGAAGAAGAAGAAATGGTGTATGGAAATAAAACAAAACAAAACAAGAAATCTCTTGTAAAATATTCCAGGTCAAAGTTGTCTCCTCTCCAAACCTTGCAGAAGCACCTTTCTTCTCTTCAGTGCACTGTTTTGGGACTGTTTATGCATCAGATGTAAGTAGACAATATGGACTCCATGTGACATGCCTCTAATAGTAAAGATAAAGTATTACTGAGGTTAAAAATAAAAATTGACTAGTATTAACTGAAAGTGCACCATCAGGACAACAAACCATTTAAGCTGAAAAAGCGCTATTTTATTTCTTCAGTTTGCCAGTTGCTTCACCTTGAGTTAAGGACATGTCTCATCTTCACCTACTGTGCATTTTCCCTTCTCTAACTGTGTAATATGTCAGGTCAAGGACATTGAATGTTATGAATTGAGAACCTAATTGATGCGCATAGTTTTCATCTATGCAATTTTACTTGCTTCTGTCACTTTATGATGTGTTCATATTTGGCATCAATTAAAGATAATTTTTAAGGATCTTATCAAGGAATATCTTGACTGGTTATTTGTCTCTTGTTTAACTGGTCTTTTGGGGGCCCTTTTCTTCCACCTTCTTCTGTGGGGTCTCTTTAAATAGTGGGATGAATACAAGATCAGATCATGAAACAGCCTTGTTTCCTTTGGCCCACATGGTCTGTTTCTGCTGTCCGAGGACATACCCTGGGGTTACGTTTTGAGGATAAGTTCAGTTTGGTCTCAGGTAAGATCCCAAGTGAAGACCATTGGAATTTGGCCTGTGGAAGTTAGAGTGGAAGGAGGATCAAGTTTTTAAAATAAAACAAGAAATGAGGTTCAGGGGAGCAAAGTAATTGGTTATATTCACTTAAGTTGTTTTGATTTGAAACTATTTTTTATGCACAGCCTGAGAAGCTTTGCAGGAAAGATAACTGCGTGTGTGTGTGTGTGTGAGAGAGAGAGAGACAGAGACACGACTGTGTGTGTGTGTGTGTGTGTGTAACAGTGTTGTGGTCAGGAATCAACTGACTGGATAGTTGCAGTGCGGTGTTAGGAGTGATTTTGATGTGGAAAAACAACGTGGTTCCTATCTATTCTTTACATAGGCTTTTTCCATGTAGTTCTACATGTGGTTCACATTTCTTTCTTCCTGTTTTTTTTTTTTTTAAATGACTCAGTGGTGCATTTTCTTTTGAATCTTCCTAAGATTTAGATCTTCTTTTTTCCTCCTTGTGAATATCACATTTTCTACACATTCTTTTGTGTCAGAGCAAATAGGCGGAGGTGCTCTTGACAGGGGTCTGTTACATGCTAATTGCACTGGGTGGCTGGTGCATCATCGTAGAAGAGTATTGCACTGTGATAGGTTCATGTTACAAGATTTGCAGATGAATCTTTCTTTTGCTGTAGAAGTTGCCACTGAAAGTAGACTACAAAGCTGGGCAGGCTGACCATTATTTTTCTGTTGTGGTCAGGAAACATGCCAGGCTAAGCTCTGACAGAGAAGGTAAGAGACAGCCCAAGACACACCAACAGCAGTGGATGTTTCTCAAAGCTCAGCCTTAGAATGGTCTTTTTGAAGCAGAAACAGATAGAACTAGGTAGCTGCTAGGAATAGGGCTGTAACTGGAAGCTTTGTTATTTACAAAGCTTTAAAAAGAAGTCAGGTCAGTTTAAAGGAGGGAGAACAGAGAGCAGATGTGGTCTGAAGTCAGCTACTCTGCCACTGGGTGGGAAGCTGCCTGCCGCAGTCAGTCCCGATTTCTGGATTCTGACCAGATTTGTGTGTGGAGGGAGGGCCAGCCCTAAGGCTGGTGGCAAAGTACTGAGTGGATAAGACACAGCATGGCAGGTAGTATACCTGGAAAGCAGCTCTTTGAACCAGTTTGAAAACAGACAATTTACGACATCTTATTTAATTAATTAAATCTAAGATGCCGTTACTTGTAAGATGCAGTGTTATCTGACATATTTGTAAGAAAGAGAGAACACTGACAATTATGACCTGCCATTGCATTGATTCATCCCAATTTTACAGATGTAAAAAGGTAAAAAGAGGAATCTTCGAATTGATAACACTATAGTGATTCTAGTATTTCCCTCCCCCGCTTTTATTTCTTGGTGTGATTAAATGTTTGAATTCTGATCCCTTAAATTTGGCAGTTTTGTGCAGATGTGAACCCTGAATAGAACCGTCAGATCTTATTTTAACTATATTTTTATCCCTCAGTATTTTTCTTGGCCCTGTCCCTGACTTAGGCTTTGTGCTAGGCATTGGAGGTGTGTTAGTCGACAGAGCAAGGTACTCTACAGATCCTCTACCCAGCAAAGGACTTAGACTTAATTGTGATCTATGGAATGATGCTGGTCTTGTGTTACTCCCTCTCTCGCCCTAGAAAAGCGCTCCCTCTATCATCAGATGTTCAGAATCGTCAGCGGCCCTTGGCTTTTAAAGTTCAAAGCAGCTGGGCACATTCATTCCCAGGAAGGTGCTAACAGCAACACTTCCAGTCGGGATAGCTATCTTTGCAGTTTGCAAACCGTTTCCACGTTAGTTATATTGCTTTATTCTACTTGGTGAATTAGGTTGGGCTGATATTGCTGTCTTCATTTTATAGGCACAGGGATCTGCCCCCAAGATTGCTGGGCAGATGAAGCAGGCCTGGGTTTATTGATGATTTTTGGGGCCAGTGTCTGGCACACAGTAAGGGCTCTGAATGTTTATTGAACTGATCAAATGTTGGAAAGTGTAATGTCACATGGTAAAAACAAACCAATAGATTTTGTGTAGGCATTTAGCCTTTCTGAGCCTTTAAATTGCCCTTTTTTTTGAGATGGAATCTCACTCTGTTGCCTAGGCTGCAGTGCAGTGGCGTGATCTTGGCTCGCTGCAACCTCTGCCTCCCAGGTTCAAGTGATTCTCCTGCCTTAGCCTCCCAAGCAGCTGGGGTTACAGGCGCGTGCCACCACACCCTGCTAAATTTTTGTGTTTTTCTAGAGGCAAGGTTTCACCATGTTTACCAGTCTGGTCTCGAACTCCTGGCCTCAAGCAATCTGCCCACCTCGACCTCTTGCAGTGCTGGGATTACAGGCGTGAGCCACCGTGCCTGGCCTAAATTGCTCATTTCTAAAATACAACTATAATAGCTCATAAGGTTGTGTGGATTAAATGAGATCATATAGGTCCACATGTTTGGCCAATTCTAATGAGTTATATCAATGTGAGATACTAATAGATATGTTGTTAATTACAAGGACAAAGGAAAGAGCAGGAGGAGGCCATTGTGTCATTCGTCTCTAGAGGGGGAGCCACATTTTAAAGGAAGACTCCAGGGAGATCAGGTGCCTAATTCAAAGGATGTCTTGTATGATGGCAGATCTGAAGACTTGGGGCTGAGTTTTTTTCAGTAGGAACTTCAGTTCATCTTGCACATAGTGCCAGGCATACAGCAGCCTCCCAGGACCCTCAGCCACTATGTCCAGTCTTGTTCCTCCCTTGCCCGGTGGAATTAAATACTATTTCACATCTTCAGACCCCCAATGGGAAGGTTAAGCTGTGCCATGCAATACGCTGAGGAACAAGAAGGGATCTTCAACAATTACATCACTTCTGATCACTTTTCTCCTATGTGCAAAATGTTGTCTGATTTGATATTTTTTCTTCCACCTGTGAATATTGAAAAATCAAGCAAGATGCTTAGGAAGGGTTCTCATATGCTTGTCTGAGAGTCATTTTATAAACAGAAAAAGTTATTATAAACTGTCCTTGTTAAAAATAAAACAATGCTCACAAGCATATATGAGTCAATATAGTCTTTTCTTGAACAACACATACTACACAGATGCTTATAAACATTTATAATTGTAATATCTCTGCAGTGGTCTAGCTCTTTCTTCTTAAAACTGACTGGATTTAAACAGCAGTCAACTTTTGCCTGCATTTCTTTAGGAACTTCATTGGAATTAAAGTAAGGAGTTAGAATCAATCTGTTAGAATCTTGGGTTCACAAAACATTTCTCTAGAGGATGATATTCAGGGGCTAGATTGAATTCTTTAAATCGTAATCATTTTTTAAAATAGATTTTATGCAGTATGTTCATGTGTGCTAACATATTCTCCTGTCTCAAGTGTTGAGCATTAAATACACTGTAGGAAGGTTTCCAGATAAACTAATTCCAGTTGAAATTTATTTTTTTCAGAATTGAAATCAGAGGATATCAATGAGTAGGGACTAAGTTTAGAATAATTACGTTTTTGGGCTCAAGGCCAAATTCAACTTTTGTTAAAAATGCTTATTCCTCAGTATAATGAATTAAGAGTGTTTGGAAATCCCAAATGCTTTAATTATCTCTATAGTGATGACACTTTCTTTGTTTGCATTCCACTCAATATCATTATTTCACTGCTTCAGAAAGGAAGTAATTTTGTTTTATGTGAGTTGCAAAGGCAATCTTTCTGAGACGAAGATTCACTGTACATTGTATTCCTCTTTAATTAACAGGCAAAACATTTTTTAATATTAAGGAGAAAGTTGTGCATGTGTCAGCCTTAAAAGATGGAATGCTCACCTCAGTTTTTGAAAGATCAAAGGATATTAGCTTATTGTTAAAGGAAGTTTCTAGTGAAGATGGAATAGCTGTCTTAAGTTCACACAGGGTGAAGATCACTTTTTTGGCATTTACAGAATAATCCTCACCCCTAATGGATAAAAACGAGTACTCAAAACATAATTTAATCATGGTGTTGGTGATTCAGGAAAGAAAATTATTTAACTTTATCCCATACAAAGTAATTAGTGTGCTGGAAGAAGAGTGTTTGCCCACTGCAAGAATTTCCATGTAGTGCATTAGAACAGAATGTTTTAAGCCAAAGACACCCACCAGATATAAAACAAGGGCAAAAGAAAGTTGCTTAGCATGTGAAAGTCAAATCCTTTGTTTTAGTTATAATGCCCAAGAATTTGCAGCAAGAGTATGAAGGGTAAAATGAGGTTGATGACGTTTACCTGACCGAAGGTGGTTAAGTTTGGCCAGGGCAACTTTCCAGTCTCCGGTTTTCAGATAGATGATTAGGAAGCGGACTGATACTGGGAAGATTTGACATCCTTCTTACCTGTTGAGCAATATGCAGTATATCAAGTCACTTAATGCATACCCAAGGCTAAAATGGTGACTAAAACAATGACTCATCAGTTAATGTTATTTAATATTAAGTGATGGACTCTGATGCTCTTTTTAAAAAGCCACGTAAATCATCCCACATGTCAATTTTGTGTGCTCAATGGTTAGCCAAATATGACGGAAATGGTTATTGGACTGTGGACTAAATGATCCAGGAATTTTACTGGTATTCAGTAGTGTAGACCCTTAATTATCACAGATTTTGTAGACATAGTCTTGCAGAGAAGAAGAGGAATACATTAGATGACTTTAAGATGTGATCTTGGGTAGCCTTAAAATTCTAGTGTTTGATACTAAAGGGCAACATTTCATTAGTCTCAAAGCTACATACTGACCTAAGTGGAAAATGATTAAAGATGATTGTTAAAAAGCAGAGTCTTATAATGGCTATACAATAAGAATGATTGTTTTTCATTTAAGTACATTTTCTTTATACTTGATGAATATATTAGGCAAAATCTTTACCATTCACATAAATTATACAATCACTCTGTGAATGAAAATTCTGAACTTCTTGGCCTGTTACAGCAATTCCCAACTTCTCTGGTTGGGCTGACATTCAACTTTTATTATATTGAGTTCAGTTCCCCAATTCAGAAAACATAGTAATTGAGATTCTCAACAAAAACCTTTGTTCTTGGTGTCCTCTTCTTTGGGGAGGAATCTTTATTATGGGTCACTTTGATAGAGTTTGTTGTTTTCATCAAAATAGTTCATTATTAATTGAATTCCCTCTCAAAACCTGCAGCCTGAGCATTTCCAGAGAATATATTTCTTCTTCATTCTGCTTAAGACTGATTGGTGCATTCTCCACATATATCCCTGCTTTCTTCAGAGATCAGAGGTTGGTAGTTAATTTTGCTAAAAAATGGTTTAGTAGATCATCTGCGATTTGATTTGTTAGAGCATCATCTTTTGGACTGATGAGTGTAGACATTCTAATATTTCTTGAGAGTCTTAAAAGTTGTTTTATTGTCACTTTAGTGAAAGTGGGAAAAGGGAACTCGGCACTTAACTTGAAGATCAAGAAATGGGACTCTTTAAATAAGCGTTGGTAGAGAAGTCTCTGGAATTTGAATTACATCTCTTGTTCAGATGTATTTCATCTCTTGCATAGGCTTTAAACACCCATACATCACTTACTTGGGGCCCCTGATACTTGTGTCTCCAGGAAAATACCCATTCCCATCCCTTGTTCATGCATACATGGGTGCACATTATCATACACACACAACCACATGCACGCACGCACACCTATACCCCTGTCCATGAACCTGTTGGTATCATCCTTGCTATAGGGCAGGTATGTGTTAGCCCCAATGAGACAGCACTTTCAACTGATACTAAAGGTTTGTCAGTTGAACACATTGGCTCATGCCTGTAATCCCAGCGCTTTGGGAGGCCAAGACGGGTGAATCTCTTGAGCCCAGGTGGTGTTTGAGACCAGCCTGGGCAACATGGCAAAACCCCATCTCTACGAAAAAATACAAAATTTACGTGGGTGTATTGATGCATGTATGTAGTCTTGGCTGCTTGGGAGGCTGAGGTGGGAGGATCAACTGAACCTGGAAGATGGAGGCTGCAGTGAGCTGTGATAGCACCACTGTACTCCAGCCTGGGTAACAGAGTGAGACCCCACCTCAGGAAAAAAAAAAAGATTTGTCACCACCCCCTTATAATTAAGCAGAACAAATTTTCATAAAGAGATTGTGATAAAATTTTCCATTTGGTAATTAGAGAAATTGCCATTCAAATGAAGGAAAAAGCAAAACCAAAGAGCAGAAGCTGAAGATCCCAGGATATTTTCCTTTGGGCCCATGGTGCACATCACAGTGAATGTGGTGAGGAGCACTCTGATTCTTTCCTGCCTGGTCTGTGCTCCATCTGCTCCCCGGACAGCTCAAGTGCACAAAGACAGTGGGCCTGGGGCGACAAGATGTATGTGAAGCTCTGACACAGCTGGAGATGTGGCCATCTCTGAATACTGGTCTATTCCTTCCTGGGCCATTGCCTTCTACTTTGTTAAATTCAAAAAGTGTATTTTCTGTCCTACGGACTGCTGAGAAAGTGACATTTCTAAGTGGAACACTAGGCTTTAAAATTTTAAGCTTTAATTTATCACCTTAAATTTGCAGAATTTGGGTTTGTGGGCCAATTTCATGTCTCTTTACTACCCCAAGACTTTGTTTGCTGGTTTATAAATATATGTGATAACAAGAATATCTGTCTCAGCAATGCTATTTGGCTGAATTACTAATGCTACACTATTTTGATTCTTTTTGAAGAAAAGTGCTTTTCCCCTACAAATCCCAGTGACACTCTTCAAATCTGGATTCGTGTAAGACTTGTCATAAATGAATAAAAATGTAAGTGATATAATATGCTAAAGGCATGCCGTTTTAGTATTATTTAAATTCATGCCTTGGTAAGCTTGGGCCTTCTGGCTTTATTTAAATTCTAACACTGCAGAACACAGGAAAAGTATACATTTATCTACCCCATATACAAATATCACATAAGTTAATGGCATCTTAGTTAAAGAGGAAATAAGTGTTTCTTTTATATTTTTTACAATTCATGAAGAGCTTTCTCATACATCATCCTATTTGACCATCACACTAGACTCTTGAGGTGGTGGGTAAGTTATATGTATTTCTTTCTGCATGAAAATTGAGTTCCCTGGGAAACAGACTAGGAGATGAAGATTACGTGCAGGAAGATTATTAGGGAGTGCTCTTGGTATGATACTTGAGGGGAGAAAGGAAATGCTGACCAGAAGGAGAAGCAGAGCTGCAATGCAGTCAACACAGAGGCCAAGTCCTCCCGGAGGGAGCTCTGCAGAAGCCGGCATGGCCCTTCAGAGTTGTCCTTAGTTGGCACTTGGAGGTGAGGACTTCACACTTCTCTCATTGACCTGTCTATGGGTGCAGCTGCCCTGGGAAGGAACATGACCTTGGACAAGTTAACACTGTTGTCAGAGGTAATTCCCCAAGAAAGCCGATGGTTGAAGGTACTTCTAGCAGCTGGGGGATAAGTTCTCCAGTAGTGAAGGGGATCAGGGTATGACATCAGAGCACTGACTATGCCCGTATAATACACTTGTTTGTGGCCAGAGGGAAGGCACCAAGAAAGAAAAAGATGAACAGTAAAGTGCAAGGAACAATCATGCAAGGGATCATCAGTTTCTAATAATCAAGGGTGGACTATAGGTTATAAATTGACTTGTTAAATGTACAAAGTGCTCTGTGGCCCCTGGAGATGACTTTTTCTAATGCATACCAGAAGGCAGCCTCCAGACTAGCCTGAGCATTCTTGTATGGATCGAGTTCAATTATTAATCAGAAGCGATGGGTGATGCTGGCTAATGCTGCCTAATGGCACAGACTGGGTAATTGTGCTCTTCTGTAATGTGTGTTCAGAACACAGGTTTGAATGGAACTGATACAGCCTGCTCCTCCCTTGTCTGGGACCCTCAGTGGTATAATGCTTTGAGGTCCCAGTGAAATGCACCAAACCACACCTGTGACTTAATGCATCTGTATAACATTAGCACTTCCTCTTAATGTGTCATATGGATGATAAAGAAGTGCCTGGAAGGGAGTTGGTGGGAAGGGGGCTTTTAAAAGCAAACCCTCAGCCCGTGTGGTATTATCACCATGCCCCTAAGTGTTTTTGTGGCCAGTTTAGAAGTACTTGGCATGGAATTAATACACCTGGATTTTCTTTAAGAGAGTTAACTTGGCTTTCGGTCCAGAAATGACAGAGCTATTTAGATTTTTCATCTGAAAACAGATCTCAGGGGAACTAATTGTTTGGGCAGCTTTGCACTTGGATCTGAAAAAACGTGTGTGCTATGTGATTACTGGTAATTGCTCTATTACTCTGTGCCTTCAAACTGTTAGCAAGGACTTTGCATTTTGCTAAAATGTCCAACTTGTTTCACCAGAAACAGAGTAGATTTGAAACTATTCGGAAAACAAATATGGTTCCCCAAACTTCTGCCATTGTGTAGTATTAAATCACAGTTGTGTTGGAAATCTAGAATTCATATTTTAAATCCTGAATCTTAGCATTTTAATGCTTGAACTTTAGAATAAGATACCAACTTCTTTTAGTTTAGGTATCAAATCGTAGATGCTCATGGACTCCTGCAGTTTACAAATGAACCATTTAAGGAGTAAAATTGGATATTTTAGCCATATTTATGGCAAGCCATTTTCAGAGGTGTCGAAGACCCTATGATATTTGGATATTGCCAGAATGACTGAGGCCCTGAGACTACCAGAAGCCTGCAGATCTCTGAACAAAGCAAGAGAGAAGATGGGGGAGCCTCCACCTCAAAGGTTTGGCTCTCTGACCTCCACACTGGAAATATTGTCGGTGTGTGTGTTGCTTTGCAGAGCCTTTACTTTCTTACTTACCTTTCTTTCTGACTTTTCATTAAATTTTCCAACCACCAGTAAAAAATAGCTAGTTATGACCTTATTTCCAAATCAGGCTCTTCTAGAAAAGTGACCTGTTGGGGAGAGCTGAGTTGGAACAGAAAAGTCCATTTCTTTCTGGCACTCTGGCAACGTCATAGCAGTTATCTCATTCTTCCTAGAAAAATGAGCAAGCCTCCCCAGATGAATTCCCCTCTCTCTTCAGAGCTGGACAACAGGACCAGAAGGTCTCTAAACAAATGAGATCATTAATACTGAAGTGCCCTCTGGTGAAGGAAGGCATTATTTCTATGACGTAAACTGAATAGACATACAGAACTGACAGATTCACTTTTGCAAGTAAAAATATGTGGTCCTACCTAAGACTCTACTGATCCACTCTTACAAATTTGCAGGGGACAGGGTGTGGTAGCACAAGCCTGTAATTCCAGCACTTTGGGAGGCAGACACGGGTGGATTGCTTGAGCCCAGGTATTTGAGACCCACCTAGGCAACATAACGAAACCCAGTCTCTACTAAAAATGCAAAAATTACCTGACTGTAGTGGTGTACACCTGTAGTCCCAGCTACTTGGGAGGCTGAGGAGGGAGGATTGATTGGACCTGGGAGGTCAAGACTGCAATGAGCCAAGATTGTGCCACTGCACTCCAGCCTGAGTGACAGAATGAGACCCTGACTCAAAAAAAAAGAAAAGAAAAGAAAAGAAATTTGCTGGGGTGTGAAGTTCTGAGTTACCTGCCCTCTTGCTGAATTTAACTGTGATGAATGCCACGTGTATACATGTGTGTAAGTAGCCTTTAGAGGCATAGTCCATGTCATTTTCCTTCAAGCAAAGTGTACCAATGACTGTTGGCAGCACACCTGATCCTGGCCTTTGTCACTACCAAGCCGTCCTCTTCAAATTTGACTATCTCAAATAGCACAGCTTCTATTTAAACAGAATTTTAATTCATCCACATTTAAAGGTGGAACAATAGAAGACTATTACCGTTTTTTGGGTCTCAGGTCACAGAAAAACTGGAATCTTGAACACAAGCTGCCAAGTAACATCCCGAATATTACAGAAGATCTAGGAATCAGCTGGAATTTCATTATATTTTGTTGGGAAATAGTGGGTAATGGTATGAGATATGGTTGATGTTACAGGTTAGAATTTATATTGGTTAAGGCAGTCTGGTGAGCACAAACGCCAGTCCAGGGCTGTAATAGACAGAAAAATCTAGACAATATGCAAGACCAGAAATATTTTTAGTTACTATGAAATGAATAATTCTTGGCTGCCAACTCCTTAAGAGAGAGGGTTAAGGAAGTATATCCTTGCCTTAGAAATTTTCTCTCTGGGTCTTTGCAACTACCAGGCAGTGGCAGCCTTGGGGCCTCTAGTAACATCTTGGGCAATAGTTTGGTGAGAGTATTCGTAACTCAGTGGCGGCCTCACAAAGGTGCTCACTGTAACGTAGAAGTATTTTTGAGGGATTTTTTAAAACTCACTCAGAAGCAAAATCTGAACTCAGAAACTCCCCATTTATTAAGTTGCTATGTTCAAGTGTCCTGTAGTTTTCGTAGCTGATCTTTTGTGTGTGTGTGCGTGTGTGTGAAGTGTTAAGAGACAACTCCTATTTCCATTGTAGCACTGAGATCTTTACACCGAGAGAAGCTAAAATTGTTATTTGGACCTTGCCTGTAAGCCAATGACAAGATCTGATACTAACAACGACTTGGATACATGTCATAGAGTCATAGAATCTCAGAGTTGACCTGAACCTTAAAAGTAATCTCTGTCACCTGTTTTGTATTTGAACCACCGTAATGCTGTCCTTGCCAGGTTCCCATCTTTTCTGGGTGTGTTACTCAAAGAACTTGACAGTTACTTGTTTACAAATCCAGCTTTTTATTATTATATCAATGTATCATAAACTTGATTTTTTAGATGAGGAAGGGCAGAACAATAGAAAATGTCTAACTGCCGAAGGTCATAAAGCCAAATGCTAAAAGAGATAAAAGTCAGGAATCCCGATTCTCCAACTGGGGTTTAGTTTATGTGGTCTCACAACGATATGAAAATAAGTGATCTGATGCAAACTTAGAAAGATGGTGAAAATGGTAATTAATGTATTTTATTCGTGTGCCCATGTTAAGTCAGCCTATCTTGACACAATGGTTATTAGTGCGATGTCAGGAACATTTATTTAAGTCAAATCTAAAATGCATTTGTTTTTGCAGACAGAAATGTTTGAAACTTGTAAAAGCCCATTAAAAAATAAATTTGTTGAGGTCTTCCTACTGCAAGTTTGTACATGATTGTGTATTTTACCTGTGTTGTATATTGTAATATTAAATGTTGGATTTTTTTTTTTAGCATATCAGACATCATTTTACCAGCCTAAGCATTTGCACTTAAAATAAATAAAATCAGGCTTTGGTTAAATAAAAATTTTAGCAGAAATAGAAGATTGACCCACTTTTTTGGGTGTCATTATTCTCTGCTTTAAAAATATTAATGCTTCCCTATTATATAGAGGATAAAGCTCAATCTCCTTAGCATGGTAAGGAAGGACCCTACAAATCTAACCCAGGAAAAGTACCCCTATGGCAGGGATACACTTCCTTCTTGCTCTCTGAAGTAGGTAGCACTCGAGTAATTTTCATTGCACAATATCATCTTCTGCAACTTCACTTTGTGCATCCTGTATTTATTTCAAACTCACAGAAACAGCCAGCATTTCTAAACGTTATAGTAACGTCCTATGTATTGTTATTACATCTTTGCATGCATTGACCTTTGTCGGACCTTGTTTTGCCCTCCCACTTTTATTCTTACTGGATCCATAAAGACCCAGCTCAGACATCACCACCACTGTATCCTACAATGATTTGAAAAATACGTTTGAATGTGAATTCTTATTTGTCTCTGTCACCGCCACTACCCTGAATTCCACCAGAGTAGGACTTATATTTGGCACATGGTAGGTGTTCAGTGAGTCCTGAATGAAGAAAGAATATTTTGCTATGTTGGATGCTGTGGGGAGGACCCAAGGAAATTTTTGCAAGCAGGTAAGAATTTTAAGTGCTTATAATATATTATTTATACAACAGCTTTCTTCAAGGAGCTTAATGTTCTAAAGTCTTTAGCTTTATTTTATCCTTCCAGATTTACCATTTGACTTTTGCAAAGAAGGTAAATAGCTCTCCATCTGTTATTCCTGTGGGCAGGAAACAGATTTCTCTCCTTCACGCTACTCGTAGAGGTCTTCCTAGTAAATTTCATGCCTTTATATATTAAATTAAAAATTACATAATGGGATGAATAACTACACTTCTTTAAGTATTCCTGGGAAAGGGAGACATTTCTGGAAGACAGGAAGACCTTTCTGGAAAAGATAATGAAATAAGCCCAGAAAAGGAGGAGAATCTTCAAAAATGACTTTAAATTCATGCCAGATCTGATACTAGAAACTAGAAGTCCCAGCAGGGTTGAAATATTCTCTCTCAGACTGCAGACTATGACTGTTCAGAGTGCAGCAGAGACTGCTTTTCGTCTTTCTGTTCTCACTCAGGTCCAGGAATTATGTGGGGTTTTCCATTTTGGCCTTCTGCTTTTCAAGGCTCATAAAAGCAGATTAACTCTTTTAATGTGTCCAGGATTAAACTAGTACAACCCCCCCGCCCCAGACCCCCACCAGAGAAAAAGCATTATATCATCGTATTATAGAAACATCTGAGTTTTTTGAAAAAAAATTATTTCCTGTACATGAATGACTACGGATGCAAGCTTTGTCCTGTGTTGAGGACCCGATGGCTTCTGCGGGTGAATTGGGTCCCTTCACCCAGTTGAACCCTCTCCTGCTCTCTTTTGCTGAGATTGTCTCCACCATCCCAATCTTGTGCTTTTTCTTTGTCCTTTGTGTGTTTGCAACACCTCCCAATTTAGCATCCTCCTGCCTTTAATGAATGTGCTGTTAGTGTTTTCCCCTCCTACCTCATCATTAATAAAGATGTTAAGGGAAACTGGGCCCATCACCAATCCATGGAGCACCCCACTAAACACCTCCCACCCGGTTGCCACATAACCATTTATCATTACCCTTTGTTTACAATCTTTTCAACTGTTTCTAATCCATGTGGCAGTGCCTATATCCAAGCCAACTTGCAGTTGTTTTACAAGAAAGACAGAGAATCCTGCACTTTCCAGCGATCTTGTAATCCATAGGAGAGTTTTTGTTCAGTGGAAGAGTACTTTCATGAGATGTAAGGAATTTGGGGAGGAAAGAATACAAATGCTTGGGGACAGATTTTTATTTTTCGATTATTTCCAGGGAAAAAATAGACAGTACCCTGAGAGTTGATACAGGACCCAGACGCCAAGAAAGTGGCAAGTGTAGCCTGTTAATCTGCCAGAGAGATGCCAGCAGCTTTCATCAAGCCCAGAATGGATGTGGAGCCACTTGCAGAAGCACACACACTCACTCATTTTCTTGTGGCTTAAAAATAGGCTCATAGTAACCTGACCCCCAAACGCTGGGTGAGGAATACATTCTCTTGGTCCGTTCTCGGGACGAATTGTATTTGACTGGTATTCTAAACGCTGGCAATGGAAAAACAGATAAGGTGCATTCCTGAGATCCACAAGGAGCTTGGTGCAGTGAGACAGACAGATTTGACCACGGGCAGTGGGATAAGCCAAGAACACTAGGAGCAGAGGAAGCCAAGAACAAGCTAGGGGAGCCCAGAAGAGGAAGTCCTGATTCTGAAAGGAACATCTAGAGAACTTCTGAGAGGGGGAAATGTTTACATTGGGCCTTAGAGCATTTCCTCTTCTTCCTCTTCCTCTTCCTCCTCCTCCTCTCCTCCTCCTCCTCTTCTTCTTCTTCTTCTTCTTCTTCTTCTTCTTCTTCTTCTTCTTCTTCTTCTTCTTCTTCTTCTTCTTCTTCTTCTTCTTCTTCTTCTTCTTCTCCTTCTCCTCCTCCTCCTCCTCCTCCTCCTCCTCCTCCTCCTCCTCCTTAAAACAATATAAATTTATTTCCTCACAATTCTGGGGGTTCGAAGTCTGAAATCAAGGAGTCAGCAAAGCCATGCTCTCCCAGCAGACAGGGGAGTCATTCCTGCCTCTTATAGTTTCTAGCAGTGGCCAGCAATCTTTGGTACTCTGTGGCTTATGGCTGCATAGGTCCAATCTCTTTGTCTTCACATGAACGTCTTCCCACTGTGCATTTGTGTTCAAATTTCCCATGTCCTGAAAGGATATCAGTCACAGGACTGGAGCCCACCCTAACCCAGTGAGCACTAAGACATGTTATTGTTACACACGGCTCTGCTTCCTACCTGTGGGCACCGATCATTTCAGAATGACCATCCATTTTCTGCCTCTCTTAAGTTTCCGTTGCCCAAACTGCGTATTGTAGTTCCGGCACGGATATCCCATTAAATGGAAATAAGCTTTTTCTTTGTTCTTTCTTTAAAATGTCTGTTTGGTTGAAACAAATCTTCAAACTAAGTTCAGCCAAGTATCTTTTCTCTAATCTCTGAACTCCCACACCACTGTATCTACCTCTTTTTGTGGTACTCAACACATAATAATTATTTGTGTGTATCTTTCTCCCTTACAACGTTATAATGTCCTTCTTGGAAACAGCCACGTTGTATACACATGTGTGACCCCCTGCAAACGTCTTGATGCTGCATGAATGAATAAATTGAGGAACACATGAATGAATGAATGAATGAACGAGGGGTTATCCTAATATTTTCTGAACTAAATATCAAACGATTTCTCCTTCTGAACTCTTTCTGTCCCACTTTTCTACTTTAAAATTGTAGCAGATAAATTTAATCAAAGGTAATGGTTTTAAAAAGTGTCAATGATTGTCATCGACAAAATAGAATGTGTTTTGTCCTCACTTCGCCTTGACTTTGTTTATCTGGCCTCTGCACACTTCCTTCCGTAACCCTCAGCACTCCTGTGGGCTGGCAGCTCCTATGCCTCTGGTGGGAGGGTTGCCAGAGTTAGAATGGGGCTTTGGTGTAATTTTTCCTCTAGACTTACACAGCGCTTAAACCACTCATCTAAAGCTTGAAAGGAAAGTGTAAGTGTATGTAAACTTTTTAATCTTTCTTCAGATCACCGTGTCCACGAATTCTCTCCATTCCTTTCAGTCACTCTGACATCTAGGACATTTACATCACTTATATGTGATATATACATTGTTTCAATCCCATTTTGGCGTTCTCAACTGAGAGTGATGATTGACAGGCATATAAATGTGATTATCATTCTATGCCTTCTTTTTGCTTGGGAATGAATATAGTAGGGGAAAGGTAGAAGATTAAGTTCATAAGTGTGACATTGGTGGAATGAGTAGGTTCAGTAGAACAAAGCCTGGTGGGACTCTGCGTACTAGGGTTCTACTACTGTTTTTTTCACTAATAGGCAGTATGCTCCCGGGAAAGTTACTTCCTCTCTCTGGGCCTCAGTTTCCCTTTTATTCCCAGTCCCGATTTCTTGGTATCCTCCCAGCTCTCAAGACAAAGTAGACTGAGAGAATTCTTGTGGAGGATCGCCAATTGCATTTTTCAGCTCAGTCTTACAATTCCAAAGCATAGTTGAATTTGTATTGCTTATCATGGCCAATCCAATTCTTCACTTTGTGAAGAATTATTCAGACCCCATGCTTCTGATATTCCGCCATGCTTTTTTATGATTGGGTGAGGGGGAGGAAAGTGGGGAGATTGAATCAAATGTTACTTCTAGGCACTCCTTGCAATGTTTGAGGGAGGAAGACTGAAATTGGTTTCTTAGCCAGACCTTTTCAATTCTTTGTGAATTTGATTGTAAGGTTTTTCGCTCGTTTTTCCACGTGTCTGAATGTGTCAAAATGGACAGCTTCTTTTGATGATAATGACATGGACATTTCGTGTGCTCATAGAATGATGTTTGCTGGCACTTACGTAGACGTAGTGATGACGTAGTACAAGCTGACTAAGCCAAACCTTCTGAGCCACGTTCATTCATTTATTAATTATTCAGTTTTGGACTCCTTCCAAACATAATATGGAGGGGTATACAATAAAAGCTACTTGTTCAATAGAACTTTAAAACCGAAGATGAAATGACCATGTCATGATGGGAGCAGAGATCATTATACAAGAAAGCCAGAGTTAAAGGTCTTTCTTTCAGTTGCGCACATGCTTTACCTTTGAGATTACTGGCAGCCCAGGAGAGAGAGGAAACATGAGTCACACAGCTCTCATCATCTAGTAAAATAAGCATGCTATGCATTTAGGTGAGACGATGTAATATTTTTTCTTATACCAAGCTCTAAGAGCAATTTAATATATGATTTTTATGACAGTATAATTTCTTTTCATATTTTAATAGTGCTTTTACAACAGACGTAGATTTTTTACCTCACACAACTATATTTTATATTAATGTTCAAATAAGGCTGATGGCGTATTAAATTGTAATCATGCAAAGCATTTCTACTTGGGTAAAATAAAGCCGTTCAGGTACATAGGTGTTTGTTTTTGTTTCGTGATTTTGATAATTTAAGTGCATGCAGTGATAGAGCTTAGAAAATTAGATCAAATTGTTATCATGTTCCCTACATTGTCTGTCTCAAAGATTAGTGGTCACCTGCAGGTTTTTGACAGTACTCGGATGGTATATCGAGTGCCAAACATATAGAATCCCAGCTGTTGATAGAAAAGGTAGCCATACGCTTAAGCTACAGGGCAGGTTGGTGGCAGAGTAAACATTTTGCTGTACAATTAAAAAGTTTCTCTTGATTCTCACCCTATTGGAATCCATGCTGTTTGAGAGCGAAGTGGGCTGCTGAATATTTCAGACAGGGTAAGATTTCAGTATTTAGAGTAAGGTCAACAAGCAAGGTGGAAAACACCCAACATGACATAGCTTTCTCATTTGGGGAGGCAGCCTTGAGTAGAAAAGATATTTTTTTATTTTTTATCTTTTGACATAGTCTCGCTCTGTGCCCCAGGTTGGGCAGTGGCACAATCTCGGCTCACTGCAACCTCTACCTCCTGAATTGAAGAAATTCTCTTCCTCAGCCTTCCGAGTAGCTGGGATTACAGGCGCCCGCCACCACACCTGGCTAATTTTTTTTTTTTTTTTTTTTTTTTTTTTTTTGTATTTTTAGTAGAGACAGGGTTTCACCATCTTGGCCAGGCTGGTCTTGAACTCCTGACCTTGTGATTCACCCACCTCGGCCTCCCAAAATGCTGGGATTACAGTTGTGAGTCACCGTGCCCAGCCAGAAAAGATAAAATTCTTACAGTCCATGGAGATAACTATGATGTAGCAATGTTATCATCATAGATAACTATGATGCAGCATTTCCCAAACCCATTGAACTAAGAAACTCTCTTTTACTTACAGTGTATTGATAGACCTTCAATAGAAACTTCTGAAATATTATTCATGCTGAAAAATGTGATATCACAGATGCATAAATCATTGTAAGAAATGATCAAAACTTGATTCATATGTTTAATATATAATAAACATTGACTAATATCATAAAGATATGCTAAAGTAAGACATGATACATAACATAGACCAGCAGTCTTCAAAGAGATGATGTACTATTTGATGCTAGTTTGCAATTATTAAGGCCAAGGTTTGAGTTTCATCACCTCTTTGCTTCTCCAGAGTGCTTGTGGCAGGTAAGGCATAAACAAAGAGCACTGGGCCAAATACATGTGACAATAACAGCTTATTACCCAAGGCCTTGCCAAATGTTACTGTAGAACATGACTTAGACTTAAAACCCAAGTGGACCATCTTCTTCCTCCTCATCTCTACTAGCTGAACCTGCCCACTCGGGCATGGGTTGAGGAGCAGAATTGTGATCAATGTCTCTTCTTCACCACACACACCCCACCCAGTGCTGTGCTGGAGCCTAATATTGTCAACTTGAGAGATTCAATTGTTAAATTTTCAGGAATTTTGCAAGCCTGTTGTAAAACAGAGCCATTATAAAAAATAAATTTAATAAACTTCAAATAAAAGAAATTATATTAAAAATAAGGCAATATTTATAGCTCCTCAGCTCCCAATTATTTACTCCATTTTGTCATTATCTATAGTCTTGAGATTCTTTACATCTATTTTATCCATATGGTAGAAAAACTCCATGATCAGTGATGTCAAGCTGGTAGCTTAAAATTGGCTATGGTGGGAGTGTTTACACCATGGGAAATTGGCTACCACTCCAGACCCTTTTTTATTTCTTCAAGAGTTAGTTGTTAAACACTTAGCAGCACTACTAGTCCATTCCTAACCATGACACTATAGTCTTCCCCATTTTGTTAAGAGGAAGTGCAGACAAACAAAACTTAAGTAACTGGCCAAAGATCACATAGCTAGTTAGCCAGGTGGACTGGCCTAGATCTTCCACTCAGGTACTTTCCTCTATTGTCTCTTTATGTGTTGAGCTCAAAGTTTCCACATGCGGGACCCTTGCTTCATGTATAAACAGGATATTAGGCAGTGGGAGACTATGGTGATTGGTTAATGGAGGCATGAAAATAATTAACTAA
Organism: Piliocolobus tephrosceles; assembly: GCF_002776525.5. NCBI lineage: Eukaryota > Metazoa > Chordata > Mammalia > Primates > Cercopithecidae > Piliocolobus > Piliocolobus tephrosceles. The sequence goes on from NC_045443.1 coordinate 5,264,386, forward strand.
TTTATTCAGAAACACTGAGATCTCTACTGTGCTAGACCCTTAGCTTGGAGCTCCTTGCACCTAAGGAGATCATAGACTGGACGAAGACCCAGAAAAGTCATCCTGGATTTCAGTATTGTAGGGCAAATGCTATGGTAGGACAAATACAAGGTCTCCTGACAGTACATAACAGGGGAACCTAGCCAGGACTCAAGATCCAAGAAGTCTTCTAAATGGCAAGAAGTGACTTCCAGACAGATCTGAAGGATAAATGAGCCTTAGCCAGGCAAAGATCAGGAAGGACATTGCAAGCAGTGGGAAGAGCCTGTGGTGGGGTCCAGCAGAGAGACAGAGTGCTGGGGAGTTCCAGTGCCACAGGAGGCCCGTGAGCATGGAGCACAGAAACCAGCAAAGGGGGCAGGAAGCAGACTGTGGTCAACTGTGTGGGGCTTTGCTGGCCACACTTTAGATGTTAGACTTGACTCCACAGCAATGGAGGAGGGAAGATTTTAAACAGGGGAGTAACAACTTCAGCTTCACATTTTATAATTCCTCTGATTGCTACTTGGAAAACAGACTGCAGAGGGCCAAGACTAAAGGTAAAAAATACTCTCCAGGGTACTGAAATATGGAACTACAGCAGGCAAGGGGGCAGCTTGCAAGATTAAGACTCCATTCCTGGCCGGACTGGTGGCTCACGCCTGTAATCCCAGCACTTTGGATGGGATTACAGGCGGGTGGATCATGAGGTCAGGAGTTCAAGACCAGCATGGCCAACATGGTAAAACCCCGTCTCTACTAAAAAAAAATACAAAAATTAGCTAGGCATGGTGGCATGCGCCTGTAATCCCAGCTACTTGAGAGGCTGAGGCAGGAGAATCGCTTGAACCCGGGAGGCAGAGGGTGCCGTGAGCCAAGATCGTGTCATTGCACTCCAGCCTGGGTGACAGAGCAAGACTCTGTCTCAAAAGAAAAAAAAAAAAAAGAAGAAGATGAAGAAAGAAAAGACTACATTCCTTCCCATGGATTTTTCACCTGGAAGATTAATAGTGACGTTGTTGGGAGCAGTATTGGGAGAATGGTTGAGAGGACCAATTGCATTGAGTTGAGGATTGAATAGGAAGCGAGGAGGTGTTGACAGTGTTTAGAAGAATCTTGGTAGAGAGGGAGGGATAGAGAAAGAGTGAAGGTCACATGAGGTTGGAGGAAGGCGTCTGCCCTCGCCACCCCCTTGAAAGTCCCTTTGTTCTTTTCCTACTGGCTTAGGATGTTCTTCCTGTCCTCCTGCGGACTACTTGATGTCCTAGTCCCAGGCTGCGACATTTAAATTACTTGTAGCAGCCACCCATAGTGTTCCCCCCACACACCAGACCTGGGCTTGAGAGCATTCTCTCCTTCCTCGGGCCTCCTTTGACAAAGAGTTAATTTCCTCTACTCTCAATTTTATTCAGAGTAGATATTTACCAGTCTTTGCGGAGTGAGTGATTGATTAAGTCACAATTAGATGAGAATGACTTTTAGTACTTTCACATTAAAGAGGCATTTGTTAACTCAAATGAATCTAATTTGAGAATGTGAGGAGAAAAGCTATTTGGAGAGTGGAAGCATTTATGATTTCTTTTTAGTCACTCTTGCCCACTCAGCCCAGTCTCTTCAGTTTTCCCAGAACTGGATGTGGAGGTGGGAAGGGGACGTTTCTAACCACCCCTCTCCTCAGGCCCCTGTTTCCACGGGGAGGAATGCATAGTGCCGCTCACCATATTGCCCTCAAACCGGCTCCTCTTCCATTTCTGAAGTGGTGGACAGTTAATCAAACTCCTCAACTAGAACTTCCCTGTGGTCCTCAGCAACTCTCAACTGCTGCATCTTTGCAGCTCTGAGCTTTTGCCATAGTGAGCTTCTCATACTTGCTGAGACACTGCCTCTGGCATCACGCAGGCCCTCTTATGCCACACGCCTTTGCCTTGACGCCCATCTCTTCCTAGATAATTCTTAGCTCCCCTTCAAGACACTGCTCACATGTCACTTCCTTGATGGAAGCTTTTTGACTCACAGAGGCAGACTGAGTTGCTTCACATGTTTCTCCAGTAACACTTTCATGTTGTCAGGTAATTTGTCTGTTTACAAGCCTGTCTCTTCTAAATCGTGAGCTATTTTTGTATAGACTCACATCTATAGGATGAAGACAAGACTACATGACTAAGGAGGACCAGGTTCCTGGTGGGTCCCTGGAAAACGTCTCTGTATTTTAAGAAGACGTTCTCCATGCCCTTCTCTAGACTGACGCGGTGTGATTGGCTCCTCAGTTCCATTTAGTGATGCTCAGTTGAAACCTAACTGTCTTGTGCATATCCTGTGACATTCCCAGTCTGCCATATACGTTTGACTGCCTCTCAGGAGGGCACACGTGAATGCTATTTCAACATGAAGCTGCTTTTGTTACACTCCCCTATAATTAGCCTCTCTATATAATGGCACTTGCTAAATCGGGAGCAGTTAGAGCAGGTGTGGGGGTGGGAAATAAGACTGATAGATTATATTCAGCTCAAACTCTCAATCACTCGCATAATCTGTTGCAGACACGGCAGATGGTGGAATGTTCGAAAGGGACTCCTAGGGAGGATGCACAGGAGGCTGTGGAAGCCAAAGGCAAAACACAGTCAAACGTGACGTGCAGTGGTCAGGCATGGACACGACAGGGCATTCGTTCATTCACTCCCCCAATATTTTCTTACTCTGGCTGTTCTACATGTCGGGGATACTGCGGTGAATGATACAGGCAAGCAGTCTCTACTGTTAAGGAGCTTCTATTCTTGTGGGAGGAGGTAGACAATGAAGAGTAAATAAGTAAAACATATAGAGTTTTAGACAGGGCCGTGAAGCACAATAAAGCAGAGAAGGACAAAAAGGAATATCAGGGGATTCTAATTTTAAATAGAGACTCCAGGAAAAGCAACACTAAGATGGTGATATTTAGATGAAGACCAACAATAGTAAGGCAGCGAGCCCTGCAGATACATGGAGGTGCACGTTCCAGGCAGAGGGCACAGCAAGTGCAAGGGACCTGAGATGGCCATGGGCCTAGCCTGTTCCAACAACAGTCTAATAGGAGGGGGATAGGTTAGGTTGGATCTGAAGGCCATTTTAAGGACTTTGGCTTTTGCTTTAAGACGGGAAACCATTGGAAATGATGAGTCAAGGAGTAGCATTTGACTTTGTCTTACAAAGATAGAATGGACCTATTCTCTTTGGTAACCTTGAAATAACTAGATTTCCTAGATGAGGATAAGACTCAGCAAGACACAGTAGGTGATTTGTTTTTTCTAAGACCAGCCCAGCGGGGGCAAAAGAACCAGCGGGTAGGCAATTGTAGGAGCAAAACTGCAAGTTTATTTTGGTAACCTAAGGTGTGGGGGAGAAGTCTGTTGGCCTCTGGCGAAGGAAGGGAGTTCCCACAGTCCCGACATCCCGACAGGAGTGGGGCTGTGAGAAGGCCGCGTGGGACCCTGGCCAACAGCGGCTTTTCTAGGAGTGGGAGGGCAATAGGCGGGGCATGGGCGTGTCAGGGGGCGTTCCACAGGTGCGACCAGGTAAATCTTGGTCTCTTCGGATTGACGTCACCTGGCACATGCCCAGTTGATCTGCACCTTCCTGGGCGCCGGCTGCATTTTTGCGTGCGTGGGAAGAGTTGGTGGTGAAGAAGAACCCGGAAGTGCACCATCTTGCCTCCCTTGGTCCAAACAGTAGGTAGCTGGGATTCTATGTTACTCCTCCTGCTCGTGTACTGGGGTACTGGGGTACTACCTTCCCCTTTTCATTCATTCAGCAAATCTTTACTGAGAGCCTTTTCTGTGCCAGTCACTGAGGATACATTGATGAGCAAGAGGGATGGAGTTCTTGCTTTTTCTGAACTTGCAGTATAATGGGAAAAACTGACATGAAACAAATGTAGATAAGGCCATTGTGTTGTATATAGGAGAATACACTAGGAACACACAATAGGGGTACTTAACTTCTTCTGGAAGCACAAAGGCGTCTCTCCAGGGGAAAGGGCATCTAAGCGGGAATCTGATGGCCTGCTAGAGACAGTTGGGTGAGGCAATGTAGGAGAGCATTTCAGGCTGAAGAAGCTGCTGGTGTGGAGGTTCTCGGGCCAAGGCAAGCACTACACTTTCTCCACGCTAACACATGCTGCTCAGCATGCTGGTATGGCCTGGGTAGAAAGAGCCAGGGGTTTGAGGGATGGGCATGTGGTGTGCATGGAAGCTAGAGAGGAAGGTGGGTACTGCATCATGAAGGGCTCTAGAGGGATTTATTCTAAGGGCAAGAAGAGGCTACCAGATAATGCCATGATACAATTTGTGTTTTGGAAAGATCATTCATTCTGCTGCAGTGTGGTGGATGGATTGTCAGGTGGAGACTGGAAGGACATTGATGGGCCATCAGATAGGAGTGATGGGGGTTTTGGTTAGCCTTGTGGCAGGGGCATGAAGAGAAAAGGACAGATCTGGACCTATTAGGAGGTGAAATGAACAGGAGTTGGTGATGGACTGATTAAGGTGTGGGGCAGGGGAGTGGGAAACATCATGGATAGCTCCCAGGCTCCTGGCTTGGGTGGCTGCAAAGAAATAGTGCTAAATTCTGACAGATAGCACACAGGAGGATGAACACGTCTGATGAGGAGAAGCCGAGCTGGCTTTTGGAAGTTGTGGTGTACCCATGAGAAATGTGTGACTAGCAGTTACGAAGGTGGATAGGAAGTGAGAATGGTGCACACTGGACATCAGATTTGGAAATCCTCAGCACGTAGGTGACACGCAAAGCCTTAAGGGTGGATGTGATCACTGAGGAGAGAGGCAAGTGATAAGGGCCCAGGCGGGGATCCAAGGGATGCCGCAGGTAATGGCCAAACTGAGCAGGAGCTCAGAGCTGCCCATCGAAAGCCAGGAGCCTGCGGTATCTTTGGAACCTAGGGTAGAAGGGGCTGGCTCTGATTTGCTGCTGCTGCTGCTCCCAGTTCTGAGTCTTGTCTTCGTGAGCTTGCTGTGGTGGCTGCATCATCCAGATGTGACCCTGCAGGCCTCCCTTTCAGGTCCAGAAAAGATGTATTTGCTGCTTCATTACTGAGGGAATAAGAAGACAAGCTTCCTTGGGTGCTCCCTCCCCTCTTGCCTCACCAAAATCAGGCTAACTTTATTCCTGTCTTTCTAGATGAATGCAACCTGGAGAAGGTTTCTGACCCACTTCAGACACTACATACAGTGGAGAATTAATACTTTTCCTTTAAAAGGATTAAATAACACGTTCAGATTTGGCAAGTATTTTTTTAATCCGATGTTCTTATCTGGCCATCTACATTGGATCATGATTTTGCAGATGTGAAAACTGAAGCTCAGAGATGGCTTTCTCAAGGACACACAGTCAGCAGGCCCCAGCCAGGACTAGATCTTGAACTCCTAGTCTAGTACTTTCCTAGTTCTTCTTTGCCTACACACACGCAACCAAACCATCCCCACAGACACACCTACCTATGCAGTGCAGGCACCCACCTATGTAGCAACCACAGGTGTATTTCCCCCAAATAATACTAATGGATGACTTTGGAGGAACTTAAGGCTTTTCTAACAATAAAGGTACTTAAAAACTTTTCTAAAGATAGGTAGTTTTGGGGAGAATGTTAGATGCTGTTTGTCTATACTTGCCTCTCATGCCCTGGTTCTCTACTGATTAGGCTGAGCAGAAACATAAAGGCAGACAGGATATTGACATGGACTTACAAAAGTCATCTGAAGGACCTCAGAAGAGACAGTAAGTCACACTTGGCAAATATTAAACTTTATTCTCAAAATCCAAAGGATCAAAACCTATGGCAACTGGCTTCTGAACCTGTATTGCTTTCATTACTGTATAAGTAACAACAGGCAGGCTTGGTTATGGGGAAAGCATAGGGTGAAAATGATCTTATGCTGAGTTAAAAGACTAACAGACCACTGACAAGACATAAGGATGCTATTTTCAGCATCTAAAATCACTGAGAGAATTCGTCCAGAGAGCATTAAGAAGTCAGTAGAAAGAAGTGGAATGAGGTCAGGTGCAGTGGCTCATGCCAGTAATCCCAGCACTTTGGGAGGCTGAGGTGTGTGGATCACCTGAAGTCAGGAGTTCTAGACCAGCCTGACCAACATGGTGAAACCCCGTCTCTACAAAAAATACAAAAATTAGCTGGGTGTGGTGGCGGGTGCCTGTAATTCCAGCTACTCGTGAGACTGAGGCAGGAGAATCACTTGAACCCAGGAGGCAGAGATTGCAGTGAGCCGAGATTGTGCCATTGCACTCCAGCCTGGGGGACAGAGTGAGACTCCATCTGAAACAAAGAAAGAGAGAAAGAGAGAAGGGGAGAGAGAAAGAAAGAGAAAGAAAGAAAAGAAAGAAGAAAGAAAGAGCAAGAAAAAAGAAAGAAAGAAGTGGAATGTATAAAACAGGTTAATGTCTAGTAAATGTTTGGAGAAATGCATTGTATAATTAATCAAATATATACTAATTTTTTAAAATGAGGGGTTGCTTTGGTCTGATCATTATTAGAAATCATTTTAAAATGGGACAATATTTTTTATTTGTGAGGATGTAGGAAAACAGAAGCTCACTTGGTGGAACTGAAGATCGGTGTAGGCCATTTGAGCACTAATTGGCTTCAGCATACACTCATGACCCCACAGCCCCACCTCTATGGGCTGACGTCAGAACAGCTCTTGCACAGGTCTGTCTGGAGACAGGACGAGGATGCCCATCGCAGCATTGTTTGTGGAAGTTGGCAGCTGGATGCAACTTAAGTGTCATTGCTGTGGGAATGGACAAGCCACCTCTGGTTCATGAGCGTTGCAGAATACTGCCCATGAAGCAATGGATGGTTCTGTAAAGGCATTGGCCTGAGTTAAGCGTGAGCTCTGTAATACACATTTACTAGTGGAAAGTGAAAATGCACAGACCACCGTTGGAACACGGTCTCTTCTTCGAGAATTCCTATTGATCCAAGAACACATGCCTATCACATTAGAATGGGTTCTATCGGGAGGCTAAGACGAGGGAAACAGGGGTCAGGATTGGGGAGGAAGGGGAAAAAATAAAAAATAACAGCACAAAAGAAGTGCTTTGCAATGCTTCTTGACTGAAGCGTACTGTGAACTGAGGGGTGTGTTGTACTCTACTCTCAGGCCCTGAGATCTGAAAACAAAACAACAAAAAAAGTGAAGGCACGGGAATTGCAGTCAGAGGTTTCCAGTTTCCATGCGAGCCTGGTTCCTCACCCTGGAATTAGCTCTTCGTTCTCAGCCTTCTCATCTGTAAAATGTAAATAACAAATATCTTCCTAGATAGAATGTGGTTAGTATTGACTGAGAAAAGGGAAGCATCTTGCTTGGCACTTAGTAGATGAGTAGTAAATGTCAGGTTCCTTTCTGTTGTCCAGAGGTTTGGGTTTGGTCCCCCAAACCTCTCCCATTGGCTGAGACATCATGACTTTACCAGTTGCTACCCTGAGACCATTCCCCTCCGTGGGCACTGCTGCTCACCACACAGTATAAGACTGTTGAGAGGACACAGGGTGTCCCAGAAGAGCCACCTTGCAATGTCAGTCTTCTGCAGCCTGACAACTCAGGGTGGGTAAAGCAGTGCGGATGTTCCCAGCTTCCTGGGACATGACCTGGCTTTTCTGCAGCCTGATGTTCTGGGCTTCCGTGTCCTTCTTCTTGGTCTAGTGAAGGGCTGGCCTGGTCCTCTTGGAGGCCTTAATTTTGTCTGCCTCATTTTATCCAGCCGGTCTGGGATTACTTCCAAGCCCACATAGACTTTCCAAAGGGGTTTTGCTTTCTCTTCTTTGATTATATCTAGTCTCACAGAAAGCCCTTACCAGAGTTAGTAGCTGAAACTCTTCCATGGCTGCCTATAGTCCTTGGGATGAAGCCCACACTCCTCCCAACGCAGTTACGTCCTCATTTCACCTGAATAGCCTCCTCTCTCTCCACTCACCTGAGGCCTTAACATTTTAGGATTCAGTCACTGAGCGTTTATGCTCCTCTCATGTGTTCTGCTCTTCCTTTAGGTGCTTCATATCTGATATGGCTTGGAGGTGTGTCCCCTCCAAATCTCATGTTGAAATGTGATCTCCAGTGTTGAAGATGGGGCCTTTAGGGTGTTTGCCCAAACTATGCATTCATTCCCTCAATACACAAAGAGAAGCACCTGCTTGATGCTAGGTGCATGACAGCTATTCCTTCTGCAAAGAATGCCCAGTTAGTTGCTATTCATCTTTCAAGACTCAGGTCAAACATCACTTCCTCTTGAGACCTTTCTTGATCCCCTTCCCTATGGGGATTAGATGCCTGTGTTTGCATTTTTATGGCACCTCATATATCTCTTATTATTGCACTTTTGTATAGTTTCTTTTGCCTTTATTCCTGGACTATGAGTGCTGAAAGTTTTGGGACCACATCTGCCTTGATCGCTTAGTATTTCCAGCTGCTAGCTGGATATGTAGTGGCACTCACTGGAATGAACACAATGCTTTCATAGCACCTTATAGTGCTGTGTGATGTTGCTTTTTTAGATTAGAAGGGACCCTAGAGAGAACTCAAATCTGAGCACTTTATTTTCTCACTCTTCTATTAAAATGTTTTTTTAAAAATACATATATATATATATAATTCACACGCCATAAAACTCACCTTTTAAAGTGTGCAATCTGTGGTTGTTAGCATAGTAACAAGGTTATGCAACCATCCCCACTACCTCATTCCACATTTTCATCACCTTCTGTGAAAACCCTGTACCCACTGGCAGTCACCAGTCCACCCCTGTCCTCAGACCTCAGCAACCACTCATCTACTGTCTGTCTTTGGGGATTTGCCTATTCCGGACATTTTGTGTAAATAGAATTGTATCAGATGTGGCCCTTTGCCTCGAGGTTCATCCTTGTAGCATGTATCAGTGTTTGATTCCTTTTTACTCCGTTTTGTTTATCCATTCATCACTTGACGACTGCACGTTTGGGTGCCTCCACCTTTTGGTTACATGAATAATAATGCTGACAGTGTGTGTGCATACGTTTTCATGTGACCTTATGTTTTTAGTTGTCTTTATGTTCTTAGGAGTGGAATTGCTGGATCATATGATAACTCTCTATGCCTAGTATGTTGGGGAACTGCCACACTGACTCCCAAGTGGCTGCCTCATTGGTGATATACAACAGTTCAAATTTCTGCCCACCTTCACCCATGAGTATTTTCGTTTTTTTAATTAAAAAAAAATTAAGCTATCCTAGTGGGTCATGGCCTTATTTCTTATAGTGCTCCTCTATGGAAAAGGAATTTGGTGTTTTTTTGTTTGTTTGTTTTTGCATTTGACCATGAACACATGACTTAATTTTTGTTACCTTTTAAAATTTTATTTAGTTATTTATTTATTTATTTTGAGATGGAGTCTCACTGTGTCACCCAGGCTGGAGGGCAGTGGTACGATCTTGGCTCACTGCAACCTCCACCTCCCGGTTCAAGCAATTCTCCTTCCTCAGCCTCCTGAGTAGCTGGGATTACAGGCACCCACCACCATGCCTGGCTAATTTTTGTGTTTTTAGTAGAGAGTGGTTTCACCATGTTGGTCAGGCTGGTCTCAAACTCCTGACCTCATAATCTGCCCGCCTTGGCCTCCCAAAGTGCTGGGATTACGGGCGTGAGCCACAACACCCAGTGGTACCTTTTTAAATTCACTAGGGCTGTTAACTTCTACCTCACAGGACACTGTGGGATAGAATGATGTGAAGGATATTGTATTAGTCCATTTTGTGTGGCTGTAAAGAAATACCTGAGGCTGGGTAATTTACAAAGAAAAGGAGTTTATTTGGCTCCCAGTTCTGCAGGCTATGTAAGCATGGTACTTGGATCTACTTGGCTTCTGGGGAAACGTCAGGAAGCTTTTAGTCAAGGCAGAAGGCCAAGGGGGAGCAGATGTGTCACATGGTGAGAAAGGGAGCGAGAGAGAGGAAGAGGTGCTGGGCTCCTTTAAACAACCAACTCTTGCATAAGCTAACAGTAAGAAGTCACCTATGACCACATGGAGGGCACCAATATGAGTATAAGGGATCCACCCCATGACCCAAACACCTCGCACTAGGCCCCATCTTCAACACTGGAGATCACGTTTCAACATGAGATTTGGAGGGGACACACCTCCAAGCCATGTCAGATATGAAGCACCTAACATGCTGCAGGCCCATGGCCTGTATTCACAGGATGGGAGTCACGATTCCACGGCTTCTGATGAACTTTTCCTATGCATCCTGGGATTTCCATAGAGAGTGAAGATGAGGATTGTTTGACTCAGGACTTGGTTTGGTGGTGGCTCCTTCAGAGGGAGCAGTTGCCCATGGAGGTCACCTGAGGGGGCTGGGGAACACAGGGGTTGGAGAAGGCCAAGAAGGCCTGGAAGGTCTCTCCAGAACCCTTCTTCCCATCACTGGTGCAGGGTTAAATGTGCTCTGCCCAAGCCTGGGGAGTGCTTCGTGCCATAGCACAGACTGGGTGCCACACAGGCCTTCCGTGTAGCTGTGAAACCCCAATCAAAGCAGGCCTGGCCTGAAAATGGGAATCCAGCAGAGCTGCAAAACAGAGAACCAGGGCTTTGGCTGTCCCCATCTCAGGGGCTTCACTGCTGTGGGAACACTTAGCAAGCTGAGAGGAGGTTTTGTCATCAACTGATTCTTTTCAGTATCTCTCTGCCAGGCCGAGTTACTCAGCTCCTAGTTTCTCCTCCTCTCTTTATAATCAGAGCTGCTTCTCCCCTTTATTCCTTCCAATTGGGCCTTTGGGAAAAGCACCTGGCCGTGCTTAATGCAAAGGCAGCAAGAGGGAAGGTGGTGATGCGACCCTTTGCAGCTCCGCTGTCATTCTTTTGGACTGCAGAGTCGCCTATTTTTTTTTTATTAGAGATCAATAACACTGAAGACCGGCCTGAGAAATGGTGCTCCCTTCCCACAGGACCCTGGGCTTCCCGGGGCTCTGAGCAGGCAGACTGATGGGGCATGTTACTTCCATTTGACCTACGCTCCCCCGCAGCCTGCTGATTCCAATTCCAGATAAAAAAAATAACACCAAATGTGCCTGCTACGAGACTTTTAAAGCAGATTAACCCAGGCTTCCTATTTACTGTGAGCCCTGGGCTCAAGTGACAGGCTTTGCAAATCTGCCCCAGTTGTCACTCATTGGACCCTTTCCGGCTGGGGCCCTGGGATAAACAGACTTACTGAGTGCACCAGGCCGGAGAAGCCTCCTTGCTAGTGCCTCTGGGGACTTGCTACAAGCACAGTCTAGCAAGCTCAGCATTCTGTCTGTTGAGTCTGGATTAATTAAACCAAGTGAGGGTACATTGAGACTGTGGGGAGAATGCGAGTTAGACGGGTGAAACAGCAAGAATAGTGGAGTCCAAAAACAGGAGGTGTTGACAGAGACCATGGATGGTTAGGGGGCTGCTCTGAAAAGTATTTCCTCATCTGAAAAGTAGGATGTTAGACTAGAGCTCCTAGTCCCTAAATCTGCACCTGCTGCCTTGAGTAGCCGCAAGACTAAAACGATGGATAAAAAAAGGTGGTATAGGCCGGCGTGGTGGCTCATGTCTGTAATCCCAGCACTTTCGGAGGCCAAGTCAGGTGGATCAACTGAGATCAGGAGTTTGAGACCAGCCTGGCCAACACAGTGAAAACCCATCTCTTCTGAAAATACAAGAATTAGCTGGGTGTGGTGGTGCAGGCTTGTAATCCTAGCTACTCGGGAGGCTGAGGCAGGAGAATTGCCTGAACCCAGGAGGTGGAGGTTGCAGTGAGCCTAAATTGTGCCACTGCACTCCACCCTGGGCGACAGAGTGAGACTCTACCTCAAAATTAATTAATTAATTTAAAAAAAAGATGGTATAAAAGTCTAGAAGGTTTTCAGGTGGAGGGAGAGGAGAGGAAGGGGGGGTTCTTCTTTCCCCTCCTCTCCCCTCCCCCTCCCCTCCCTTCCCCCTCCCCTCCCTTCCCCCTCCCCTCCCCTCCCTTCCCTTCCCTCCCTTCCCTTCCCTCCCCTCCCTTCCCTTCCCTCCCCTCCCTTCCCTTCCCTTCCCTTCCCTTCCCTTCCCTTCCCTTCCCTTCCCTTCCCTTCCCTT
>NC_045443.1:5276653-5414401 GCF_002776525.5 Piliocolobus tephrosceles
CCTTCCCTTCCCTTCCCTTCCCTTCCCTTCCCTTCCCTTCCCTCCTTCCTTTTTTTCCTGCCTATGTGAAAAATATCGTGATTGAATGATTAGTCAGGAACCAGCAGAGACAACTTTTGGAGATCTCCGAGAACATAGGGTCTGTGATATTTTCAGAGAAGGAGCATACAGATAGAAGGGTTTGGAAAATATACTCAGAGATGCCAGTTGGCAACAAGGGGGGCTATATCTGAGAACATTTTTGAAGAAATAAAACCATGGAAACCTCTATCAAACGTGATATCTTTTTTCATCCTCAGATGAAATTAAGGGAGCTGAATGATAATATTTCATTTATTAAAATATCAGATGATTTGCTCCTTTAAATCCACAAGTATTTTTAGGCATACATTGTATTTACACGTTGGGATTCCCACTGTTTTCAGAGTGAAAAAGTCAGATGGTATTTTGGTTAGAGAGAGAGAGAGATTGAGAGAGAGAAATATATTGGCTCCATTGGGCAACCAGCCTGAAACAGTCATCCCAAACCCATTTTGGGGATACTGACTTTGTTCCATAGCAGTGGTGGGAGCACGGGGTCTCCGTTTGTGTGTGGAATGAACACCCATGGTTCTAAAAGACATCCTCTGTGAATCTGATTATCAGCGCTCTTCCTGAAATTCTGATTGGATACTGAATCTCTCTCATTAAAAAATGCTCATCCGTCCAGATATTTTGTTAGGATGGTGGGACTATAGGTGTTTTCCTCTTTTTCCTAAACCTTATGTACTGTTGGTATATTAATTTAAAAAGAAATAACTCCATATTTAAAAACCCCCAAATTTAAGATTTCCCAAAGCTCATTAAGGCTAAGCAGGCTCATCATCACCAAATGATAGTTTACAAAACACTGCTTGGTGATTACATTGTAAATGAGGCAAAACCATGAATATTATCCTTTTGAATTTGTGGAATGAAGCATGGTGGACAGAGGACCCTGGAAAGAAAGACAAGGGAAGGAGGAACAAAATTCATATGTTCGAGATGGGGTTTTTCGCTACGACTGAGGATGGAGACCTGGTTGGATACCGGGGTATTTCTTTGCCTCCATTTATCTAACTGCAACTCAGCCAATTCACATATGTGTCCAGGACTGAAAAAAGACATGGAAAACACCAGTCCTGATATTGTGGGGAAGGATGTTTTTGGATTAAAGCATCAGATCTGGTTATCTTTGTGGATTTAATGGACCACAGGCCTCTCAACTCTTCCCTGTATCCTGTGCTCTAACTACAGATGATTCCATTATTCCTAAGAGTTGTTTTTAATGCACTAGGTAGCTAAATGGTGGCCACATCTCCATTCTGTGCTGTATAGAAGGGACTTTTGCAAGGTATTATTTCGCAAGGCATTATTTTACAAAACAGTAACAGAAGGGCTGTCCTGCAAAGTGGCCTGGGGACTCTGTGGTCCGCCGCCACGGTTTGTGCTGTCTCAGACATGATGATGGCAACAGCAGCCGGCAGAGGTGAAGGCTGGCTCCTGGGTGCGCCCCAATACCGACCCTGGGTGCGGTGGCAGGAGACAGCATTAAAGGGACCTGAGGGAGAGAATGGAGGAAAGATTGGATGGGGGAAGAGAGAGGAGGCAGAGGCAGCTGGGGTCTGGAACAGAGGTAGGAGAATCTTCCTTACTGTGCTATATAGGCTAAACAGATGGGACGGCCGTGAATTTTTCCTAAACTCCTTCAAAATGCATCTTCCAAAGTGGGCTCTTGCATGCTTCGATTCTCTCAGGTGACCTAAGTACCCAGCCTTCCTGCTGAAATTCTGATTGGATAAGCATCTCTCAGTGGCTGAGCATCTGTCATTTAAAAACTGTCATTCACTACAGAAGGGATGTTTCATTGGGGTGGTGGGACTAGGGGTGTTTTTCTCTCTTTTCTAAACCTTATGTACTGTTGCTGTACTACTTTAAAGTAAAGTTACTATATTTAAAAAAAAAAACTTAAGATTTCCCAAAGCTCATTAAGGCTAAGCAGGCTCATCATCACCAAATGATAGTTTGCAAAACACTGTTTGGTGATTAAATTGTAAATGAAGCAAAAACATGGATTAATTTTCCCACTAGGGAAGTGATTGCAAATTTATATTTTAATGAAAATATAAAATATATTTGTAAACATTATTTTAGATGTATTTTAAAAGGCTTCCTCAAACCAATGCTGAAGGATCTAAGGCTGGAAGAAATTCACGTGAAACTAGGGTTTGCACTGGGACTAGCCACTTCCTCAGACTTGGCAATTATTACCCCCGGTAATAACAAAAAGTACGTTAATTTACAGTTCACGGACACGTGCGTCAAGTGAGAGATCCACAATGAGGGAGCAAAATCTTTTAGGTTAAGAAGCAAAATGTGAGACATCTAGACCACTGATTCACTCATCCTGAAGAGGGAATCACCTTTGTTCCTGAGAGCCTTAAATTGCAAAGTGGTAATTAACCCGGCTCTTCCCTACTCTATTTAGATGAATGACCCAAGTGGGAAATTCTTAGTGGTTATTATAATATTTAGGAAAAAAAGCACTTTACTAATCAGAATTAGCATTTGCTAATAGTAACAATAACATGTGTATTATCTTAGCATCAGATGGAGGAATAGGACTGGGCTCCATCTGATCTTTAAGTCTTGGGTTTCTTCTGAGATACAATGCTTTTAACTGGCAATCTTGTAGGTAACCGAGGCGGTGAGATGTGAAGGTCAGAATTCCTGTCTCTCCACTCCTGTCATCGATGGAGAGTGCAGTGACCCCAGCCATGGTATGGTTTTTGTACAGTGCACACTGATTTGTTGTTGTTTTTCTTGGGGTGCCATCTACTAAGACTGCAAACATCTCCAGGGCAGGGACTTGATCCTTTGACTGCTCTTCAAAGCCACCAGCACCCAAGCTTTTGTAGTTTTATACTGTGCAGCTCATGGAGACTGATGGAAGCAAACTGATGGCACTGAAAATGCTCACAAAGACTCTGATGACCAATTTGATTCCAGTAAATGCTGGACATGAAGCACCTTTAAGCTAAAAGCTACACTAAGGTAGCATTTGTGGCGTGGAGCTCCAGGCTGAGCCAAGTAGCAGGCAAAGCTGGGAAGAGCTTGGCCCCTGCCTTTGACACATACATTCTTCCCAGGTGAGTCTGTGTTCCTTTTCTCTTGTTTCTAGAGAACATGAGCTCCCTGAAAGAGAATGATTATTCTGGCTCTACACTCCTGCTGAGGTGAAAAAAAAAAATCTCCATTTGGTTCTCTTATTAGCACTTAGCACCATGCTAGCCTGTCTGGTTTGTCTCCAGCCAGTCTTGTTGGAGGAAGGCAAGGATCCCATGTGGCAGCCAAGTACTTTCAGGAGTGCACTGCACTGGAATTGCAGGACATGCTCTGGGTGGATTCGCCCTGGTAGCTCTGACCCTGTGGTGTACCTAGAAGATCCACAATCATGGGAAATACAGAGATTGGACTAGATACAGCCTAACTGGTCAGATTTTACCCTTCAGGGGATATCTGACATTATATGGAGACATTTTTTGGTTATAATAACTGGGGAGGTAGTACTCCTGCCATCTGGTGAGTAGAGACCAGAGGTGCTGCTAAACATTCTACTATGTCAAGCACCCCTATCCCCAAAGAATGATCTGGTTCAAAATGCCAGTAGTGCAGAGGTTGAGAAACCTTGGCTTAGAAGGATGTGATGGCTCATTTGTTGGTCACATGGCTTATTCCTTAATGGCAGAGGTATGAACTAAATGATTTTAAAGTTCCTTCTTAGCTCTTTGATTTTTTTCCGCCAAAAAACAAAAAAATGAGTAGACAGCCAGAAGATGAAAATTATGAAAGAACGCTGAGAAATGAGGATAGTTTAGTTTGAGAAAGTGAACACTGAATGGTCATTTGTTAGCCTTCAAGAGTGAAACTGTGTCTTACATGAAGGATTCTAAGAAATTATTATCCTTTTTAGAAGCAGTAGAAAAAGAAATGGTTTAAGTTGAGGAGGAAGGATTTGGGTTCAATCCAAGAAGACATTTCTGTGTGTATACGAATGATAAGAAATTAGCCTAAGGTTCTGAGAAGAGGTTTAAATCACTTTCATGGAAAAGCTTTAAGGAAGTAAAACAGTACTTACCTGTCGGGGATGCCTGGTTACGACCTTGAGCCCAAAACAGGCAATGAGTGAATGGCGTCTCAAGACCCCAGTGAGTCTTGGCAGCCTGAGGCTCTCTTGCCTTAGTCTTTACATATCTCTCTGGATAAGCATTTTTACTACTGCTCTTTTTTCTTCAACATTCAGCCTCTGTTTTTCTTGCTCACCTCACCCACTATCTACCCATATCTGTTAGTAGCCGTTTAAATGGTTGCTGACCCTCCCACGTACATCTCCTCTTCAGCCCGTCTCATCTCTTTTCCTCCCGGGATCATTGACTGTAGGTTAAGAGCTTTCCAAAGCCAAGACTCACATTGCATGCTGCACTGTGACTATGACCCATCAGAGTTTTGAGCAAGGAGTTCACCACTTGTCTAACCTCCGGTGTGATTGGTACCTTGGCTGAGGAAACTCTGCCAGTCACATTAGCAGTGAATTTTGCTGCCTTGTTGGATTGCAATGCTGTGTTTAATTCGCTGACCAATATCATTATCCTTAGATCTTTCTTGATGTTCCTCCAGATATCTCCTGCCTGCCAAAGTTCTGTGACTGAGATTATTTCCCTTGGAAAAGATCTTCCGGAAGGGTTTGATTTTTTGGTGGTCTCTGCCCCATGTTTGTGACAAGGAAGGGAGGAAATGATTGGATATACTTTCTCTGCAGTGTTAATGAAAGAGAAAGGAGGATAAAGATATTTTTCTCTTTCCTATCCACCTTCTCTCCAACCTTATGTCTTCTACTTCCAGCCAAGGGTTTATTTCCAAACATCCTGGGCACACTACTTACATCCTGTGTGGTGGGCCAGTTTTCTTCTTTTGGGGAAAAATTCTGTTCCATGACCACAGTCTGTGCCCTTCCCCAGGCCAACCTTTCTGTAAACGTTTTTAGTTGGCAAAAGTTAGAAAATTTGGCGGATTTTGTACACGCTTCCTCCTGGAGTGCATGTCTTCCTGCTGGTAGCTCATTAGTACCACCTTTCCTGATGGGCTACTTTTTTTATTTTTTCTCACCCCTACTGGTTAAGAGTGCAGGCTTTGAAGTTGGTCCAAATTGGGTTCTAATCTTTGCTCTAACACTTGTTATGTGACCTAAGGGTTCTCATGAGGAACAAATGAGATAAAGATAAATTACTTAACACAGTGCTTGGCACAAGTAATCACTTGATAAATGTTAGCTATGCATAATAGTTACCCAAAGAAGCTTGGAGCAAGGAAAGACACGTTGGAAGTGGAGATGCCATGAAACCTCCGGCATTCTCAGGTGTTGTTACTGCAGCAGAGCTGAGATCTCAGCCTCTCACGCATTTCTCCATCCTAATAGGCCAATCGTGATCTTAAGTGGAGCCCATCATGAACCCTGGAGGGGACCCTGGATTCCGGGGCTAGGGCCTGCTGCAGGGAGAAATGTGTTCTGCCTGTTCACTCTGTGTGACATTCCTTACCATTCTTTGCCTCACTTGTCGCTGCTTGCTAGCGACCATGGCCAGTTTTCTGCCTGCCTGACATTCTTTCCTCCAAGTCACAACTGATTTATCAAGTCCATTTTAGTGAGCTCTGGCTTCAGGTGCTCTATTCATCCTCTTTCAGACCAAGGCAGTGGCCTCTCACACTTTAGGAGAAACCCACCTCTCTCCATATCAGCCTCCTGCAAGGCAGGGGAATGGAGACTTTTGCCTCGTGGCTTCCGTTGGCTTTAGGATGCTGCAGTCTAACATTTGCTGGGTCCTTGGGAGCCAGCTCTAGAAGCAGCATCAGCAGTTTCTTAGAATTTCACGGTGTAGGTTTTCTGAGGCTTTAGCACCTTTTTTACTTCCCAAGCCCTTTTCATGTCTAGATGATTTATGGGATGGGACTCTCACTGTCACGTATCTAGGGAAATTTGCATACCTTGGGAACATTTACTGCGTGTTTTTTGTTTCTGAAATGTTTAGGGGTGTGTGTGTGTGTGTGTGTGTGCCTGATTTTGTCTATATGAGGTCCTTGATATCCTAACATACTCATTTGACTGACATCCACTGGCATCTGGTCGTCCTTTTTGGTAGGGGGATTTTGGCGTATCAGGGACCCAAAGGAATAACTAGGACACAGAAGGAAGCACTTAGAGGCTTCCGTAGCACCAGTTATTGCATCTGGCCAGGAAGGAAAAGCCAAATAAAGACGAAGAAGTGGAGAAACAAAGACCCATGAGTGGCGGGGGGTGGTTTGCAGAGAGTCAGCAGACTCACAGACCCTCTAAGGCTGCCTAGCAGCCCAAACTCCTCATTTTAACTCAGACTTGCAGAGAAGCCTAGACCTGCTACTGGCCCACAGAAGCTCACACCAGGCTAATAATATCTAGGATACGTCAAATATGAGTTGAGATTGGCATTTTATTTTCTCCTTCACTATATTTATTCATGCCTATCCCTAAGGAGGGAGCTCTTAGCAATGTAGAGCCTACTCAGTCTCAGCATCTGCAGCTCCTTAAGCCACCAGGGAGCAAGGAAGCGGAACGGCACGGCAGAGTCAGGTGTTGTACGTTCCTGTCAGGGCCTGCTGACTCCCATTTCTTGGAGGTTTGCTTTGCCTAAGATGTTTTTCGGCTAGTTCTTAGGCCAACAGAAAAATCCAGCTCTGTTTATTTGTGTTCAACTCAGTTCCATTTTGACTCACCTCAGGAAATTCTTCATTGTGTATCAGTAACTGTGGGGGACCCTGAGACTTTACAGATGGACAAGTCATCCTCTGCCCTCAGAAAGTTCTACCTGGAGTAGAGAATACAAGGAGAACAACTCCAATTTACTGTGATATGGAGAACAGGTGCACACAGGCGCCAGGGGAAAGCAGGGGAGAGCTGCCCACCTGGGCTGCTGTGAGGCGGGGTGGGTGGACAGGAAGAAGGGGACCAAGACGGCCTCTCAGAGGATGTGCAAAGCCAAAACACGATCGGAGTGCCTCTGGCAGATGTCCTGGGAAGAGGGGAGAGCGTGTATCAAGGCCAGAAGTGGAAGAGACCCTGCTACTTTTGCAGAGCTGCCTATGTTGGAGACGTCCATATGGGTAAGATGTAGAGGGTTGGGGAAGCGAGACTGGAAGAGAGGGGAGGGAAAACAGAAGGGGATGAGTCAAGAGAGGCCATCAACAGGCAGATCTTGAAGGACCACATGGGCCAGAGGGGTTTTGACATGCAGGTGATAGGAGGTCTTCTGTGATTTTACAAATCTCCTCTGCCCACCATGTGAAGGAGAGATTAGAAGCTGGAAGAAAGGCCGCGTCCATTACCATCGCCAGCCTTCACCCTAAGGTAGCTAAAGTTGTTTAGTAAGAAGACTCAAGGGCCTCCATTTCCACAGGAACATGTATACTCTGCAGTGTCACCCAGGATAGTTGATAATGACCTGGGATGCCAAGCCAAGCTCACTCAGAACCCATAGCTGGAAGCTGGCTGCCGTTCTCCTCTTTTTTAGGATCGATCCCTGGAAGGGTTAACAAAATGTAAAAGGAAGCAGAGCTTCAGCTATGTGGTATGTGAAAAGATCTTGTGAAAGAAAGCAGCCAGAAAATCTCAGGCAGAGAGCAGAGGGAGGAAAAATATGCAGAGTAACAATGGATTATAGCAAAAATGTGAACCCTTGTTAGAGAAGACATGTATGACTCACTTTTCCACTGGGAACTAAGCAGAGGAGAGCATGGTGGCTGCCTGCTGACAAGAAAGGTACAGGGGAATTTCAATGATCTGCATTTAATTCATGTCAGCTTGTTTGTGGAGTTAGGCTAAAGTTTAAGGTCAATGCAAGGAATTTGAGCACAGAAGAGAGGAGAAGTTGAGGTATCAGTTATCACGATCCATGGTGATGTAAGTGGTCTTGGCTTATGACACAAAGAGGAGGCTGGGAATAGTATCTTTGGTGGTGTTGCTTTGGGACACAAAAGGTGTCAGAATTTAGTGGTCAAGGTAGCCTTTTATTAATCACTTAGCATATAACAGGCACCATCCTTAAGCTTTACAGGCCAGTCCCTTGATCTTCACAGTGGCCGGGAAAGGTAGATCTTATTATTAACATCCCCATTTTACAGATGAAAAAGAAAGCCGAGACACAGAGCTTATGTAATTAGCTCAAGGTTACACAACTAGTGAATTGATGAGCAAGGATACAAATCCAGGCAGTCATTCGTAATTATCATACAGTGCCTTCTCTAGGAATGATCTGGGTAAGCAAGGGCAACCAGTTAGTTAGTATGAAAATGACTGTGCATGCTCATCAGAACTGTTCACGGGCAGCATCTGAGCATTTTGACTGCATTTAGGATAGGAGGGTAGTAGGGAAAAGCCACAAGGAGAAAAGCCAAAACAAGAGCTCTCAAAGCAACACACACAAACAACACAGTGCAGCCTTGCTGGAGGCAGGGAGACCTGGCATCTTCGAGAGAAAGCATGGGCAGGAGAGCCTGGGAGGGGAGGTGGAGGTCATCTGTCTGCTGGGAAGAGAACTCTCCACGGACAGCATGTGTTGGCGCAGTGGGGGACACAAGGCAAGGGCTGGCACAGGGGCACTGCCACCTAGTGTCCCCAAAGCCTGGTCTTTGGGACTCCGCCTGACAGTAGGAGCCTCACTGTGGTCAGAACCAGTTCCATCCTGGCCAGGGAGAGCCGGGGCAAACTTGGCCACAGAGGCATCTCACTGTCTGTGGTTTCTTTAAAGGCCTGAGTTGTCTGATAGTTTCATTTGTTCATAGCCTCTTAGATGGTGAGAATTGGAAAGAAGTGTCCACCTCTGCTAATCTGATTCCTTTATTCTATAGACGCTTCAGAATGAGAGGTGCTCAGCTGGGCCACCTTGCCGGCTGGTAGCAGGGACGGAAGTGAGTCCCTGGTGTCCTGAATCTTGCCAGCAGCCTTTAATGAGCTGGCTTTTCTGACAGTCTCCTTTTATAAAGTGCTCAATTCAATAACCAATTAAGAGTCTAGTTATGGATTTGAAATCAATGAGTTCCTGTGTTAACAATTTATTTTTTTTGTTTGTTTGTTTTTTTGCTTTGTTTCCTGGCTTTTTTCCCCCCTTTTGCGCTCCCCACCCATTCCATGTCTGACTTCTCCCTTGTTTGGCCTCCTTGTCCTCGTGATTCTTTTTCTCTGTTCTGGGTGGTTGCTGTTTCTTTTTTCTCCTTTCTGGGCCCTCCTTCCTCTCCCCTCCTTTCCTTCCTTCAGCCCTCTCCCTTTCCTTTCTCCCTGTAGTTCTCACACACACACAGGCGGACATGCTCACGCTCATGCTGGCTCACGTTCTCTCTAGATTTAGAGAGAGACAGAGACAGACTGGCTCCATCCTCTCCCCCTCAGGAGTGCTAAAAACCAGTCCATCTGCTGTGGATCTGCTTATTATTTGAAAGTTTGCCTTATGGAGCAAGAAGGAAGCTAGGATTCCTGTATTTTCTCAGTCTCCTCTTTAAACACAGGGAAGTAGATGTTTCTCACCTAATAAGCACATTAATAAAAACTTGGCAGGGCACAAGGAAGCCATATTGACATTCTCCTTTTAGGGGAATTAGTATAGTGCCTTTTGCAGATGGGCACTTAATGAATTTTTGATGACTGAAGCGGTGATGCATGCTAGCTGTGGCTTCATCACAAGCTCACTGACTCCATGGACATCAGTCTTCTTTCTTTGTGTTATCTGTCTATGTCGAACTGCAGAGATTTTGTCAAAAGGACGAATGAGGATAGAGCAGGTCAGTCAATAATCTTGAGGCTAAAGTTGGAGTCCGAGAGAGGTTCAGGGCTAGAACCCCAAACTTTCAGATCTGAGTGGCCATAACTATGTAGGCATGGGGTAGGCTGGGGAGGCAGTGGTGTTCGGGCTTTGAGAAGGGGGAGCTTCCACCTAGGGCTCCTCCTAAGAATTCATTCTTTCCTAATGGCCCCCGAATGGAATTCCACTGGTGAGAGCTTCTCAGTGGTAGCTTCTATTCCTACCTGGACACACCAGAAATGACTAAATGCAATTCAAGTCCTGTCCTTCTTCCTTCCCAATCCTATCTCATGCAGATCTGATTTTGTACAGGGTCCCACACCTCACCCGGGAGCTCCTCGAACAGGCTCAGGTAATCTTGCATCTCCATTACCACTCCCACGCATGCCCACTCCTTCTTTTCAAGTCCATCTTTGCTGAGCCACTGATCCTCTTGTGCTATGACATGACATGAGGTTGGCTGTCTGCAGTCTGCCCTTGTCCGGTCTAGTCTGTCCCTCTGCAGGCCAGAGCTATAAGGGGTATTCCATTTGAGTCAAATTTCAGTTACAAGTTACAAGGCCTGCTTCCCAGCTTCCCACCACGACCTGGCTGTTCTTCTCCTTTGTGGTTCTTCTCCTTCAAACCATGCGCAAGCCAAAAGCTGGGATTCACAAGGCTAAGGTTCTGGTAGGAACTTGGACACATGCCAACTTCCAAACAAGGCTGGCAAGAACAGCCCTCCCTCCTTCACAGCAGGGCTCCATTTGGAAAATGCATATGAAGTCATTTGAAAAAGTATGGAATGCTCTAGGGAGGAAATATCTTTTTAGTTCTAGTCTTTAGGTCTTTGAGTTAGTGTTTTTACAGTTGGATTGATTGATGAGTAATGTTCTACATCCACCCTCCTCAGGAACCACAGATCACATTTTGTTGACTGGTGTTAGTAATGTCTTTGGATGCTGTGGAATCACATTCTTTTTTCCTTGGGGATTAAATCCAAAATATAGACCTCACTACCCCACTCACTCCAACTTCCTGAGATAACCTGCCTGCGTAGGTACCTTAGTCTGTTCGGGCTGCTATAATAAAATACGATGACTTGTGAATTTATTTCTCACAGTTTTGGAGGCTAGGAAGTCCTAGATCAGGGTGCCAGCATGGTAGAGTTCTGGTACATGCCTGCTTCCTGGTTCATAGATGGCCGTCTTTCCACTGTGTCCTCCCGTGGAGGAAGAGGTGAGGGAGCTCTCTGTGATCTCTTTTATAACTGCTCTAATCTCTGTCATGAGGATTCCACCATCATGACCTAACCACTGCCCAGATGCCCGAGCTCCAAATACCATCACACAGGGGATTAGGTTTCCACACACAAATTTTTAGGGGGCATAAACATTCAACCTGTTCCAATAGAACTGAATTATTTGGGCATTTTCCTGGAGCGATGTAAAGGCATTCTTACTTTTCCTGAAGGAGGGGCCAAGGAGTTGTAAAGAAAAGTGACATTGCCTCCCAAACCTCTTACCCCTTCTGGATGAGGTCTTTATCTAGGGCAGAGCTGCCCTCCTGGAGGGGGGCAAGTGAAAATGAAAGGTTTGGGGATGTCACCGTGACATCAATGCCAGCCCGGGAATACAAAACATTCTGCCGTGCAGCTTTCAGTCTGCACTGGAAAGGACTGTCGCGCCTCCAATGCTGAGAAACACGGCTGGGATGTCGTAAAACCACAGAGAGGTAGAGATGGAAGTCCTCTCAGAGGCCGGAATTCCAAGCCTTCCTTTTACAGAGGAGAAAATTTTGGCCCAGAAAAGGAAAGTGGGCTGCTCAAAGTCACGCAGCTAGCTAGTGGCAGAGCTGGACAGGAGCCCAGCCCTCGGGTTCCCAGCCCAGCATGCCTTCTGCAGTGTTGGTGCGGCAGAGAGCCGGGGAGGTGCGGCTGCAGGGGCACCTCACTGAGCATGGACTGCAGGCCCCGGCTGTCAGGGCTGCTGGGCAGCTGCTGATTGTATCCGTGATTCTGCCTTCTTAGAGGCAGAGGCCCTTGAGCCAACATGTGCCCCTCCTAGGCCCACTGCTGCCCAAGGCAGGCTTGGGATTGCAGCTTTCCTTTGGAGCAGTAGATTTGCTTGTTTTGCTCAGATTTTCCTTCTGCCTCTAAAAGGCACCCCCAAATAACCCTGTGTTCAGGAACAATGTTCATTAGCTTAATGAAATGTAGTAGCTTCCCATGGGATGGAAGAAGGGGTCTCTCAGTGAGAGTCCCCTGCTGTGTGTTCTCATGCACGAATGGAGGGGAGGCTCCGGTTGGGTGGGTGGCAGGAGGCCGGAGGTCTATTCTTAGCCCTGTTGCTATGTGATGTTGTGCAGGCCACTGAGGCTTCTTGTTCTTCCTGGTTCAATCAGCTCTCAGTATTCTGCCTCCTATGCCCCGCCTTGAGCATCACCAGCCATGTCTCTTCCAAGTGAGGTGCCTCAGCTGGGTGGGCTGGGGAGGGAACCCTGTAATATCTAGATGTATCGGTCAGAGTGTGGGTGGGAAACAAATACGACACTCAAATGAGGTGATTAAGGAGAGTTTAATAAAATAAATATCTTCGAAGGAGGTGATTGGGCCTGGGGTAGCTAATGGTCTGAGAGTCCCTCTATCTCCCCTTTGGAGGCCTTCTTATCCCTTCTAGAGAGGAGGCTCGGGGGCTGGGTATCTTCCCTTCCTTCTCTAGATTCACTCTCCAGGCTCCTCTGTCTGCTGTGGTACGGAATGCAGCCCAGGGCCACCTTGCCTCCAGCTAGGCAGCAGGAGCATAGCACTGGGTCTGATTCCCTGGCCCTGCCCACCGGTCATTGCTGGTTGGCTGTATTTCTCCCCTGAGGCTACAGCTCCTGAGGGGTTGCTCTTTCCACAGAGCTGTCCCTCTGGGTTCTGGTAGCTCTTCCTTCCTGTGCTCCACATTGGACTAAGGATCTGATGAACACAGTGCTGTCTCCCTCAGGGAGCACAGAGTCTAGGGGAGGAGATATCTGCACTTACTGGGGATGACTGCTCAGTGAGAAAGGTCTGCAGTGACACAGCTTCCCAGCGGTCAGCAGAATGGCAGGGACAGAAGGCTTCTTAGAGGCAGAGGCCCTTGATTTGACTCTTGGCTAGATCTGGGGGACACAGTCAGTACAGACGCTACAGGCAGCAGGAACAGTGCATGCAGGGGCACCACTGAGCATGGGAGTGACAAGGTACATTGAAGAACTAAAAATTCTTTTTTATTGCAAATAGTAGAAACTAAACTTAAAGGAGTTAAAGGGGAGAAAAATGAAAAAAAAAATTTATTTTCTCCAATATTTAAAAGGTTCAGAGGCTGCAGGTGTGGCTGGCTTCAGGCACCCACATGTAACCCTCAGGTTTCTGTCTCTCTGGCTGTCTGAGCTTGCTACCTCCTAGGCTCCTACTTCCTAGGCAGGCTTTCTCCGTTATGAAAACTGGGGTGACAGAGGTGGGGAAGCGGAGGAAGGGGAGTCGTTCCTGGAGTTTTAGACTCATATGTTCCATTTAACTCGTGAATCTAGAGAAAGACAGGTGCTTCTGTCCTAGTCCCCAGATGACAAATCTCATGAAAACATGATGCTGCTGGGGTCATTGGTCCTCTTAGCCATGGGGCAAAGAAGGACATGCTTTGGCAAGTTCTGAGCCCACGCCTATCCTTGGGCAAGTGAAGGCACAGAGTCAGCACTCTTGTACCACGGAAGGAAGATTCTCCCCAGGAAAAAGGGATTTTTATTCCCTGAAAAAGTGGGGGAAGACAGGGCATTTTGGGAAGACCAAAAATATAGCTCCAGTGGTCCATTTTGCTGGGTAGAGCTGGAGACCAGAGGCCAGGTAACGACAGCTTCCCCTGTGGCAATGGGGAGCCCTGGAAGAATTTTAAACAGAGGAAAGACTCAGCCAAACTTGCAATCTGAAAAGCAAAGCAAATCTCCAATTAAAAAAAGAAAATAAGGAAAAACCATATAATACTTCCTAATGCCAAAAAGAAATATGCTTGGAATGATCTGCCCTTTAAGTTTCCGTGATCTGCTCTCTTTCCCAAATCCATCCTGGAGACCGGCTACATCATCTAAGCACAGAGCAGGATCTGCTGGTGTATATTTTCAAATTGCATTTGATTCTTGCTTGCGCAGGGTCTGTTTCAGTCTGGGGCTTGAGGGCCAGGACCCATGTGTCTGATTGCTGGGCTGGGCTCAAGTTCAGCCGTCTCTATAGAGCTAGGAGTGTTCGGAGGCATATCCTGGCTGGGACACTGACAGGCAGCCTCCCTGAGCTTCTGCTTTCAGGCCCCGCTCCTCGTGTGCCTGTGAGTCACACCAGGGCTTTGTCATACTCAATGCAGGCCTAAGCCACACGATCTGCTCTCCTCGCAGCAGGCAATTGGTCCTGACACTGTCTAATTGCAAAATCATTTTTCATTTGTCAAGACCCACCCGTCTCCGTGCAAAATAGAGACTGACAGTCGGGTGGGGGTGGACATGTATCAGTGCAGAGGCAGCAGAAACATTTTGCTGAGTGACTGCTGGGGAAGAGCCTTCTAGAAGGCGATGCTGGGAGGGAGGGGGGCTAAGGGCTTAGACTCTGAAATGGGACTGCCTGGGTTCAACTGCAGGTACTGTCCCCAACTAACCGTGTGATCTCGGGCAGGTTGCTTAATTTCTCCAAGCTTTGACTTTGTTATCTATAAGATGCAAGATAAGAGCACCTGCCTCATAGCGTGTGTGGATGATACAAGATGATTATACAGCCCTCAGCACAGTGCCTGTGTCAGTAAATGTCAACTCTTATCAGTGTTCCATTTTTCCCACCTTTTGATTAGATTCCTGTTTCGGATTAGATCTCTCTCTGCTGATAGATGTTATTCTCCTCGGGTACTGAACTGTCAGTGGGTGATTGGATTAGCTGGCCCAAGCCCGAAGAGAGGTGGTCAGAAGCTTTCTCTGTGGCTGTGGCCTCTAGGGCATATCCTCATGACCAGACTTCCTTCTTACCATGAAATTCCCAGCCCGTTTGGAAGGAGTAGAGATAAATACAGAGCTGGAAGGGTCATGTTGTTAATTTAATTTGCAGAAGTACTTGGTATACAAATATTTTTACAGGTTCCTTATTTATTAACCCAGGCTACAGGTTGCAAACCTCAGTATTTTAATATATCTCCTCTCCCGGGGTTATACACAGTGAAAACATATGGCTTATTTATCTGACAGAGAGTTTTTAGGACAATATATATATTTTTGGATTCTAGTTTTCTGGCCTTAGGGAACTTCGAAATGATCTTTCCTTTCCAGTTTGGACCAATGGAGAAGTAGGATCTCATTGTTGGAAAGATGGGAATCAAATTATTAGCATTTTGTAGTGATAAAGTAAAACTGGAGAACAAGACTTGACCTGTGGTCACAATGAGGTATTCTGCGGTTTTTAGCTCTGAATTAAATTTGGCCATGTGGTCGGAGGTGGGGGTGGATACAGCTGGCCTCTGGCATAGGGTGGAGTCTCTCGCCACATGGAAGGGCCTCTATGCCCTTGGCCCACACCAACAAATCCAGAACCCAACCTGCTCCTTCCCAGGGTCCCCACTGAAGGAAGTGGCACAACTGGGCACCCACCTGCGGGAGCTGACAGCCGTCCAGCGTCTCTGTCCTGCCATATCTGTCTCACGTAAACCATTCCTCAGCCCTCTGCTACTCTGACCTGATTCCAGCCATCCTCATTTTTTGTTTGGCCAACCTCGACACCTTCCCAGCCGCTCTCTTTTCCCCCTGCTCACCACCATCGTTCCTCCACACAGCAGCCAGAGTGATGGTTGAAAACTACCCATCACCTTATTTCACTCCTGCACTCCAAACTGCTCATGGTTTGCCATTAGAAGCAAAATCTAAGCCCTTCACCTTTGCCTTGGAGGCTCTTCATGTTGGCCATTGCCCACTTCCCTGATCTTAACTCCTCCTGTGCTCTCACCCCACCCTCATGCACACTGCTTCAGCCACTGTGCCCTTCTTGGGGTTGTGTGGGCACTCCAAGCTCACTCCTGCCTCAGGGCCTTTGCACAGGCTGTTCTCTCTTTGGTGCATTCTCCTCCGGGATCTTTGCCACATCATTGTATCCAAGTCACTGCTCAGCTGCTGCCTCCTCAGAGACACCTCCCCTGACCACTCTCTAAAGTAGCTGTCCTCTCCATCACAGTCTTTTCCTTTATCTCACTTATGTCACTTGTCACTGCTTACCATTATAGTATGCATTTGTAAATGCATATTTGTTTAGAACTTTGATTTCCTGCTATTTCCCCAGAGCCTAACACAGGGCTGGACATCAGGTAGGAGCCCAGCAGATGTGCACTGAGTGTATCACTTCTGTCTCCAGGAAAGTCTGAAACGGAAAACCCTGAAGGGGCTGAATGACACCTGCTCAGGTCCTTCTTCCAGGCTCCCTGCTCAGTTCAGCCTCTGTTCCCTTGTGTCGTGAAGACAGGAGAGAGCTCATTCTCACGATGTTCCAGAGAGGCTGCTTAGCACTGTGGGCATTATCACTGGTGCCATTTTACAGATGAGAAAACCGAGGTTTAGATTAAATCACTTGCTCTAGGTTGTAGGGGCTTGCATGTAGCAGAGCCCTAATTCCATTTTATGTCTCCATGCTCTTTGCTTCTCCATTCTGTTGCCTTTTGGGTTCAGGTACTGGTAGATTTTCTTCTCTTTTAATCCTCACCACAACCTTATGAGATGCCCATTTTGCAGCTGAGAGAGCTAGAGTTCAGACGGTTTACGTTTCTTTCCCAGAGTCACTCAGCCTGAAGTGGTACAGCAGAATTTGGAGTAGAATAGCTTGGCTCAAAGCCTTTGCTTTCCATCATGCTCCACCCCATGGCCTCTCTTTTGGAGGCAGAGACCGCCAAAGGGCACAATGATGCCTACAGTTATCGTCGTGACGATCAGTGGGAGGAACAGTGGGGGCTCTGGAAATGTAATACAGGAGAAGGAAAAGAAGGAAAGGAACGACAGTGGAGGCACTTTGGATTTTTTTTCTTGGCTGCAGTAGACCCTGTGAGTAAAGCCTGAACAGGACGTAATGCCTCTTTAGACTTTGTTTTATTTAACTGTCTACCAGCAGGGTTATGTGGTTGAACGAATTAACGAGAGAAAACCCCTTAAAAATGCAGGTTTGAGTCTTCACAGGTGTGACAAGCTGCTGTTTGTTTTGCCTTACCTGAATTGAACCACTTAAAAATATTTTCTTTTTTGGTGACATGATATACAATATAATAATCTAGGAAAAAGCAGCTCCCCAAATTTGGTTAATTTATGTCATTCCTCAACTGAATAAAAGTGAACTTTTCTTAAAACGTGTGTGATAAAGCATCTATTGAGAAAGAAGTATGGGTCGTGGATAAGCCACGCCCTCCTTCCCCCTACCCCCTGACAACCTTAGGGAGGGCATCTTCTCCTTTTCCCACTATCTCCACTGATGAAGGAAAAGCTGAAATGTAAATATATATGGTTGCTCATTTATTTTGAGAGCAGAAGCTCATTCTCCCCACTGCAAAGGCAGTCTTGGTTTCATCACTTTTTCTGCAGATGAGGCAACATATCGTATAGAAGTTGAATACCTGGATTTGAGTCCTGGTTCCTTTGCTTTAGGCTCTCCGGCTACTTAATCTCTCTGTATCTCAGTTATCCATCTACAATAAGGGAATTATAAGAGTGCCTACCTCTAAGTGTTGTAAAGATGGAATAAAATAATGTGTATAAAACTGTTCTACCTGGCACGTATTACAGGCTTAAAATGCAATTCATAATAACAATAGTAGTAATAGTAATAATGATCATAATAATGTAATAAAGATAACAAGACATTTTTCTTTGAAGTTAAGTCATAAGTGGTTAGTTTCATTTTATACTTTAGGAAATTAAGACTTCTGGCCACAAGTCAGAGATGACTCCAAGAATGAGAAACAAGACTCCTATGTCCTGGGTAGGGAACACACATTCTCAGCTCCATGGGCTCATCTTCTCTTGCCTGGGCTCATTCCCATCACTAGGGAATCAAGGAAAGGTCTGTGCATTTATCCCTGTTCAGAAGAGGCAGAGGACTTGGACACTCTCTAAATTGTAAATGAGAAGAACTTAATGAGTTTGTAACAAATAGAGATGGTATTGATTTCTCCAACTAGACATATGGTTTCCGGAATCAACATGGAACAAAACAAGGTGGCGTGTCCACTCCCCATTAGAGTCTCAGAGTCTGTACTGGGCTGAGTAGAGTTTCAAGAAACTTTTTCAGCGCTTTTTACTTGTCAGAGTCCCCCTCTTCCACTCATCATTGCCTTTCTGATTTGTATAAATGGCTGGTACAGGAAGGAAATCCACGGGCCAAATCCTACAGGTTCAAGCTATGTACTGTACCTTACCACACTTCCTCCAGCAAAAAACAAAAACAAAAACCCCTATCAACTGGCTTAGTAAATGAGGATTCAGAAAGAAACACAATTTTTGTATAACATGAATCCTGCCCTAATCGTTTCCATCTGATTCAAGAGGGAACCTGACAAATACAGCAGGAAGTGAATGCCCATAAAACTACACTTATCACTGAATTAAGTACTTTCACAAAAGAATTTCTTGATTACAAAGTACTTGCATACATGTTTTCTTACTTGGCATTTTATAACAATTCTGTGAGATGAGCATGGTAGGTGTTATCACAGTTTTATAGATGAGGAGACTGAAACTCCAAGTGCTAAGGGATATAGCCAGAATTTCACATTTGCAGGAAGAAAAACAAGGACCCAAGCCCCAGTCTTTTGACTCCGTGTCTAGTACCCTTTCCGTGATGCCATGCTCAGAGCAAGTAGAAAAGTCTGCTTGCTCAAGGTCATGAGTAGCTGAGTTCTTGGTCCATTGCTCCTTCCAGCACTCCACTTCCAGTTTTAATTCCTTTAGAGTCATATTTTTTTTTTTTCTGAAAAAGTCAACTGTTCTTTACCTTAGCTTAAAATTGTACTTCCTACATCTCAGAGGAGAAAGGAACCTATGGAAATCCATCTCCTTGTCTATATGTGGTTTGACCTTCAGTGACCTTCACATGGAAGCCAGTGGTTCAAAAACAGTTCTCAGTTCTCTGTAACTGACTCTTCCTTTTTATGACCCTGGGACACTAACGCAATCCACTTGTTCTAAATGTTAGGTTCACAGTCCCCGCCATGATCCTTGCAGAGATGAGAACTGTGACTACTGAATTCTTTATGAAATTTATCGGGGCTATGAGAATGTTCAGTCGGGACCTCTGTAACCACCTACTCAGGCATCATAATCTCTCTTCCCTCTACTCATCCTCATAGGAAGTACCTCACAACTGCTTGCTCATTTTTTTTGCTCTTCTTCAGACATTGGGTCAGTTATTTGCAAGGGCTGGTGCACTTTTAGAGCAACATAATCATTGTAAGATCTCTAGCCTAGAGCCTTGGTTCTTAAACATTAACAGTCCTGAGACTCGCTAAGGGACCTTGTTAAAATGCAGATTATAGGCACCAGCTCTTGAGACTCTGGTTTGGGCGTTCTGAATTTGATAGCTGCAGGCTGCATTTTGGATGAGCTCCTTCAAGGACTCTGATGCAGGTATAACTTGAAAAACAACTCATGAACTGAGGAGTAATTTTAAATGATTGCAGAGATAGGCATGGATTCTGCCACATGGCAGGACCCAATGCATACTATGTGACCAGGTGAGTATATTGTTCACTTCAGAATGTATTTTTCTTAAAGTGACTTTTCTACCACTACTAGGCATAGACCAGATTATTTTTTAGAGTAGGCAGAGGGATTGTTCTGAAGATCCTCTGCTGGGAAAACAGATTTGATCACCAGCAATATGTTAAGTTCTGTAAAGAACGGCTTAGGACATGGTCCAATAAATAATAGGCTATGCAACTCGCTCTAAAATGCAGTACCAAGATGTACAAAAAACAATGGCAACCCTCAGGGGATTCTGCCACTCACATTGAAAAGATCACTAGCCATATTGTTGTGACATTTCAGAGAAAGGAGCAATCACATTCAGCTGGGAGGTCTTGGAGCATTTTGCAGAGAGAGAGGATGTGGCTGAGACTTCTGGGCTGAGTCTAATTTGGGTAAGTGGGAAAGGGGAGGGCATTTCAGGTGATGGTATATATTGCAGCAGAGCATAACTGTGAGAAAGCAACTCTTCTACAGATAGCAGTGAGTTGGTTGGCATGGTCAGAACTTATGAAAGCAGGGAAAGGGATAATAGCTAATGTAGAGAGGTTACATATATATGTAATTTTATTTAATTCTCACAACAGCTCTCCAGGGAAGGCAATACTGTTCATATGGTATGGAAAGAAGTTCAGGAGAAAATTAAACAGTTCACGATCACAGAGCTAGCTCAAGGCAGACCTGGGGTTTGTACCCAGCTCCCGTGAATGACAGACCTGAATGCCGGAGAACTCACCCTGCCACCCCTGCCCCGATAAAACTGCTGGCGAGCCCTGAATGTCAAGCTTAGGGTTTCATGTCCAAGCTCCAGACAATGTGTGTCTTGAAAAGAAGGATCTGGAGGCCAGGTTCCATCCCAGAAGTCTATCCAGGTCTCTCTCTGTATCCTTGGTATTTTTTTTCTGGAACTACGGCCCTGAAGAAAACTACAACCACACTATTTTGACCTGTCAGACCCTGTTGGCTTTTTGTTGTGTGCTAACAAAATGTCATGGGCAAGCAGGTGGAGAGTTTTGCAGATTCATTCTTCAGTAGCAATTTTCTAGTTAATATTGTCACCACATGGCCCAGTTATGTTGCAGGAGCAGGCAGGTGTCAGCAGTGTGTGCCTGAATGTGTGTGTAGAAGTGGTTGATAAATCAGCAGATTTTCCATGTGAACAAAGCCGGGATCTCCAGCTGACATCTTAATTCTAGGACTCAGAAAACCCAGAGCAGGGATAACGAAATGTCCTGCCTGTAAGTAGCAGGCTAAGAAACTCCTCAGCTCCACATGACAAGAGCGGCCATGCTGACATCTCTGGTTATGGATTTTCAGCAGGAATTTTGTCACTCTCCTGTGTAGGAAGTAGTAGTAATGGCACATTCTTGTCCAGTAAAGAATCTGGTCGGACAGTTCTCAGACAAGCAAACAGGATAGAGGTGGCATGAGGGTGACTCTCTAGTTTTTCAATAATGCGTGTTCCTTATTGTGTAAATGCAATACCAATTTAGGCAGACATTTTTTCTTCCTAAATGATACAGCATTTTCCCATGTCATGTAATCCTCACAAGGGTCCTTGGAATCAAGTCTTTATGATCAACTCCATGTTGCCAATGAGGAAACTAGGGCTCAGAGACATCGAATATTTTGGCTGAAAGCTAAATAAAAATTAATGAGTTTGAGAACCACTAGAACCCACATTTATGCTCTTATTTACATTCACCCATTAGCTTACTCATTTATGCTTCCACTCATTCATTCATTCATTCATTCAATGTTCATTGATCACCTACTACATTCCTAGCATTGAGTTTGGTTGTGGAGCTCCCAAGATAAAAATGTGGAGTACTCTGAGTTCCTTGAATAGAGGGCTAATAAAAGAAAGAGCATGTCAATTATTGGCTCATTCTTTGAAACTCTAATTGGTGTGATTTCCACTCACATTTAAATCCAAATAAACAATATTAGGAACCTATTAGTCTTCCGGTCAGTTCTCCAGTCTCTATCACCCTTGCTTATTTATCTGCACACTTCTGGGTGTTCTGTTACCTGCCCTAGGTCAATATTTGCCTCAGTTCAATATTAATTACTTCCTGGATGCATGCATTTCCTTTACCTTGGTTCCTAAAAAGAAAATTTTAAGATGTGTTTATGCATTAAGTCGACATCAGATCGTTTTTCAACATGAGTCATCTCCTCAAAGGTTGTCCCTCACTCCTTTTTTCCTAACCTTCATGGAAAAGGTGATTTAATTCCAGATTGTCAGAACTGCAGCCCTATAGGATGAAACCTGCTTTTTCCTCCTCCATGCCCCCTCTGCAGTGAGGCTGTAGCATTCATGTCACACAGTGCCTTGGATTGTAGGTATGTGCTTACATGTTCTATCTTCTTTATGAGATGATACGTTCTCTCAGTGAGAGAATCATGATGTATTCATCACTGCATCGTCTACAGAACCTAGCACGTTCCATGATCTGTTAAAAGTGCTCAAGAAATGTTTACAAATGGAGGTCCTAGACTGACAAAGCTCATCTCTTTAAAAGACTTGTTCTCAGGAGTACAGTAGGTGATGGCCTAAGTGCCCTCCACTCTAAGGAGTGCTGTCTCAACAGCGACTCCAGCAACCACCTCCTGACCCGATGAGCTTCTTTTCATTAACCCACAATCTTCCGGTTGCCAAGCACTTCTTTTTCTCTCTTCCATCTTACTTAACCATGCTTGGGCTCTCCAGGCCGTTTGATGAATAGAAATGTTCCTACTTGGAATTAAGTTGGAATCTTTGGTCAGAGCATCTTGGTAACTCATCAGGCCACATCTGAGGTTTACACTGGTTATGTGGTATGTTTTTCTGTTTCTACCGGAGGCAGTCTGTGTGGGCATTGAGTGTATCCTTAATAGAGCACTCAGAAACCTGGTCAAGATGAGAAAGGACACTGATGCCCCATAGTAAGGACAGAGACTCAGGGAGAGAGTGGAATGTGAACCTCTATATTCAAATCAAAGACATGAATGAGGCTGGGGATCCAGGACTGCTGCTGCCTGGGGATGGAGTGGGGATACCTGACTTGGTTAGGCAGGGTCAGGAGTTTTATCACTGAAGGCTCAGGCTTCTCTGAAGGCAAAATTACAAAGTTATTAGGAACTATCATAATGGTTTACTCCAATTTATGGACGTGTTTAGTCAGCCCCTCATCCTCCATGAGTATCCAAAAGTGAACAGGAGCTGTCTATTTGGAAAAGCAGCCATTTGTTCTGTAAAGGTGTCTCTTCTTTGGGAAAGGCTACCACTGAGGTTATTGGGGTTTACCAGGTCCTAAGAATTTACCTGCATCTTAGGCTGTATAAGGGAAGCTGATCTAGAGAAACCAATTATGCTAAAACTTTGGAAAACATTGACCTGTAGCTGGGTCCCACAGAGCAGTTTTGTAGTGCTGAAGGAAAGGAGACCTGGACACAGGCTTCACTCTTACAAGGACTTCTGTTAGATTCGATCAAGCTACTTAAGGCTTGCATCCTTCTGTTTCCTCCTCTGTAGAGAGGACACACTGGTTTCTAAATAGTTAGGTTGGTGCAAAAGTAGCTGCAGTTTTGGCTATCACTTTGAATGGGAAAATCCGCAATTTCTTTTGCACCAACCTAATACTTATATACCTTTGGGACCAGATAGGCAATGTTATTAGAATAAGTGTTATTGAGGTATAGGGTAATAGTGAGGTAAACTGGAGGGTTCAGGACATGTACAGAGACTCAAAATAAAAATAATTCAATCCACCAATTTGCAATCTCTATTCTAAAGTGTTGGATCTTCTCCTGGAAGAAAAAGTAATAAACAAGTTCAGGTTATTGTTATCATCAATACATACCCAGTCAATAGAATTATTTAAATGCTCCTGTGGATAGAGGCCCATACTGGTTTGTGCGGCTGTAAAGGAATACCTGA
Source organism: Piliocolobus tephrosceles (assembly GCF_002776525.5). Classification (NCBI taxonomy): domain Eukaryota; kingdom Metazoa; phylum Chordata; class Mammalia; order Primates; family Cercopithecidae; genus Piliocolobus; species Piliocolobus tephrosceles. Next base: position 5,300,222 of record NC_045443.1, read on the forward strand.
GGCTGGGTAAGTTATAAAGCAAAGGGATTTATTTGGCTCACAGTTCTGCAGGCTGTGCAAGAAATATGGCACCAACATCTGCTTCTGGTGAGAGCTTCAGGAAGCTTCCATTCATGGCAGAAGGGGAAGGGAAACTGGTGTGTCACATGGTGAGACAGGGAGCAAGAGAGAGAGAAAGGAGAAGTACGATGCTCTTTTAAACAACCAGCTCTCACATGAACTAATAGAGTGAGATCTTGTGTATTATATATTACAGCGGGGAAGGCACCAAACCATTTATGAGGGATCTGGCCCCATCACCCAAACACCTCCCACTAGACCCCACCTCCAACACCGGGGATCAGATTTTAACATGAGATTCGGAGGGGTCAAATATCCAAATGATACACATACTATGTGCTGCTGAAGAACACAAAATAATTTTATGATATCATCTCTATTGTTGAAGATTTAAGTATTTGGTCTAACTGCATAGACAGATGTCCATCCATCCATCTATCTACTCCTCCCTCCCTCCTTCCATCCATTCATCCATCCTCCTGTTCAAGAAATATTTGTCTAACATCCAGTGTGTGCCTACTTCAGGGTTGGAACCCCAAGGTCGGTTTACAGTGGAGCACAAAAACACAGGGTCCCAGCCCTCCTGGAGGTTGTATTTATTAAATATATATTAAGCCCTGTAAGAGAGCCTGGAGGACATAATAACGGCTAAAACGTGGACCCTGGCCTCAAGTTGTTCATCTCTTGGCGGGACCCCTACGCCTGACATGCAGTGGTAGTTGCCAGAGTAGAGGCGTGTGGCAGCAAAGAGAATGAGAGGTTATTCCCCTAGGAAAAGATCAAGCGGACTTTGTAGACGAAGTAAGGTTTCATGAGTCTTTCGATTTTGATAAATAATGCAGTTTCTGGACTAGTGGATACAGGTGAGTTTTAAGGGAAGAAGGTGTGTGAGGGTATCGGGGTGAAAGAGGAGGAGATAAGGTTGTAGCACCAAGTGACTAAAGTCTAACACAAGACATGGAAAATGGGCTGGGAGAGAGGTAGTGGCCATTCGACATGTCCTATTAAGGAATTTGCTTGTTATTTCTTATTATCAAGGAGTCATGAAACATTTTTGGCTGGAGTGACATGATCAGACTCTGGCAATAGCTTCCCTCCTCTCCCACCTTAAAGGGGCTCTTCATTCCCCATTCTCCTCCGTTTTTTTTTTTTCTCCTGCCTCCATGAACAAGTGTCCCTGCTTTTCTACCCCACAGCCTGAGGATGGCTCCTCCATATAAGAAACTGAGCTGTTCCTTCAGGATTCTTCCGTTACGTTTCTTCATTAGAATCTTTCTCTCCCCTGCGTTTTCCAAACGTTTCTACGTGGCTGGACCCTTCTTCCATTTCTATAAATGTATGTGTTCAATTTCCCCTCCTAAAATCAAAATGAGACACCTTCTCCAGCCAGGCCCAGAGCAGGTACTTCCGTTAACGATCATGGTTATAACGATTGCGGTTCCTGCGAACCACTGCCTTATCTTGTCCTTTGGTCTCACTTCATAGCCATCTGCTTACACTTTCTCCCCACTCACTGATTCTTAACCCCTTGCAATCTGGTGTCGGCCTCATTCCCCAGCAGGATCTGGCCTGTCCTCCTGATTGCCACATGCCTTGGCCCGTTCCCAGCAATCACGTCCCCACCCCTCTGCTCTCCTGATGTGCTTGAACCAGGAGATTTCCTGAGCTTCCTCCAGGTTAGGCTGATTTTATCACCCTTCATGTGTGTTCCAGAGACCCTGTGGGTACCACAGCCCACTCTTCTTGCCATGTTTGCCTGAGATTGCCTGTGCGGCTGCCCTTTGCTCCTCAAAGGCCAGGACGATACCTCCTTCACTTTGGATTCCCAGTTCCTGGAATAACCAGTACCTGGGGCTGCCTGGTGTGATAACCACTATCCACCAGGGCATTCACATCAGACACGTGGTTATTCTGAATTGAGACGTGCCGTAAGTGTGAAATATACACGAGTTTCAAATATTTAGTACAAAAATGTAAAATATCTCATTAATAATTTTCAGTAAATTACATTTAACATGATTATATTTTGGATATACTAGGTTAACTAGAATATGTTATTAAAATTCATTCCACCTGTATCTTTTTACCTTTTTAATGTGACTATGAGAACATTTTAAAGTACATATGTGGCTCCCATGATGGTTGTGTTGGAATTGCTAGCCTAGAACATTGCTGGGAAAAGTAGGCCTAAAACCATGGTTGCTGAGCTGAGTGGAGTCGAGTTGGGTGGTGCCCTTTCTTTTGAGCCTCCGCTCCTGATGTTGGTGGTGAGCCCATTCCTGGTTCTTCTGCCTCTCTGACCACTGTTTTTCTCCTTTCATCTCCTGCCTCTGATTACGGGTCACTCCCAGATCTGCACCTTTATGCAGCCCCTGTGTATCCAGCATGTTAAGGTTGAGCTAAGAGGGTGAATAAACTCACAAGACATATTGATATTTTAAAAGCAAAATGAATGAAATAAAAAAAAACAGGAAGGCGTCGCTAGCACATGGCAAGCGTTAGCCATTGAAGGCGTCTGTGGCGAGGTGACCTTTCGCAGGAGCTCCTGAAGGCGAGACACACAGACTGGCAGGCTGGCAGGCACAGCCCCTCCACCCACTTACATAAAGGCTCCTGTGAAATGGAGAGCAGTATTTAAAGTGCATGGAAGGTCATGGATTTAAAACTGAGAGACCTTGAAATCTAGAAGAGTTTGCTTTCGTAACTGCCTTGCTTGGCCTCTCCAGGATGGGAACAGCAGTGCTGCAGGGCTGGCAGGGAGGCCGAGGCCTGGCAGCGCCAGGATCCAGAAACAACTTCTGTGCCTTGAGCTCCCAGACCCTTGAGTCCTGTTCCTGGAGAAAGCGGCTGCCAGCAGCCAGTGCAGCTCCAGGCTGGGCGGAGTCCTTCTCGGCCTGAGCGCCGTCTCTCTGTTTTGAGTGCTGCAGCACATGGTGGTCAGAATTAGGAAACATGGGTTCTCTTACTGCTACCTCAGCTTGCCCTGAAACTGATGAAGTCCCCTAACTGCTCTGTGCCACGGCATGGAAGCCACTTCCTCTGCCTTCTCAGAGCTGGGGAAGATGAGTGATAACATAATGAAAAGGAGTCTGAGATTCTCTAGGAAAACGCAAGTCCCTAGGTAGAGATTTTGTTGCAGTTTATTTTTTTAGAGATGAAATCTTTATCACCCAGGCTGGCGTGCCGTGGCATGACCGTGGCTTACTGCAACCTTGAACCCCCACACTCAAGCAATCCTTTCGCCTCAGCCTCTTGAGTAGCTGGGAGCACAGGTGTGCACCACTGCACCTGGCTAATTTTTAAATTTTGATTTTTAACTTTTAATTAATTAATCATTAATTAATTTTGGAGATGAGGTCTTGCTATGTTGCCCAGGCTGGTCTCAAACTACTGAGCTTATGTGATCTGCCTGCTTGAGCCTCCTGAGTAGCTTCGGATTACAGGTGCATGCCACCGAGCCCTGCACTAGATAGAGTTTTGTTATCAGGCAAGCTGGAAAATATTTAACCAGGTTAGGGTAATCCCCAGCTCTGTTTGCCCCCAGTCAATGGCAGGGCTTAGATGAGTTAAATAATGGTATTAATAGCTAACACTTACAGGGTACATCCCTTGTTCTGCTCCCCTTGCTGGCTAGATGCATCTGGGAGCTGGACATTAATGATGGCACTATACTCATAAGGAGGCTGATGATAAAAAAAGTGCACAGGTAAGAAGCAGAACTGGAGCCTGTGTGTCTCATGCTCTTTTCACTGTTACCATACACAATTCTCTGGGAAGCTAGGGGCCCCAGAGCTGTGTTAGGGGTTTAATTGTTATTTAACAACGATCTCTTCCAGCCTGATTTTATGTGGCCCAAGAACTCTTATGATTGGATAGGTAGATGCTAAGTGGTCATCTCAAACATTTAAGGGCTCAGTTACATTCATACATTTCCAGTAAAGTGAACTGGACAGGAGTATTTCAACCCATTTCGCAGATGGCACACCTGAGGCTCAGCATGGTTAAGTGTTACATTCAGGGTCACCCAAGGAGTAACTTGGGTGTGTGTCTGGACTTTGAGCTGTGACCATTGAAAGGAGCTGTTGCTTCCGTCTGCAGAGGTTTGAAATTGAGTGGAGGTACCAGAGGCAAACTCCCAGAACAGAGGCTCCGGCTCTTCCCAGGCTGCCCTGAAGGCTGGGGAAGGGAGAGGGCTGGTGCCTCCCACCCTAAAACGTACCATTTGCCTGCATGCGTCTTGGCGTGGTGGTGCCATCCTGTTCTCCTGTGCTGTCCCTCAGCATGAGTCTTTCCATGGGTGGAGGATCCATCATTCAGGATTGTGGTGGCTTAGAAGAAAACACACGGGAGCCTTCTGTGTGGCGTCACTGGCATCTTACTTAGCTTGAAAACCGCCTGGAAACAGGTGATTCATGATGGCCTCGGCTTCCAGGCACGATCACAGCAGGATCCCAGGCAGTCTGCAGAAAGGGAGAGTGTACACTGCTCTTCGTGGACTGGGGGAGGATGACTTCAGTACGTCAGGGTAGACAGTCCTTTATATCGCACCTGAAATGAAAGAGGAAAATGAGAGAAAATGGGACTCTCTCCTGAAGCATTTTAAAGGAAATGGTGGAGAGTGCCTGCCTTGGGTGGCTGGCACCGAGTAAGACTTTGGCAACAACCGGGGTGGGCAGCAGATGGGGGAGACAAGGCGCCGGGGCTGAGGGCACCTACACGGTGGCTGAGGTCAAGCCTTTGTGGAAGTCCTTTCATTCTGCAGACAGAGAAACTAGGTTTCTCAAGCTGTGGATCACCCTGACCAAGTCAGAGGCCAGGTCAGAGGGCTTAGTGATTACTCCTTCTTCCTTGTTAGACTCAACTAGAATGCTCTTCTGTTCACTCTTGGGACGACAGAGTCCTTGTCCTCCAGATCTCAACTCAAGTAGCAACTCCTCCGAGAGACTTCCGAGTGCTGCGTCCCTATTGGTCACTCACTCTCTACACGTCACCCTGGCTGACTCTCCTTATATTACTTATCTCTGACTGAGTCTTACTTTTTTACTTACTTGTTTATTTTCTGGAATTTCCCATTGGAATGGGAATCCTATAAGAACAAGATCCAGTCTTTTTGTACCCCATTATATTCAGCATCCCAAACAGCCCCAGTCACGTAGTAGGTGCTTCACAAACATCAGTCAAATCGATGGATAGTCAGGGAAGGAAGCTTTTGGTGAAGGTGACATACGAGCTAGGTCTTCAAGCATGGGTAAGACTTCAAAGGAAGGGGGAGAACGTGAGCAAAATGGGCCATAGGGAATAAACAAGTCATGTGTGTGAGCATGTTTGTGGTGGGGTGAGAGCTCATGTGTAAATCAGATTGGCTGACACTAAAGGGATCCTCTAAAGGGAGCAGTGGCAGACAGGGCTGGGACAGCAGATCTGAGCTTGTTTACAGGGGCTGTGAGTGCCAGGCTAAGAGGTGCCACTTCTGTCTTGTGGACAATGGGATCCACTGAAGGTGAGTGAGGTGGGGAGGTGCCTGGCCATTTGGCCTCAGCATACAGGTGCCTGAGGTTGAGAGAGCAGCCAGGGACCTCTGCATCACAAGTTGGTGATCCAAGAAAAGGAGGTCTTTTTCTCTGTGAGTCCCTAAAAGCCAGGCTGGAGCCCTGTGCTTGGGAGCTGTGTTTCTCTGTCACAGTGTCAGTGCCCTAGCAGAGTGCCCGAGGGGAGGGGCAGGAGGCCCCTTGGATGGGCTGGCACTGCGCCCCTGCTGCTGTCAGAGTGACTCAGATCCCCTCCTGGCACCAGCCTGCTCAGGCAGTGCAAGCTGTTCCTTTGGCTCCTGGAGACTGGGCTGGTTCTTTACTTCTTTCTCCCTTAGGACTGAGGCCAGGGAGGAGGGGTGCGGATTTCCGTGTTTCCACCCTTTTCTCTTCTCCCAGCACAGGGGTGCGAGAGGAGGAAGTGGAGGCTGCAGTGTGGGCTCTGGGTTCATTCCCTGTGATTCCTCTGGGCTGCCCCGAGTCCTGCTCAGCACATACACAAGGGGACACCAGGTGTGCTGGACAAATGACCAGGCAATGTGCTACTTGAATGCAAAGGTTTCCTGAAAAGTTACCATCAAAAACTGGGTCAGGTGGACAAATGCAGATGGACCATCGGCAGTGACTTCCTCCGAGGAATGACATGCCCTAAGATGGTTCAGCACAGAGAGGACTTAAGCCACAGAAGGTTTGTACAGCACTTTGCAGCTTACAAGATCTTTCCGCATCCTCAATGTCAGTTCTTTCTTGCAGCTGTCCTGTGAGCAAAGTGGCATTTCTATTTTTTTTTAGTTTGAAGTTCAGAGATGTTAAGCCACTTGCTAAATGTCACATAGATATTCAAAGGCAGAGCTGAAAACCCTAACCTGGGTCTTTGGGTTATTTATAAGAGTTTAAATGAACCACACCATACACTGTGCCTCTTCTCCTGGACTCTTAAACATTAGCATTCATGTTATGTTAACTCTTCCTTGGAATGTCACTTGCTCCCAGGGAGAACTCTAATAACCATTGCAGCCTCCGGAGCCATCAGTACTTTCAAAGAGATAATATGTAGGTGACTAAACACTGGGAAGTACCTAAAGTTGACCATGATGGACCACTCATTGACCAAACATTTCCAATGACTCCTGTTCATCAGCTGTTGCCAGTTGTAGTTAGCCTGGCATATTATTTTAGGTTAAACCATATGAAACTGTCATTTTGGGTGGTCAAAAATAGTCACATATTGAAAGTATTTTAGGCTTCGACCTAATACATCAAAGATACTAAATACAAGTGTGTTATTTAATTTGAGAGGAACTAGAACATTTGGGAGTTCAAATTTTCAAAGCAGACTCAGCTTCCTCAATCTATGTCATGGCGTGAATACCAACTCATGGCATTGTTGGGGAATCAGTGAGCTATCGTGTCTAAAAGAGCGTACCTGGTTTAGTGCCGTGAGATTATCGCTAAATTAGCTTTATTTGAATTGGCACAAGCTCTGACTTCAACGTTGAAAGGGGCTAATAGTTGCCCTCAAGAGGCTTATAGTTTGGCAGAGACCATTCAGACATGTCGATCTAGAAAAGATGTCAGGCATTGCAGAGTCTAGTGCTTGGACATGGATAGTGTTATGACCACGGCCCCAGAGTCAAAATGCCTTGGCTGGAATCTTAGTTCTGCCATTTACTTGATCTGTGACCTTGAGCCATTTAATAATTTCTCAGCCACTTAGTTTTCTCATCAGTGGAACAAGAATAACAATATGCCCAGTTTATAGAGCTGTGAAGATTCAGTAAGATAATGAATGCCAAGGACTTAGAATTGTTCTTGGCATGTAAAAAGTGCACAGTCAATTTCGCTGCTAGTATTATTATGATAGTTATTATTAATATTCGTATTCGTCAAATGAGAGGGAACATTAGAGTAATCTTTGCTCAGGATGGAATAGTCTTCTGCCTACAACCCTCAGTGTTAGGTTCTCAGCTTCTGAGAATGCTGTCATCTGTGGTCTCCAAAGTTTAGGACTACTGACGACAGGCCTGAGATGAGGTGTGCATCTGCAAATGCACAGGCCTGAGATGAGGTGTGCATCTGCAAATGCTTCACAGTCAGAAAGCAGATTTAGAAATTTCTAGGGAAACTATGCTCTCTGATGAGGTCTTGAGACCCTGATAAGAATCTGGGGGTTGAAAGCCCCCATAATTATCCTTAGCCATCCAAAGCATCTATTGCCCAACTTCCCTGGGTTAGGCAAGACTTTCCAGTAAAATTACTCATGGAAGGGGAAACTCAATGGATAGACCTTTCTTATCTCTGATTATATGAAGGGCTGTACAACTTTAAAGGGAGCACAGCCCACACAGGACTGCTCTCGCTTCTGATACCAGTTGCAAGTTCAGGAGTCCCCAAGACTATCCTTAGGTTTAATCATTTGCTAAAATGATTCACAGAACTTGCTGAAAGATACTATACTCCTGAATATAATTTGTTACAGGGAAAAGAAATGCTGAAATCAGCCAAGGGAAGAAGCACAAAGGGTGGAGTCTAGGAACAATTCAAAATGTGGAAACACAGCTGGGCACAGTGGCTCACGCCTGTAATCCCAGCTCTTTGGGAGGCAGAGGCGAGCAGATCACCTGAGGTCAGGAGTTTGAGACTAGCCTGGCCAACATAGTGAAACCCCATCTCTACTAAAAAAAAATACAAAAACTAGCTGGGTGTGGTGGAAGACACCTGTAGTCCCTGCTACTTGGGAGGCTGAGGCAGGATAATTGCTTGAACCTGGGAGGCAGAGGTTGCAGTGAGCCGAGACCACAGCACTGCACTCTAGCCTGAGCGACAGAGCAAGACTCAGTCTTAAATTTAAAAAATATATGTGTGTGAAGATCCCAGTTGTTCTCTCCATGGAGTCACTCTCGTGCCACCAATGTGTGACAATACACATGAGTATTTCCTGATAGGGAATCTCACTTGGGCTTTGAGGTCCAGAGTTTTTACTGGAGCTCCATCGCCTAAGTGGTTGACTTCCCATGTGGCTCACCTCTGTCTCCAGTCCCTCAGGAAGGCAAGCTGATACCACATGATTCAAAGTGTCCACCTTCCAGCACATTGCTGCTGTGGTTCAAAACCTGCACCATAAATCACATTGTTACTCTGCCTGGCCCAAGGTCTCAAGCAAACAAAGATAGTCCTATCAGTCATGATATTCCAAGGGCTTAGAGATCACCTCCAAGAAGTGGAGGACAGAACCAAACCTCTTTTTGGGAAAGGTTAGTTTCTTTACTACACAGGCCTTGTGTAGGCTCTGGGGACACTGAGATAGACAGCACTGGGATGGGAGCTCATAGTCTACTGGGAGAGGCAAGTTAGGTAACCAATACAAGTCAGCCAGCGTGTACCTGCGCAATTGGCCATGACCACCAGAGGGCGCTGCAGCGAGGTTCTTTAAAGAGCAGGTGCAGCCTGTGAGGTCTACAGGGGTAGTTTGGTGATGTGGGAATGGGGTTGGCCTAATTAGCAAAGTTTGTGTCATAAAGTGAGACTCATGTAACATTTCTAGAAAAGAAGTTCTTGACTGTTGACATGCTTATCAACTCCGCTGGCCCAGAGGATCTCTAAATCCAGCTTACCTCATTTACTCACGGACTTTGGGGTTTGGGTGGGTGGGTGGCAATTAAGCCTCCTGGAAAAATTGGGAAGCTCAATATCTCAGTAATGGTTGAGGCAGCAGTGAGGCTGAGCAAAAGCAAATGAGTGATTGGGGACAAAAGTGTATAGACATGATTATGCAAACTACCAGAGATCTGTCCACAAACGACCCACCATTGCAGCCCTTACTTGGAAACTGTTCTCTTGATGATTACAGCTGCTGCACAGGATCCGTGAGAGGGCACGGGCATTCTCCCCTTGCCTGCTTTTTGGAAGTTGCCTGGGTCCCTCTGGAGCAGGGGGAATAGAACTCTTGGATGCTCTTTGGCATTATTTGCCCGTGTAGACAGTGCATGGTCTCCATCACCCTCATTCCCATCCTTCACCACTCCCAGGAACTTGCCTATTCTGCCATTGACCTCACCATCAACACTTTGATGGGGACCTAAGCTTACCATCCTTTTCTCCTCCACTCATATGCATTTCATGGTCTATTACTGGCCCTGACATTCACTCTCTGGGTCCCTGAGGATGGGCAACTCCACCAAAATAATTCAGACGGATGGCTGCACCTGTCACCTTGTAGAGACATGGCCTCCATGTGTCAATGGGGAACTATAAAGACCACGTTTCAATGTGGCCCCCTGCCTTGGGGGCCCATGGTTTGATGCCCTAGGAAGTTTCACTACCTGACTTAATTCCACCATGAGGCCTCTTTTAGGGGAGCTGGGCAACACCTTTCTGACCCCAATCCTTTATTTGTTCAAGAAAAGCAGCAGACTCCTGCTCTCATCTCAAAGCACCAATATCAGCAGCCACCTTTGCCCTTTTTTTTTTCTTTTTTTTGGGGGGGAGGTCAGAGGGAGGGGTTCTGAATAGTTTTAGGTTTTTACATTTCATGCTTTTCAAAACACATTTGTGTGTGTGTGTGTATCTCTGTATATGACCCAGGGCACTAAGAAAAAGAAAACTTGGTTCATTCAATGTGTTGATATTCACTGAAAATTTATCGTAAACCTGGCACTGTTGAGGTACCGGGAACTTAAGTAGAAAAGACAAGGTCATAGTGCTTGAGAAGCCTACTGTCCAGTAGGGGAGGCAAACGTGTAAATGACTAACCAAGTGGCAAAATGGGTGATACTACCAAGGGGGAATAAACAATTTTTCGGCAAGTAGTGACAACCAGGGAAAGATTCCCAGAGAAGGAAATGTTTCAAGCAGGCCTTGAAAGAACACTGGAGCTTCGCAGTTGGAGAAGAGAGAGAAGTTATTCTAGGCAACGGGAGCCACACAGACAAAAGCAAGGAGGTGTGGGAATGCATGGTGTGTTCACTGAGGACACAGAGGAGCCAAGGCCACCATCCAATGCCGCACCAGCTGTGTACTGCACAACTCCAGGAGAGGTGCGTAATCCAGACTGTGGTATGAATGGTGCAGCCTGGAGTCATGCAATATGGTAGCCTGACAGAGGGTACTTGGGAGAGATGGGGGAGGTGTAGTGAAGAATCTTGAGAAATTTCACTTTCATTTCATCTGTTGCCTCAGATATCAATGAGCAACTGCTCAGCAGACATTGGCTGAGCAACCATTGAGTACATGGGGTTTACCGTATCTCTGCCATTCTCATGTACTGCATGAGCAGGGGCTATTGAGGGCTGTCTGGTAATAATGAGCAGTGCTGTCCAGCAAAGGCCAGCACCCTTCAGACCTGGCACACATCATTAGATGCACTTCAGTGACGGGGGGATGGATTCATCGGTGGGCCTGAGCCCCCTTGGCTTCACATTGCGGATATCTCAGAGCAGTGCGGGATCATGGTGGCCGTGTAGTTCTACTCCCTCCTTGTGGAAATCAGAAACTGAGGGCCAGAAGGAGAAAGTGACTTGCTCAAAACCAAGAGTTTGATAGTTTTTGATCTTAGGTTAGAAGTTCAGTCTCTTACCTTGTATCTCAGTAATATTTTCACCAAACGTCACTGTCATGGAGTGCCATTTATTTATCCTTCATAGAATTGAGGGTCATGCTTATAACCCATCAGGGTAAGTAACCCCAGCTGCTCTGATAGGCAACCTCTAGATCTCAGTAGTCTAATACAAGAAAAGTTCATGTCTCAGTCTCATCACAACCTAATATGATTTGGGTGACTCTCTCTGCAGTTACACAGGAGTGTAGGGGGGTCCATCTCGTGGCAGAAAGAATGGAGAAAGCACACCCACTCTTAAGTGCCTCAGCCAGGGAGTGACGCACATCATTTCTGCTCATGTCCCATTGGTGAGAACAATCCCGGATCACGTCTAGGGAGGCTGAGAAGTGTAGTTCAGCTGTGTGCCAGGAATAGGAGATGCTTTCAGTGAGCATCCAGTCAACATATGCACAGTTATAATGTGGAAAGTCCACATCATGGCTGTTATCTCTAATGCTCACAAAGCAATGCTGTTGACTGAGTGGTTATCTGTTCTTTGTCCCAGAGCTATCGCCTCTATCTCCTGTGCCTCTCCCCATGTTCTGTTCCACAGGTGGAAACTGTGATCCAGAGAATTCAGTGACCTGTCCAGGGTCATGTTCAACCAAACAGATGTAGAACTTTGACCCAAGAGGTCTAGATTTCAGAAAGCATCCTTCCTCTCCAAAGGCATACCTGAAGGTATCTCCGGGTAGCAGATGCCTTCTCTTGGAGGATGTGCTCACAGCTGCACGCTGCTGAACACGTTGTTTGCAGTGGCAGATGATGGCAGGCAGTGAGGCCCCTGGGGAGGGAGAGGGGAAAGGAGAGAGCATCACACCTGTCTTCTCTCCAAGCTGTTGTTCCCCTATCTGCCAGCCACGCTTTCCTCTTATGCTGTCATGAAACTGTTTATTTTTATTGACAGCAAGCACCGCAGCTTGGAATATTTGTCTGCGAGGAGAGAGCAGCCGGGACGGATTCTGGAGCCTGGCTGTGCGTGGGGATGTGTGCATGCCGGCTCGTGCAGTCAGCTGCTGCTTTGATTTCAGCTTAGCTTTCCCCATGGCATGGAGCAGAAGCCAGTGTTTCTTTCCTCCTCTAGGCACCACAGATCTCATAACCTGGGGGAGGTTATTTGTGGGGAAGGCATTGATTTGGAAAGAGACACGAGTAATCAGTTTCTCCCCCATGCTCATCTCCTGGGGTCCTTGACATAACCTGATTCCTCCAGAGCCCTTAAAGCCCCTTCTCTGGGGTTAGACTTGGCCCTTTCTGGGTTCATACACTCTCCGGGCGCTTTCATACCACTGCTATTGCAACCCTCCCGACAGCATGTCAGGTTCATGATTTATCTCCATTTGTCATTTCTACAGGCATTAGGAGGGCAAGACCAGGACACGGAAGACTTGATCTGAATCCATTCCAGTTCAATCAGTTGCCTCAATCAGTTAATTCATTCCTCATAGTTAACAAAGTTTTGGTCTCTTCAGAAATCACTTTTCAGTTCCTGGACTCCCCATCCCATAACCTTTAAACCTTTCGGATTAGCAACCTTAATTCAAGCTATTGAAGCTTCCATAGAATAAACTTTCTTTTTTTTTGTTTAGAAAAGATATATTCAAATTTGTTGAGCTTCTTGTTGAGAGGCTCTGTGCTAACTGCTCTTATTTACATTATTATCTCATTTACCGATGTTGTCTCATTTAAAGAGGAACTGTGAGAAACAGTTCCTGAAAAAAAAGATGTGGTCAGTTCTTGTGTGAGAGACACTTGATTAGACACTGCAGGGTGAAAGGTGGTTTTTAAATGACTCTGTCCCTCCAGAAGCTCAGTCTAGTGGCCATGGTAGTTAATCGCCATCAGAGTGGCAATAACAGCCAGGCTCCAGAATCAGCAGCGTGCTCCACAGTTCCTGAGTGAGCTCACATTTTGTGTCAGGCAGTGAGTGCACAAAGCCCTTGGCATGCATCACCTTGTTTATTCCCCCTCACTCCTAGGAGATAGGCACTCTTGCCACTATACCCATTTTGGTGGTTCCGTAACCTGAGTCTTAGAGAGATTGAGTCACCTGCCCAAGGCATCGAGCTAGTGTGTAATAGAGCTAGGGTTTTGTTTGTTTGTTTTGAGAAAGAATCTTGCTCTGTTGCCCAGGCTGGAGTGCAAGGGCGTGATCTCGGCTCACTGCAACCTCTGGCTCCCAGGTTCAAACGATTCTCCTGCCTCAGCCTCCCAAGTAGCTGAGACTACAGCTGTGTGTCACCATGCCTGGCTAATTTTTTGTATTTTTAGTAGAGATGGGGTTTCCCCATGTCGGCCAGGATGGTCTCAATCTCCTGACCTCATGATCCACCCACCTTGGCCTCCCAAAGTGCTGGTATTATAGGCGTGAGCCACCACGCCTGGCTGGTAGAGAGCTGGTATTTAATCCACATCTGGCTGACTCCAGCATCACGATACTGACTCCATCATACAATGCAAATAGAAGCAAGAACCACAAAAGGGCTCCACCAGGCTTACAAATCAAGTGCCCAGGGCAGGGGAAAGTGTAATGAATTCTCACAGGAGAGCCTGGGAAGGTGGCCTCAATGCGTTTGAATTTGAGCTGGTCCTTAAAACATTGGCAGGGCTCCCGAAGGCAGATTTAACAGGGAGGCACTCCAGTGAACAACACGTCAGGAAGCTGGAAGTTCCGCCTGAGACAGGGCCGTGAGGAGCCCACCTGAGCACTGGAAGGAGCGGATTCGTGTTTTTCCTCACTTACCGTTCCAGCTTTCTCAAGTGGGAGTATTTGAAAGATATTTACATTATTGTAAAGATCTGGGTTGTTCCCACCCATTTTGCAGTTGGGGATCGTTAAGCTCTGTTGAGAATAACTAAGGCTCAGAGCCCAGGGCCTACAGGAGTGCTTTGCTACCTGGCCTTGGGGAACGCTGCCTGCTGAAAGCCGGAACCCCCTCGAGCAGCCTGTGGCTCACTTAACCCTAAGGTGGGAGGAGGAGGCAGGCATCCAGGAACAGACCACAGAGCCTCCTCCTGCCTGCCTGGCAGCCGTCCACCTTCCATCCTTCCCTGAGCTCTTGGCTTCCCCAGGCAACAAAATGGAGCCTGTGTATTGTAATCTCGGGCACAGCGTGAGCCCTTGTTCCTGGAGATTTCCAGATCTCTTCTTTGGAGGCAGAGGCTAAGGGTCCAAAGGTAAAGAGACAAGGGCCTCAAGCCCCTCCACTAGTTGACTTTCATTTCTTGCCTGCTCTGTCTCCAGCGGTGTGTCCAGGGACCGGTAGACATCGCTGCCCCTACGATTAAGGACCTCAGGTTTCTTCTCTGAAAACAACCAGAAATGAGTCATAAAACAGCCAGTGACTCAGTGTCATTAAGCAAATGAAGTGTTATTGAAATAGTGACGTGCTGAGGTTACAGCAAGCATAATCCAGCCACGATTACGGTAGGAGAGATGAACGGCTGGCAAGAGAAAAGTCTTCCTGGCTGCCGGGATCGAGACACTGTTTGAACAGGGGTAAGGGTGGTGAAGGTAACCTCCTCCGTGGACATTTACTATTAGGACAGACAGGTCAGGTGACCAGAAGAGGGGGAGGAAATCCTGAAGAGGTTATTCACCGCTATCAGGGGCCTTGGGGAGAGTGCCCTCCGCTTCTGGGGGAACACAGTGCTTCTCAGATGTGACTATGCACCAAATCACTCGGCGGTCTTGTTAAAAGGCAGACTGATTCCAATGGTCTGGGTGGGGCCTGAGGTTGTGCATTTCTAGCCAGCCCTCGGGAAGCTGCTGCTGCAGTACAGCTCACACATGGAGAGCAAGGGCTTCTCTTGACTCAACTCAAGATTGTCAGGTTCTCTCTAAAGCAAGTAGGTTTAAGACTCAGGTGTGACTTTTCAAAATGGAATTTCTTTAAAGAGAAAAATCTTGAGGCACCCATCTGGGAGTGGAAGAGGTAAAGACCAGGCATGGAAGAAGAGTGTATTTTATTTGTGCCAGGGGAGTTGAGGGCAACTGGAGGGCCGGGTTCAGCTGATGAGCCCAGGACCTAATCCCCAGCAGACCCTGCCATGCGGGGTCCAGGCTTACTGGAATCGGGTCAGCCTCACTTCCCAGGGGCATGGCCTCACTGGGAAGGTGGGGTACATGGTTCTAGCCTTAACCCCACCTTCCAGCCGCATTTATTAAGGCCAACAGGGTCTGGGGAGAGCAAGGCATTCTGAATTCATGAGAAAGCAGATGACAGAGATTCTTACACGCTGTCTTTGGGAAGCATCTGAAAAGTGTGGTCTGGGGTTCCGTGGGGTCTGTGCTCAGCGTGAGGTTATGCTCACCCGCAGCCTGAGTGACAAGTGCTGCAGGGATGTGGATGCTGCTCAGGAGCTTTAACAAGTGGCTCCTTGGGGGCAAAGGAGCAGCAGAACTCACTGCTTTGCCACCTTGTTGATTTTTACCACTCATCAGCTCAGCCAGTCCTCCACACAGCTGAGGAAAAAGGAACATGTTAGTGCAGGTTGGCCTATTTGTCATAAATTCAAAATCACAAAGACCCAAACTGCAAAATACCTAGGACATGGGAAGGGCCCTTACCATTGATTTCCATCCTGTTTCTCCAGCCTTGGAGCAGGGACTGGTGGAGGGTGATCCCAGAGAGACAGGCTGAGAGGCTGGCAGTGGTCAGTGACACGGCTCCTTGAACCCCCTTCCAGTCCAGAGGCCTCTCTTGGCCACCTGAGTGACCAAAGTAGTCCAGCCTCCTCAGGCTGCCCCTTTCTGCCTCTGCCTATCTGCAGCCCCGCTCTACAAGGGTTCCCCTAGTCTGTGGTTCTCCACCTGGTATGATTTTGTCCCTAGAGCATATCTGGCAATGTCTGAAGGCATTTTGTCACAGCTGGGGCAGGTGCTACTGGCATCTGTGGGTAGAGGCCAGGAAAGCTGTCAAATCTCCTACAACGTACAGGACAGCCCCCACAAGCAAGAATTATCCAGCTCAAAATGTTAATCATGCTGAGATTCAGAAATGTAGACAAGCGCCTAGGGGTCTGGGAGGGACTTGGGAGAGCCAGAAACACAGGTAATCAGGCTGAGACTACCAGAATACATGCCTTAGAGCAAAGTACTAGGGCTTAAATTTCTCCCCTGAAGAAGAGGACTCCCTATAACTTGCTGTTTGTTTCACCTACCTGCAGCTTTGTCATCTGCCTGTGACGCTGTCGTCAAGTCTTTCTACCCCCGGCATCAAGGTGGTTTTAGTAAGTGGTTGTGATACAGCAGGTAAAGGAGAGGAAAAGCCAGGGTCTTCTTCATGTTCATTCCCTACTGGACATCTTTGACATCACCCTAGAGTTAGAGTCAGGCAGGAGAAAGGGCACAGGTTGTGGAATCAGAAGATCCTGGGTTTTGGCTCTGCGAGCTTTGGATTGTAGCTAACTTCTCTGTCCTCAGTTTTCCCTCTTGGAAGAGGCATGTAACCAACCCTTTAACCACACAAGGATTAGAACATAGTGGGTATTCAGAAAATATTAACCAGCATCCAAACTTTTTGTGAAATGCTTGCTTTTTTCCACCTAACACTGGATGACCAGGAAGAGAAGTCAAGTCCCAGAAGTCTAGTAGTAAACACACCGAAGACAGCAACCACCACAGGCACATATGCAAGATTCAGGCTAAACAAAACCAGTTAAATCTTGACTATATGGAGGTCAATTATCTGCTCGTCTATCTGCATGCTAAGTCTTGGTTTTGCCAAACTTCAAGGCTGAACCAGAGAGTGTTGGAGATGCAGGTAGCCGTACAAATTAGAGAGTAGTACCACAGTAAGTGTGCCTCTGTGGGTCATTATGGGTGCCAGGATGGATGTGCGTATCTGTGGCTGGGTGTGCAAGACAGTGTGTAGACAAATGAATTTGATTCCCAGACCACACGTAAATGCATGAAAGATTAGTCTTATTTGAAGTGTTTTGTCCTTCTCAGCCTCTATTAGAATTAGACATGTTAACATTATATAAATACTATGCTTTTTTTTCGTTTATTTTTACTTATCTACTGCCTCTTTCCCCAACAAGGATCTGAGATAGTTCACAACTAAGGATATAGATGATACATGAATCAAGTTATAGGTATAAGTGTAAATCTATTTCTATATATTTGTCTATCAAGACTGAAAGTTATGCTAATGCTGTAGGCCAATCTTGTCACTATAATTGATCATCACGTTTGTCTCTGAGCTTCTTGCCAGCCAAGGTAAAAAGAGAAAGAGAAGAAAATTACATAACACATTTTTTTATGTGTGGCCTTGAAGAACAAAGCGGATAATTTTAACTACAATCTTACAACAAACGCAGAAGTGGATTTCACAACAAATCTTGATGAAAGCTGAGTGCATAGCATTAAACTGCAGTTTAGTGACAACGGCTCCACAAAGCTCCTGAGAGGCCAGTGCTTTCAGCATTTAATTTGATATGGGATGAACTTCGAATGCCCAAAAGAGTAGATACATCACCATTCCTTATGCTTTCTTCCTGAAATATAATATTTCCAGCTGGGTTTTTTTTTTTAACCAGGAATTGTTTACAGATAATAGGGTGTTACTTCCTTGCAGAGACCTGAGTGCTGGACTTCTGAGTCATAAGCAGATAGATAACTTATATAGAAATGCCTATCCCTGTTCCTGGTATAGAGTAGGCACCCTGTGCACATCTTTCTGTTACTGATTCATTTTTCCATTTGTTCATTCACACACCCATCTGTCTGTCTGACCCTCCCCTAATTTTGGGAAACAGAACAAAAGGACGTAGTAGTTGCCATGTAACTTTTTGAGATGAGCTTCAATGGCTGTGACATGGGGGCTTCCATCCTCCAACCCCCGTACATGACTGAGTCCTCACTTGGAGTAGTAAAGGCCCGTGGGACAAAGCTGAGATTAACAGGCCTGGTTGTTTAGCAGAGAAACTGGCGTTACATGGACAGGCCAAGCTGTAGGAAAGCAATCTGAAAGGCCATCCCGAGAGTGTTTAACTAATTAAATGGGTTCACCAGCTGAGAGCCATGCTGCAAACAAAAGGTCTGTGGTGTCTGTTTCCTGAAAGGAAAACAACCCATCCCTCATTCCATTCTTAGTTATATATGTATAATTGCAGCCATGCCTGTTTGCACAACCAATGATAGAGGTATAAGTCAATTTATGTTTGTTTTTGGCACCACGCTATTCACTTGCCAAGAAACACATTACTTGCTTAATGGTTTATCTAATCCACCCTGTTAGTCCTTTGCAATGTGATCCATTTTTTTGGTCCTTGGCTAAAGCAATCACATGACTAGATTATGCCTGAGATTCTGCTCTCATCATCACCACCCTTCATCTCCTGTGTGGGTGCACACTCACATGCACACACATTCACATGCACACAAATCCGTCACACACATCCACTCACATACATGCATTCACATGCATACAGACTCATTCACATGCATATACATCTATGCACACACACTCACATGCACACACTCATTCACATACACACTTGCTCACATACACACATATTCATGCATGGACGCTTGCTCACATGTGTACGAATCATGTGCACACACTCACATGCATATGCCTTTGAGAGCCCAAAACTTCAGAAAGAGAGAAAAGATAGAAAGACAGAAAACAGCTTTGAGAAGGTACAAGCAGCCTCTAACCCTCTGAAATTCCCCTTGTGACAACCCACATAGCTGTCACATCTCGTGAAGCTGCGTTTGAATTCTTCAGTCACTGTGCTATTCTGACTAATGCACTTTCCTGGATGTCTTAAAGTTAACCAGAACATCCTTTTTTTTTTTCGGTTGCACCATGCTACTGAAAATCTTCCTGTAGGCATCAGCCCTTTTTCCAGCCTTGGCAAATATCATAAGTAAACGAATCTGCCTTTGAATGATAAAGACTCATTGTAGCTGAGAGTAGAGACTCATTAAGGCATAAATGATGTGGATTTTGGAATGAGACAATCTGACATTGAAGTTCAGCTTTGAATGGCACTTAACCGGCCATGTGCTTTCTGACACCTGGCTTACCTTTTATTAACCTTGGTTTTATTTACTAGCCTGCAGAAATGGAGATGACTATATTTACCTTGTAGAGCTATTATGGGAGTTGTAAGCATTGTAGGTAAAGATCTGGAGTTTAATGGTATCCTGTGTATGGCAGATGTGTTGTTTTGGCTTCTATTATTGCAGAGAGTACCAGAGTAACATATAATGATAAAAGATGCAGGAAATGGAAATCGAGTCAAATGTAGAATCTCCTCAGGGCAGTCCTTTTTGAAAACTGAATTCTGATGCCACAGCTGATATTTCCTCATTAATAAAGTGGAGTCTAGTGAGAACAATCCACATCTGATGTAACGATGCAAAACTTCTCCATGGAGAACTGGCATAAGTGGTATATGTAGGTCTGTGGTGTCAGCATGGGGTGAGGGATCCCTTTGGCTGTCCCCAGGCTCTGCTGGACCATGGAAGGAATGCGGGAGTAGAAACACTGGGGACTTTTGCCCCGACCACACAGGAGAGCAACAGGGGAGGCAGAATCAGACTCCCTGCCCAAGATCTTGCAGCTGGCTGCCTGGTCCTCGAGCCACATGGGGTTCATTCTGCACTCAATACAGTGGGGGTTGGTTATTCCTGGCAGAATTCCCTGTTATTAAATAAAGAGAAACTTAAAGCAGCAAATAAAAAATGTCTCTTGTGCATCTTAGGCTTCTTGTGGCTTTTAAGGCATATAACATTTTGAAGAACGGTTAGCAAATCACAAACATATGGATGGCAGTACTTGGCCTCAAAGATAGCTAGATGCAAACTTAACCAGCCTGGCCAACATGGTGAAACCCTGTCTCTACTAAAAATACAAAAAAATTTGCTGGGTGTGGTGGCAGGCACCTGTAATTCCAGCAATTTGGGAGGCTGAGGCAGGAAAATTGCTCGAACCTGGGAGGTGGAGGTTGTAGTGAGCTGAGATCATGCCACGGCACTCCAGCCTGGGGAGCAGAGTGAGATTCCATCTCAGAAAAAAATAAGGAAAGAAGGAAGGCATTGGCAGAAAGTGTCATTGGGAAGCTACCTTCTCAACCTCAGGCAGGTACATCTCCTTTTTTTTCTGGTTAACTTTCAGACAAATCCTAGGAGAGGAATATTGAAATGAGGGTGGCAAAGTCTTTGCAATAGGAGGGACAGGGACTCTCGAGAATTGGAGTCCTACCACATTTCTAAGAGCAGAATGGTATCCAATTGGCTTTGTATTTGCCAAGCCACAACGTACAACCAAAACCTCAGAGTCTACTGGATTGAAGAAAACCGAGACTGCTGAAATTCCTTTCCTTCCTTTTCTCTTATTCAGGGCATCCTAAAAGCAGGCTCTGGCATTTTCCACTAACAAGTTATATGAGGGATAAAACATAGAAGACAGAGAACTGAGAAATTCCCAGCTCCCAGTCTCCCTGGCCTGTTCCGCTTTCACCATTGGCTTTTCAAGTATTAATTAAACACGAATTAGTAAATAACAATGAATGATAGGAAAGTGCTGCACTGTCTTTCACTGCATCTGGAAACACTAAATGGCAATCCTCATAACAGACTCTCAATAAATATAATTAAATGCCTATGACATGCCAAGTGTTCAGATCACAGAGAAGCACTGTGTCCCCAGCTTTTCTAGAGGACCCCAGAGTCTGTTGGGGAATGCAAGAGGCATCATGAAATCACTGTTCTTACCAGGCAGTAATTGCCAGTGCCCAGTGATCAGCCGGCCAAGTTCCAGGAGGCCACAGACCAGGAAAGAAGTTAGCTGGAAATCTGTTTTCTCCTTGTGTATTTCACGACATTAATTTCAGTAGGAGAAATTCCAATTGGATGTGCTAGGTCTTCCAGCAGCAACAATTTTTAAACCTGGGGAAGGAGTTTTTCTGTTGTTGTTTGGTGTTTTTGTTTTTGAGACGGAGTCTTGCTCTGTCGCTAGTCTGGAGTGCGGTGGCACCATCTCGGCTCATTGCAACCTCCGCCTCCTGGGTTCGAGCGATTCTCCTGCCTCAGTCTCCCGAGTAGCTGGGACTACAGGCATGTGCCACCACGCCCGGCTAATTTTTGTATCTTTTTTAGTAGAGACAGGGTTTCACCATGTTGGCCAGGATGGTCTCGATCTCCTGACCTCAGGTGATCCGCCTGCCTCAGCCTCCCAAAGTGCTGGGATTACAGGCGTGAGCCACCGCGCCAGGCTGGGGAAGGAGTTTTTAAGGAAGTTGGGAGAGATTTGGGGGGGGTGTGTGCAGATTATTCTTTCCCTGTTAAATCTTGGATCCAAGGAACTTGTGTTTGTTGGAAAGAAGGGTCATGAGGCCTTTTGTCCCAAGGACTTCACGTGACATGAAATAGCTACCTTAACTGGAGCACACAGCTCACGTTCACATGCACACATGGTACAGGCTGAACCACTGCAGCCGCTCTTGCTGTCCCCAGGACCCCACCCTACCTAGGCTCCCGGCCAGTGGAATCTCTGACACCCACAGGCTTTCCTAGGCACAACCGGTGCTTGTTCCTGTTAGAGTCCTCTCCTGATCACCTGCGGGATACACTCAGCCTCAACATACCTTCTGCTTTGCTTGTGACTCTGGTGTACAGCTCAGCCTCCTCTCTCCAGTAAAGCCACCTGTTCTTAAAGAGTGCCCAAAGCTGTATTGTAGCTCCGTTGTCTGTCTTTCCTCCTTTAGCCTCCCACAGCCTTCTTCAAAATCCTATTCGAAAAAATCTTATCTCCTCTACATCTCCCAGACGGTCTGAAGCACTGTTGCTTTAAGGAATGAGCTCCTACTTTGGGGAAAGACAAGCATCCTTTTGGAGCAGGGCTTGGCCACTTGCTAGCTGTGTGACTTTCAGTGGGTAACTTAACCTCTCTAAGCTTCAACTTCTTCTTCTGTGAAACAGGATTGATGTGAATGTTACAGGGTGACGTGGCCAAAGCATCTAGTATGGTGTCCGGCACATGGTGGGGAGTTGTTATTTTTAATGCACCCCCTTCATTTTCGGATATGTGCATAGCTTGCACTAGCACAAAGTTAATTTAGCTTATGTGGCCATTTTACGAATGTGTTTTATGAGCCAGAACTTTGTTAGTCACTTTCAATAGGAGTTATTTCATGTAACCCTTCCAACTGTTTGTGTGATGTCGATGCTATTTTCTCCATTTTCTAGATAGAATAACTGAGGCTAGAGACCAGGAATGTGAAACTGGGTTCTCCAAGGACTCCCCTAGTCTGTTTCCGTCCCCTCCCACATCTGGTTCATGCTTATTTGCTTATCTCAAGGGAGATGACACAGATGAGAAGACACAATCCCTGTCCTCAGAGAGCCCAGAGTCCAGGAAAACCAAGAGTGTCAGCCAGAACTCTAACCAAACTTCAGGGAAAACAGACTCGTGCCTGTGGGCTGATCAGGCATGGCCGTGTCTAGCGGGTGGTGAGGCAGTGGAGAAGGCACTGGCCCCGGTCTTCCAAGATAAGCTTCCTGTAGCCTTGGATGACAAGGGGACTAGAATAGAGGCAAATGGACGAAGAATCAAGGGGAGGAGAATCCCACGCGGAGAGCCAAATTCACCCTCAAGAGACGTAAGCAAATAAGCATGAAGCAGATGTGGGAGGAGATGGAAAGGGGCTAGCGGAGTACTCAGCACCAGCGGAATGTGTGTGTTGGGATGGGGGTTCAGAGCTCAGGAGTGGATTAAAAGGAAGCCCATAGTCCTATTCTCAAGGAGCTTGCAGTTTAGTTGGTGGGAAGTTGAGCATTGAGAGAGAGAGAGAGAGAGAAGAGAGAGGATTGCATGTTGCATACACTTGCATGAGGGCAGGGATTGTACTTTTCAATTTCTATTGGAGCTTCTTGCCTGTAGCATGCATCCCAGGTCTCTGGCTTGGCAAGTTGCTCAACCAAGTCACCTCTACGGAGAGCAGGAGGCAGCAAAGACTTGCAGACTTGCAGGCAAGTCAAGGGGCGGAACTGGCTTTCTGCTTCTCAAGATGAGAGGTGCAGGCCTATGCTGGGGCACTTCCGGGAGGCTCCTTTCCACGGCTAAGCTACCTGCCAACAAGGATGATTTCTCCAGGTACAAAGCTTTACACTAAGTTATGAGGGAGGCAGAAAAATGAGAAGACACAATCCCTGTCCTCAGAGAGCCCAGAGCCCAGGAAAGCCAAGAATGTCAACAAGAACCCTAATCAAGCTTCAGGGAAAACAGGCTTAAACACCTGTGGGCCCACTGGGCAGGGCAGTGTACAGCGGGTGGCAGGGAAGTGGAGAAAGGGTGAGCCCAGCTCCTCCGAGTTGAACTTCATATAGCCTTGGACCACACGGGCACTAGAATAGAAGGAAATGGGCCAAAAATCAAGGGGGGAAGAATTCCATACAGAGAGCCAAATGCAGCCTTTTAAAAATTAGGTCCACAATGGAGAAATGGGAGAAGGAAAAGGGGAAAGGTGTGAGGGAGAAATCAACACTCTGACTATATTGGCAAGAAGCTGGTAGGTCTGTTAAGTGACCCAGAGGATCCTGGTGACAAAGTGAAGTGACAGTTTGGAGAAGTGAAAACACAAAACAAAACCACGGGCTCTGGGCTTGATTTCAAGTCCTGCTGTAGGTGTTGGCCATCCAGTCATGGACGAGCGACTTACCTCTCAGCCAGGCTCCATCTCCTCTCCTTGACCACTGGGTAATGGCAGCCACTTTGCAGGTCAGTGAGAAAGAAAGGGAGCTTGCTTTGGGGTGACCTTTGTCCTTTCCAGAGCTGTGGGATCCAGCCAGGTGTGGTGTTCCTCTACTACGTACGGCCTGAACCAGTTCTGACGCAGTTAAGGAGCATAAAATACAAGCCCATCTTATACCCCTTTCCTGTTTTTTTTTTTTTTTTTTTAATTAGAACAATTCTTGAAGTGGGCATCTCATCTTTTGAATGGTAAACTGAGGCACAGTCAAGAATACCAATGGCCTTTTTCCCATACTTCGTAGGAACTGAAGCACTGGGATGCAGGCTTCCCGCTCCAGACCTGAGGGCTTTGCATCCGAATGTGCCTGAGAATGCCCTGTTGTGCAGTGAAGAGCAGGTTCTTTGGACCCACCCAGAGGAAGGCGCAGACCTGGAATGGGGCCAGAATCTTCATTGCTCACATGATCTCCTGGGTCTTCTGACCCAGGGGACCCAGGGACCACACTTGAGAGCCTTTGCCTTAAACCCCGTATGCTCCTCCTTCCTCTGCGGTCCTTCCTCTCTCATGGCACAGAGCATCTTTCATGGATGTTCTCTTTTTCTGCCCTGCCCAGACTCCTGTCCCCAGCATGTTCTGGTGGCACTCTCTGAAAACCCCTGCCCTGGCTGTCTGTCATGGCCAGAGCCGGCCAATGGATGGGGTCCAGGCTGGTGAGCTGCCTGCATCGCCAAGAGGGGACCCTTGGAGGGTTTATAGGCAGCTGGGTCAGGCACTCTGGATCTTGCCCTTCTCTTCTCTCCTTCCCCCATGGTGAGGTGCTTGGGGCAAGGCTGAGCCAGAACTTCCCTGGAACTTCTCTGCTGAGCATGACTTGGCCGCCCTGTTTCCCCCAGCCTTCTGCTTCGGGGCGCTAATCTTACTTCCTTTCGCATTAGTCTCCCGTTCTCTTGCCTCCCTTGAGCTCTCTTGCTCTTTCTCCCAATCTCCTGTCTGATCTCACCCCACTGCGATCCCCAGCACCCAGCCTGCCAGGATGGAGCTGGGAGGTAGAGTGACTAATGTGCTTGGAGGTGAGTCATCTGCTAAATATAAAAACCCACTCACATCCCTGGATGCAAAAGATTCCGAGAGACTCCATGTCCTTCCCCCCAAATCCACCCTTCCTCAGGGGACCGAGAGAAGTTGATTCGTGAACAGAAAACAAATGCCAAGGAGCAGCCACAGCAGCATCATCTCATTGCCCTCAGCTCCTCCCACAGATCTCTAAAGGCAGGAATTTCCCTGTCTCTCCAGTTGCTCTGGAAGGAAGGAGTAGGGTTGGGAAGACTGTGACCCCCACCCTCCTTGGAGTTGCCAAGACAGCAAAATTGATCTTCAGAACTGACTTCTCCGTCTCTTCTTTCTGTCCCCTTTCTTGTTCAGGAGACCCCAGACTGCCCAGCCTCCTGCAAATGTAAAGATGAGTCTTTTAAATACATTGACATCTTGCAGACCTTGGTCATGCCTCACCTTACGTGATTGAATTGATGGGTTTCAGGTATGGGCCCTACCTTTGGACAGGTGCTCTCCCTGAGGGTCATTCAGTTCCCACTGCAGAGAGTGCATCTTGCTGGGCTTGACTGCTCTGAGTCTTTGGTCACCTTGGAATAGGGGTCCTTTGTGCATGCGTGCATGTGTGTGTGTAATACCACATATAGATTTATTTTTATTTTGTTTTTTATTTCTGTGTGTACATAGCCGGTGTATATGTTTATGGAGTGCCCTTGATGTAGTATACAATGCGTAGTGGTCACAGGTCAGGGTAACATGGGGTATCCATCACCTCAAGCATTTATCCTTTGTGTTACAAACAATCTCATTATACTTTTAGTTATTTTAAAATGTACAATTGAATTAATATTGACTACCGTCACTCTGCTGTGGTATCAAATACTAGATCTTACTCATTCTTTCTAACTATTTTTTGTACCCATTAACCATCCCCACTTCCCCCTTGCCACCCAATTGCAGGACTTCAAGTCTGAAAAGCTGAGTTTTAGTCCTCAGACAGGAACTAACTTCCTCTGTGACTTTAGACAAGTGTCTTCAACTCTCTGGGCTTCGTCTTCCTAAAATCTGTTTGTAATGGAGTCTTACTAAATGCTCGTGGAGGCGTAGCTCGTCCCTTTCTGTAATCACCACATACCCTTTGCTTACATGGAGGGTGGTCTGAAGCTCTCTTTCTGGGGAAGAAGCACAGGTGACCTCCCTGACCATGTACCTCACATGTATGTTCCTGTGCACACGTGTGATGTGGGGAAAACACCAACTGATGGCCTGACAAGCATTCACTCTCACAGCCACGGTGCAGTCATTGCAGCTTGGAACGTAGAGAAAACGCAGTTATCACCTTTCGAGGACTGTGATCTGAAATCGGATGGCATGTCTTCTCATGTAAAATGTGAATTTGATTCCCTCTCCATCTTTTCATTTGTCTGCCTCTTTATGTTTTTCCATTCTCAGGCTTTTTGAAAGGCAGAGGAAAGACCATTTCAGTGGAGGTTAGAAGGTACGAGCGGCAGCACAGGGAGTTAGAAAAAGACGAAGAAGAACTGTGACAAATCAGAATGGTGCTTCTAGACGCCACAGGACTAAAGGCTCTGGTCTCCACTGAACCACTAAGCGACTGTGTGACCTTAGACCCAGTGCCTGCCCTCTCTGGACATGCACAGAACAGGAGGGCTTGAATGAGGTCTCCTCTAGCCAAAACATTCTAAAATTATGAGGTGACACAACTGAGGCATGGAGGAGAGAGAACCAGCCGTTGGGTGATGCTTACCATGTATGATCAATCTAAAAAGTCCCTGAGGATAAGAATCACTTTACTTGTAATAACTAAAATAATAAGTCACTCTTCGCTTGGCCTCATTCAGAATGTATTTGTCTAGTGCCAATGAGTTTCAAACTTACAAAGCGGCTGCCTGTCGTAGGCGGAGTCTTTGTGGATGGGTGGCATGCTGCACGAAATGTTATGGAATTACCAGAGCAGACTGGCACATAAGCATTTCCTGATGCCATTAGTGAGGTTTCTGAGAAGAGGTTTGCTCAGGTCACATGGCTAACTTGCCTACCGAGGACCATTACTTCCTTCCCTGCGTGAAGCTGGGCCAGGCTTGACCCTGTGGATCGGCCAGGTTTACTCAGCAGGCCCTCGTCCTCTCTGACTTGGGGATGGGGAGAATGAGGAGCTAGTAACCTTCTCCCAAACGTTATGCATCCTGGCAGATCCGTGGCTAGGCAAAATGTGCTTCCCTCTGGAACCCGCTTCTCCAGAACACAGCTCCCAGGTGGCGGTATTGGTGAAGGGATCCATACAGCTTGCTGTGCCCACTGCCACAAGGGGCACCACTGGCGTGCATTCTGTGTGGAGGCTCCGTGGTTCTGCTGTGTGCCCCCCTCACCTCTCTGGTACCGATGCTCAGGGAAGTTCAGGGTCCACCTTGCTGTCCCAGGACAGAGTCCTGGTGGTGATCTGGAGGTCCAAGGCACAGAGGAAGCAGAGTGCTTTTTATCTGTGTCTAGATTCTTCCTTTTTCCCCTTCTGGCAGCCCCAGCAGAAGCCACCTGGAACTTAGCTCTCCAGCTCACACATTGGAAGAGACTTTGAGGGGTCACCTTGATTCCTTCCCCCAACCCAGGGAGAAGATCCAGACCCATTCAATGACCGCATCCTCTGAGGGCAGAGGAGGACAAGCTGCTGGCCTCGAGTGGCCTGGACTTCCCGCTCCGAGCGAGTGGCTGCAGCTGCAGCAGGCTGTGCAGTCCTCTTTGCATTTGCATGCTCTTCCCTCTTCCCCTCAGCAGGGGCCGTGGCCGCCTCTATCAGGGTCAGAGAGTCCTCTGGCTCCCCTTGCAGAGGCAAGAGAAAGAGGCTCACAGCATTTTCATGCTCTGGAGCAAGAGCGACCTGTATATCTGGAGGCTCTGGAGAGCTATTTTGTCAAAACTGAGCAAGCATGCCACCAGTTCCTTCATCCGGCAACATTTTTTGAGCACCTACTATGTGCCAGCCAATTCCCCACGCTGAAAACGCACCTTGGTCACAGCAGGAGGCCTCTGTGTATTGCCAAGTCATGAATGAGACCCAGCCCCGGGAGGTGCGTACCCATGTGCTCCTGTCAATCTGGCTGATAGTGCATGGCAAAACCCAGAGCAGCAATCTCTTGGCCTTCCTCCTCTGCCCCAGTTAATTAGGGAGAATAGTGCCGTGACCTACTCACAGCTGTGAACAAGAGAAGGTCTGGGGGACTCCGAGTGCTTTAGAGAAAGAAGCACCCACCTACAAAGTGTTTCCTGCAATTGCAGCAGGAAAAGCAACTATGGTAGCTTGAGCCCAGTTCAGAGCAGACATCTCAGATAAAGAAATGGGATGCTGTCTTCTCAGGGAGAGAGAAGCCTATTTCTCAGCTGGTCAGGAGAATACAGGCCTGCTGCACCTTGGCTCTGCAGTATGGGCCGATAGGGAGGCTGGGCAATTCAGAGACGTGGAGCCCCACGGTCACTGTGTCTCCTGGGAACACAAACCTGGCTCCTAACACAAGAAGCAGCAACAGAGAAGGGAGAACTCTGTGGCTGCAGGTGCCCTGTGACTCTGCCCTCTGAGGATCCCACGGTCAGCCTAGGAGCCTTTGCCTCGTAGAGCCTCATCCTAACGTTGAGGTCATCTCCAAGCTACCAAGTGAAAGTATACCCCAATGCAAGCAGCGTTAGCACCCAGCATTTGCATTCTGTGCATGGCTGCTCTTCGCGTCATCGGGGGCTGAGCTGTCCAGGTTCACGGACACTCTCCTTGCAGCTCCCTGCTAGGGCCTAGGACAGTGCTGGTGCCTAGCCAAGTCCATTTCTGTTACGTTGAAATGAAATGAGTTAGGGGCTGAGGAGAAAAATAAAAAAAGAAAAAGGCTTGAGATTTGTCCCATGGAAACTCATGTTATTCTTGCCAAAATCTTTGAAAAAGAGAAGCAGATTGTGCACATTTCTTAAGGGTTACAGTCTTGTTTTTTTTTTTTTTTTTACATCTCAGATCTTTTCCCATCAGGCTTAAGAGGAGCAGGCTAATGGGTATCTTGGAGGGCTGGGTGAAGGGTAGTGGAAGTCATGGCCATCTCCTGTGCAGGGCAGGAACCCGAGCAACAGAAGTAACAGAAATAGAAGAGCCTGAACATGTGCTGGTCTTTAGGGGAGCCAGGAGATGGGTGAACAGTGTGGCCCCTCCACTTATCCTCTGGTAATGGGATGCAGTAGCCTGTGGTCAGCATGGGGCAGACACTTCATCTGGCTCTGCCTTTTTTCCTCAGCTCCAGAATGGGGAATAAGCCACCACTCTTTGTAGATTTGTTGTGAGAATGCAACGTGAGGTTTTGATAGTCAACGACGTTCTTTACATGTGTTGATCCATCCTGGAGCTTCGCTACCTTTTCCACACTGCCAGGGTTTGCTGATTTTCCAAAGTCCTGGTGTCCGTATAATTGGTGGTCCCATGGGGGGAACTGCAGGAACTATAAAGCCAGTCCACCCTGTGCCAGAACCCTGGTTTGGTCACACACCAGCTATGTCACTGTGAACAAGTTTACCACTCATTACAAGTTAACATGTTAACTTGCAATCATCATACTCACTTTGCAGAAGTGCCTGGAGGACTATCCAAGCAGAGACATGTAGACCGGCACCCAGAACAAGCTGGCTGGACTGACCTGTACCTCACATACACTCCTGGGCATGCACTGAGGCCCTCCTCTTCTGTTTCAACTCTTCAGGCCTGTTTCTTCAGGCAGTGTTTGGGTTAGGAACATTTGCTTTCTTCATTTTGCAGAGCGAGGTGCAAGCCTGTCTGCCCAAAAGGTGACATTGCCTGGGTCAGAACACAGAGAGGGCTAGGAGCCCTTAGTTTGGGCCTCCCCACTGCAGGGGCAGCCAAGGAAGTGAGGCCAGCTCCTCTTTCAATCTTCACACCCAGGGTAAGGATACGGAACTTTCATTTTATGCCTTTTCTCTACTTGGAACCTCACTGGTGACCTCTGAGTTAGAGGTATCACAACAGAGCCAGTTAGTTTCTGTTCAGCAGGAAGCCCAAGGTGCCTTTGGAGCCTGGGTGGTAAAACTGACTGTCGTTGGCTGAATCCATGGGTCGCCTCTGTCCTCTAGTGGCGAGAGAGGGAAAGGCATTGGCCACTCTGCAACAGACTTGCCAGCCGGATTCAATTGCCTTTGAGCGATGGTGTATATTTGGTCACCTGGAAACCTAGCAGCACCAGGCAACACAAACCCAAGCAAGGCCAACACACAGA
This sequence comes from Piliocolobus tephrosceles, assembly GCF_002776525.5. Lineage (NCBI taxonomy): Eukaryota > Metazoa > Chordata > Mammalia > Primates > Cercopithecidae > Piliocolobus > Piliocolobus tephrosceles. The sequence continues at coordinate 5,330,440 of NC_045443.1, forward strand.
AGTCATCGCTGGACACATTCCAGGCCTGGATAGAGGGTTTCACTCACCTGTTTATTTGTTCATTCATTTATTCATTCATTCAACAAATATTTATGGAGTGTCTGCTGTGTGTGGGTGTGACTCTAGGAAGTAGATCAGACAGTGATCAAAACAGGCAATAAGGGAGTGACGTCATTGGCAAGATAGCAGAAAAGGACTTTTCAGCACTTGCCCCTTTGCTGGAACATGAATTTGAACAACCAACTGTGCATGAAAATACCTTCGGAAGAGCTCAGAAATCTGGGTGATAGATGACGGTACCTGATTAGAAAAGACACACTGAAGGCAGTAGAAGGACAGCTTCACATTACCTGTGTCCTCACACCCCCAAGCCTATGCAGAGCATCACAGAGATATCTCCCACATGAAGGAAGGAGAGCGAAGTGACCACCAATTTCACTGTGGACCCTCGTGCCAGGCTGGCCCTTATGAGTCCAGGATCCTGGGGTCTAATAATGTTAATAGAAAAACATTAAACACATTAAATGTGATAGAGTTTAATTGAGTAAAGAACAAAGATTCATGAATCGGTCAGTCCTCAGACCAAATAGGTTCAGAAAACTCCAGGCTGCAACATGGTCAGGTAGCATTTATGGACAGAAAATGAAAGGGAGGTGCGGACACAACTTGATGGGCTATGGATTCATTTGTCTTATTTGAGCATGTTCTTATCAGCTGGCCTCCGACAACTGACTGAAGTTCAGCCGCTGAGACTGGCTGAGACTCAGTTATCTGCTATAAAACTACACTCCTAAGTAATCCGCCCACCTCAGCCTGAGCTCAGGAGTTCGAGACCAGCCTGTTCAACACAGTGAAACCCCATCTTTACTAAAATACAAAAAATTAGCTGGGCATGGTGGCGTGTGCCTGTAGTCCCAGCTACTCGGGAGTCTGAGGCAGGAAAATTGCTTAAACTCAAAAGGCAGAGGTTACAGTGAGCCAAGATTGTAACACTGCATTCCAGCCTGGGTGACAGAGTGAGATTCCATCTCAAAAAAAAAAAAAAAAAAAAAATTATCCTCCTAAGTTAGGCTTGTGGTTAGTTTCCATACTAACTTAGGTTGAAATTAATTAAAGAGGGACTCAAAGTACAGAGGCATTCTCAGACCAAATTTAATTTAATTTAACAATAGAGTGGTTAAGCATATTAAACATAAAACAAAATATATAAAATATATAAAAAAATATATAAAAAATATAAAAACAAAAGATCCAACTATATGCTACCTACAAGAGAGTCACTTCAGCTTTAAAGATACACATAGGTCGAAAGTGAAGAGATGGAAAAAGATATTCCATGCAAATGGTAACTGAAAAGAGGAACAGGGGTGGCTATACTAAAATCAGATAAATTAGACTTTAAGTCAAAAACTGTCACAAGAAACAAAAAAGTTGTATCCTATATTTAATGATAAAGGGATAAACTCATCAGAAGTATGTAACAATGCTAAATATATATGCACCTAACATCAGAGCACGTAAGTATATAAAGAAATTATTTTAAAAATTAAAGAGAGAAATAGACAGGAATACAATAACAGTAGGAGACTTCCATACTTAACTTTCAACAACGAATAGATCTTCCAGATTGAAAGTCAGTAGGGGAACAGTGGACTTGGACAACACTATAGACCAAATGGACCTGACAGGCATATACAGAGCATTCCATCCAAAAGCAGCAGAATTATGCACACACAGAGTATTATGCAGAATAGATGGAGACATCACACTACCTGATTTCAAAATATTCTACAAAGCAATAGTAATCACGACAGTATAATACTGGCGTGAAAACAGACATATAGACCAATGGAACAGAATAGAGAACCCAGAAACAAATCCACTCATTTTCAGTCAATTGCTCTTTGACAAAGTTGCCAAGAATATATAAGGGGGAAAGATATTCTTTTCAATAAAGAGTGTGGGAAAAACTGGATATTCACATGCAGAAGAATAAAATTGAACCATTTTCTCACACCATATACAAAAATCAACTCAAAATACATTAAGAACATAAAAGTAAGATGTGAAACTACTAGAAGAAAACATAGAGACAAAGCTTTTTGACATTCATCTGGGCAATGATTTTTTGGATGTGACCAGAAACGCACAGGCAACAAAAGCAAAAGCAAATGGAATTGCATAAAACTAAAAAGCTTCTGGGCTGGGCACAGTGGCTGATGCCTGTAATCCCAGCACTTTGGGAGGCTGAGGTGGGTGAATCACCTAAGGTTAGGAGTTCGAGACCAGCCTGACCAACATGGTGAAACACCGTCTCAATTAAAAATACAAAAATTAGCTGGACCTGGTGGTGGGCACCTGTAATCCCAGCTACTTGGGAGGCTGAGGCAGGAGAATAGCTTGAACCCAGGAGACAGAGGTTGCAGTGAGCTGAGATTGTGCCACCGCACTCCAGCCTGGGTGACAAGAACAAAACTCTGTCACAAAAAAAAAAAAAAAAAATCTTCTGTATAGCAAAGAAATAATTGACAGATTGAAAGAGACACCTATAAAGTGGGAGAAAATATTTTCAAGCCGTACATCTGATAAGACGTTAATATTCAGGCTATATCAGAAACTCAACTTAAGGCTGGCTGCAGTGGCTCATGCCTGTAAACCCAATACTTCTGGAGGCTGAAGAAGGTGGATTCCTTGAGTCCAGGTGTCTGAGACCAGCCTGGACAACATGGTGAAACCCCATCTCTACAAAAAATACAAAAATTAGCTGGACATGGTGGTGCATGCCTGTAGTCCCAGCTATTTGAGAGGCTGAGGTGGGAAGATCACTTGAGTCCAGGAGGCAGAGGCTACAGTGAGCCAAGATCAAGCCACTGCACTCCAGCCTGGGTGACAGAGTGAGACTGTCAAACAACAAACAAACAAACAAACAAAACCTGCAAACCCCCCCAAAAAGAAACAACTCAACTCAATAGCAAGAAAACAAATGACCTGATGAAGAAAACAGGCAAAGTACTTGAATAGATATCTCTCAAAAGAAGACACACAAATGGCCGAGAGACATACAAAAAAATGCTCACTATCACTTATCATGAGAGAAATGCAAATCACAATTACAATGGGATATTACCTTACACCTTACACCTTAGAATGGCTATGATAAAAAAGACAACCACCCTGGTCAACATGGTGAAATCCCGTCTCTACTAAAAATATAAAAATTAGCCTGGTGACTTGGTGGCACGTGCTTGTAATCCCAGCTACCCGGGAGGCTGAGGCAGGAGAATTGCTTGAACCCGGGAGGTGGAGGTTGCAGTGAGTTGAGATCACACCACTGCACTCCAGCCTGGGTGACAGAGCGAGACTCCGTGTCAAAAACAAACAAACAAACAAACAAAAAAACTAAGCATTGGCTGAGATGTGGAATAAAGGAAACTCGTGTACACTGTTGGTGAGCATGCAAATTAGTACATTCATTATGAAAGATAATATGAAAGTTTCTCCACAAATAAAAAGACTACCATATAATCCAGAAAACCCTCTTCTGGGTAGATATCCAAAGGAAATGAAACCAGTATGTCAAAGAGACATCTGTATTCGTGTATTCATTGCATTACTCACAATAGCTAAGATATGGAACCTAAGTGTCCATCAACAGATGAATGGATAAAGAAAATACGGTATGCATATGTATGTGTGTAAGGGTAAACATATGTGTGTGTGTGTATAGTCACTCACACACTGAAATATATTTCAGCCTTAAAAAGGAAGGACATGCTACAACACGAATCAAACTCGAGGTCATTATGCTAAGCGAAATAAGCCAGTCGCAAAAAGATAAATATCGTGTGATTCCATTTACATAAAGTACCTAGCCTAGTCAAATTCATAGAGAGAGAAAACAGAATACCAAAGGGCTGAAGAAAGGAGGGTATAAGGAATTATATTTTAGTGAGTATAATGTTTTAATTTTAGTTATGCAGAGTTAATAAATTTTGGAGATCTAATGTCTAGCATAATTACTATAGTAATAATACTGCATTGTATACTTGAAATTTACTAAAATTTAAATGTTCTCACCGCACACACACAAAAGTAACTATGTGAGGTGATGACTATGTTAATTAGTTTCGCTGTGGTAATCATTTCACAATGTATACGTATATCAAAACATCACATTGTATACTTTAAATATATACAATTTTTATTTGTCAATTATCCCTCAATAAAGCTGGAAAAAAGCTTATAAAGCTTCCTCTCTCCCATAAAAATTACACCTAAGTAAGTTGATCCAGTCATGGGATTTTCATTCTAGTGCATATCTCCTGACACAGGTGGGGAGTTAACAACACTAGCCAGTCATTTAATCTGCGACCTTTCATATCTGGACTTTTCTGAAATGGCCCCAACAATTAAGTGGCCTAATATAACAAAAGGAGCCCTGAACAGACAGTAGGTTAGATTGGGTTTGAAATCCTGTGACTCCATTTAGTAGCCAGGTGACCTTGGGCATATCATTGAAAGTCCGTATTTGGCCTGTTCCCTTCTAGCCGTGTGCCAGGACCTCATGGATCAGTGATGGACCAGACACTGTGGTTCCACCCCACTCAAAATGTGGGACAGTAACATCTCCCTGTACCACAGCTGTGGATGTTGACATGCCTTTCACCTGGCATTGGGAAAAAAGGGTCAGAGTCTTTTTGCTCTATTATAAAAAGAAGGAAATAAGCTCATAAAAATAATTTGATCTAATTTATTCTGTTTTACCATATGCCAGGGTTTCCATTATCTGTTGCTGCATAACAAACCGCCCCAAAACTTGGCAACTTCAAGCGACAGCATCTTACTATTTCTCATGATTTTTGTGTGTTGACTGGATTGGACAGGGCAGGTTTTCTGCTGCAAGATTTCTGTTAAGGCTTGGATGGCCAGAATAGTTTCTTCACTCTGATGCCTGGCATCTCTGCTGGGATGGCTGGACCAGCTGAGGCCTGACCAGGCATCATTCTCTCTTTGTGGTGTCTCCAGCAGGGTAACTGAACTTTTAATAGGATGGCTCTCGGCTTCAAGAGCTCCACGAGAGGCTAAGCCACAACATGCAAGTGCTTATCAAAACTCTGATTGCGTTATGCTTGCTAATGTCACATTTACCAAAGGAAGTCACAGGGCTAAGCCCATGGCCAATGTGTCCCGGAAACATATGAGAGTAAGAATACTGGGAAGCATGCCCACTGGTGGACAGTAGGGTGACAGACTACAGTGGCCAGCCAGGGTGCTGATGTGAGGGGGCCTTTGTAAAGCAGTGTGGTTGTGTCCCTGTAGATATGGCAGTCAGGATTCATTTTGCTGCCGCTCTCTTACCAAAAAATTAGTTTTAATTGGGATATCTTAATGTTCCCATAATCTGGTCTTTACCAAAAAATTAGTTTTAATTGGGAAATCTTAATGTTCTCATAATCTGGTCTAACAAGGAATAATAAACCAAGAGGTCAGAGGAATCTTTCTTGGTCCTGAGTACAGGCTCTAAGAGCTGGTCAAACATTCCTTCCCACCCAGTTGCAGGGAGACACCTCCTCAGCCGTTCACTACGTTACCACTCTAAATGGGAGCCATCCCAGCAGGGAGGCTGCACGAAAAAGGAACACCACAAAATTCCTCTTGTATTTCTCCTTTCCTATAAGAAATCGGTGGAGAAAGGTAGCATCATAGGGGTGAGACACGTTGGCACTAGGACTCTGTGATGGTGAGCACATTCGATTTTCAGGTCGTTTGACTCTAGACACATACTCCAAAAAATACTTTTCAGCCATCAAGTCTAGTGTTCTGTTTTTATCTCCAGTGCAGAGGTTTGGGTTTAATCACACTCTTCATGTTGCTAAACTGACCTTGTCTTGTTTCATATGTGTATGTATGTGTGTACTCATGCATATATGCGTGCGTGCATGTATTCTCTTTGATTCCCATTTCCATGCCTCACCCCATAGGTAAACATTCTGCTGTGCTTAATATATCTCTTTTACTGTATACATTCTTCCAAACTGTGTATTATGCTTTTGTATGCATGCACATTTAATTTTCCTATATGGCATAATCAATTGCTAAAGTTATGCTAAAGTTAAATTGATAAGCCTATCAATTTAACTCTTTTTTTTTTTTTTTTTTACCTTTTCCTTTCCAACTGTGGATTTTAGCCCCATCTACATCGCTCTGTATTCTCCAAGTTTGTTGCTTCATGGTGTGCGCCCCCTATCCCCCGCCCCCCACAATGCTGTTCTCCATTCTGCCACGTTACCTGGCCATTCTCCCACTGCAGAACCTCCCCTCCCTGTCCCACCAATGTCACTTCTCGGAACATCTTCAGCAGACTTCGAGAGAATTTCTCTGGATTCTATGAGCAGAAGCAGAATGAGTGTGCAGAGGATGTGGGTCACAAATGTGAGTAGGTAGTGCCAGAGAGCTTTTCTGATTGGCTACCCTGGTCTCTGCCTTCAGCAGCAGTGCCAAAGGACAGACCTTCTCTTCCCAGCCCAGCCCTGGCATTAGCCACAAGAAGAAGATGAAGATGCAGGCACTGCTTGCAAGGATCCTGTGACATTATTCCACCTTGAACCCCTAACCTCTGTGGACTTGGGTTTTCTGGCTTCGCCCCAGGCAGTCTGACCAAGCCCTGGCAGCCCCAGGCCACATCCACCTGCCTTGGCATCCTGTCCCAGCCACCCTGCCTTCCTCGGATGTGGCCAACAGACATGTGTCATGGCGAATGTGCCAGAGCAACTGGGAGCTGGGAGCTACTCAGAGAGGGGCTCAATGAAGATGAGATCATTTTACCTCCCCCACAGTTCCCCAGCATATCTCAGTGTTGAGCCCCTGTGCTAACTCTGGAGAGAGTGCACTTATTGGTAACTAACTGCTTTGTTTACCATTCACAGTGGCTCTGAAAAGCCCACCTCTTGGGTAGTAGATATGGAGTAAACAACGTTACTGTGATGAAATGACACAGTGACAGCCTGGAGGTCGTGCAACCTAGAGAACCTAGACCAGGACCCTGTTCTAGATACTTCATTGCAGAGGTAAAGACACTGAGACCCAGAAAAATGATCTTCCTTGCTGTATAATGAGACGTCAAGCTGGTGCCAGAGTCCAGGAGCCCCATCGCTCTGGCCCATCCTCCTTTCCTATCCCTGGCCCCGTTTCCTTCCCATCAGGTGATGCTGCAGGGATCCCCAGCTCCACGGACGAGCCTAAGCTTTGCCCCAAGACATTGGACTTCTTCCTTTCCTGGACTGGTCTTGTGAAATATTCAGAAATAGGAAATAGCCTTTATTGATGACTTTCCTTCCCTTCCCAATTCAGTTCAGGAAACAGAAAACTGAAACAAGAATAAATAAAATAAATAGGGAAGAGAAGACAATAATAATCAGAACTATTTCTTGACTGTGAAAAGGCAGTAATGAAATAAGGAAATAAGATCACTTAAGAATTCTACTGGCCAGGCACGGTGGCTGCTCACACCTTCCATCCCAGAACTTTGGGAGACAGAGTCCAGCACGTTACTTGAATGCAGGAGTTCAAGACCAGCCTGAGCAACAGGGCAAAACTCTGTTTCCAAAAAAAAAAAAAAAAAAAATTAGCCTCAGTTATTAGAGGTGGGAGGGTCACCTGAGCCTGGGAGGTCAAGACTGCAGTGAGCTGAGATCACACCACTGCACCTCCAGCCAGGGTGACACGGGGAGACCCTGTCTCAAAAAAAAACAAAAAACAAACAAAAAAGAATTCTGTCAGTAGGTGTTTTCCCCTACTTTCTAGATGGAGAAGCAGAATCAAAGAGGCACTCAGGAGAAATATGACCAATGATATAGCAAATGTATCTACAATTACTCACAGGAGTCACTAAACCAGATTTTACTCCTTTGTAAATATCTCTTCCTTGTAAGTCAAAGCAACAGTTCCTGATGGCATATGTCTTTCTTCTTTCATCCAATATACCTTGAGAATAATAATAGTAGTAGTTTCAGAAATACCAAATGACATTTATGCAATACTGTACAATTTACAAAGTTGAGCATAGGAATTCATGCTTGAAAAAATATTAATTCTGGACAAGTGATTAGTCAGGTAGGATGACAGGATTTGGAAATGAGGGGGTGAGTATTGGTCATAAATGAACAAATAGCTCACTGTGCATGTTGGAGGTCCTGCTCGTAGAGAAATGCTGCCATTCCACGCTGCAATACTCTGGAATGCCCCAGAACCTTCCTTTGCAAATTAGAACAGGGATAGAGTGAAGGGTCGTTCAGAATTTGGAGCTAATTAGATCATCTAACCAATAGGAGAAATGTTAGGAAGATCAGGCACTTTTTTTTCATGCTAACTTGGATCTTGCACTGGTTTTGTGAATGGGCCCAAAGAACTCCATGAAGGGAGCATGACACAAACCTCAGTGGAGGCTATTTAGCCCTGTTCCCAGGACCGTGCCAACAGTCTAGTGCCAGCGAAAACTGCCCCTGTCCCCACAAGTCCAGTACTTGGCAGGCACCACCTGACTCTCTGCTTTGAGTTCAGAAAAGATTTTTTTTTAATTCACGTACTGTAAAATTCCCCTGTTTAAATTGTACAATTCAGTGGTTTTGGTATATTAACAGAGTTATATGACTATCATCATTATCTCATTCCAGAACATTTTTATCACCTCAAGAAAACCTCATACCCATTGGCAATCACTCCTAATTCCCTTCCTTCTGCCCTCTGGGCCCTGGCAACCACTCATCTTTTTGTGCCTATAGATTTTCCTATTCTGGACATTTCATGGAAATGGAGTCATGCAATACGTCGTCTTGTGCATGTGACTTCTTTCATTTAATGTCTTACAGTTCATCCATGTTGTGGCCTATATCAGTACTTCATTCTTTTCTACAACTAATAGTCCATTGTATGCATATAGCACCTTTTGTTTACCTCTTCATCTGTCCGTGCTTTCAGAAGGATCTTGGTACTAGCCTGAGCTGAACTTGAAAGCTATAGACAATGAGTTTTTTTCCCCATCTCCTAACATGGTAAAAATTAGTGTTTTAGGAAGATTGCTGTGGTGGGCCCATGAAGACCAGATCTATGGTGAGGTAGAGATGGAGGATGATGGAATTTGGAGCCTCATTCTATTAAATAGGAGAGAAAAGTCAAGGTCACCTAGGGAATCTTTGTGCAAGAAGCAAACTCATTCTCTCTCTCTCTCTCTCTCTCTCTGTCTCTCTCTCTCTGTCTCTCTCTCTCTGTCTCTCTCTGTCTCTCTCTCTCCAGTTCTGACCATAAAGCCATAAAGCCACAGGCTTTAAAGAGTGGTTATCCTGGGGTTGAGGGCCCAGTGGTGGTTTCAACCTTGTCTCATATTTCTCCTGGCAGCTCTGTGGAAAATCAGCCGACCACACTCCTTCCTGGAACATGCATTGCTGATAATTGCCTCTTGCACAATTATCTGCCAAAGCCCATTGTTAATGAAATGAATGATTTAGTTATCCTTGTTAGTAATGGCCCACACTGCACAAAGACCCATTGTTGCATCCATGAGGCTGGCAGGAGTGCCGGCCAAGGCACCTGTGAGCCATTCTTACAATTAGCTCTCTTAGCAGCTTGACTGGAGAGGAGAAGGCTGCCAGTGGCCACAGGGCTGCAGCCTGTCCTTTGCATGGTCCCCACGATGCATCAAGAGCTGGGAGCATCTCGGGGCAAAATAAGAAATGAGGCCAGGACTGAGCTCTCTGTTTGCCAGTTTTGACCTGCAAAGCCTGGGGCTGCCTCTCCCTAGCACAGAGGAAGGACGGCCTGAAGGACTGTGGGGACATGCGTCATGTCAGGTTTCCTCGGGTTCAGGGAGCAGCTCAGCTGACTGGCAGATGAGATACCTTGAAGCATATTGGGGTATCCTATTAATAAAACATCTCTCCCCGTCACACACCATTGCACAGCTCCCCCTGCTCCCTCAACTCCTCTACCAAAGAGAACGTCTTTCCTTTGCTGGTAATACTGTGTTTTTGCTCCCCCTCTCCTCTATCCCCAGTAGCGGCTGTACAGCACTGCTCCTTCGTTTCCTGTTAGGCCCGATCTTCCTCTAGTTCTCATTCCTGCCGCTTTGCTTTCTATTTTATTTTATTTATTTTATTTTATTATTTTATTTTTATTTTTATTTTATATTATATTTTATTTTTGAGACGGAGTCTCGCTTTGTTGCCCGGGCTGGAGTGCAGTGGTCTGATCTCAGCTCACTGCAAGCTCCGCCTTCTGGGTTCACTCCTTTCTCCTCCCTCAGCTTCCCGAGTAGCTGGGACTATGGGCGCCCGCCACCTCCCCGGCTAGATTTTTTTTTCTTTTTTTTTTTTTGGAGTTTTTAGTAGAGACGGGGTTTCACCGTGTTAGCCAGGATGGTCTCAATCTCCTGACCTCGTGATCCGCCCATCTCGGCCTCCCAAAGTGCTGGGATTACAGGCTTGAGCCACCGCGCCGGGTCGATTTTTTTTTTTTATTATTATACTTTAAGATCTAGCGTACATGTGCACAACGTGCAGGTTTGTTACATATGTATACATGTGCCATGTTGGTGTGCTGCACCCATTAACTCGTCATTTACATTAGGTATCTCTCCTAATGCTATCCCCCCCCATCCTCCCACCCCACAATAGGACCCAGTGTGTGATGCTCAAAGAAAGGGAGAACATGAGCAAGAAAAGTAGACAGAAATGGATGTAACTGGGGCAAGTAGAACTGATCAAGGTAAATAGAGACAAAAATAGAGAAAGCAGTTTGAAGGACATTGTGTTAACACACACAGGAAGGAATGTGTACGCACACACACACCTGCACGTACACATTTCATCTTGTCTTCCGGACGATGACATTCAGGAATAAGTTCTTCAGTTTGGGAAATAGCTGCACAGAGTTGTGACTGAGAAATGTGTTTCAGCTTAAAGAGACTAGAGTAACATGTGGTTAAGGGACTCCTGCGAAATGAGCAGAACCAAGTGTGCACTGACTGTGCACAGAGGCAGGTTTTAGAGGCTGTGTAACAGGATGGGTGGTCTGTGCCTTGACCTGGCTTCACTCCTTTGACTGGTTGTGACTCTGCATAAGCCATTTAATCCACAGCAAAAGAGAGATGCTTGAAAACTACTTTAATACATACATATTTATTTATGCTGACAACCTCCACATGTCACTCAGTAAAAATTTCCAGGCTACTTCCCATAATAACGAAACAGAAGGATAATCTAAATTATGTCAGAGGAACATAATACGTAAAAAATGTAATAAAATTGAAGATGAGATTAGCACCTGAAAATCTATTATGACTTGAAAGCCTACTAATTTGGCCCTGAGAGGTACGGCCCTTCCTAATTTTGACAGTGAGAAATATATTGTCCTGGGTCCTGATATAAAGGACCTGTGGGGACAGAGGGCAGTGCCTTGGATAACGCCCCTCCAGTGGAGAAAGGAAAGATCCCATTATGACCGCTACATCCCTCTCGGAAGATGGCAGAGGAGGCCAGCACTCCCGCCAGTACACGCCAAAGTGTCACGGCCCAAATTATCCAGCTTCATCTTCCCTATCTATACCAGTCATGTTCAATGACTTATAAAAAGCAGTGGTACTCTTCTAGTCCAATAAAATCTTGCACAAGCACAGAGGAGCAGGGCAGATGGGTCATTGTTTCCGAGGGGGAGGGGCTGACCATTTTCTTAGGGCTTCTCTTTCCCCACGCGGAGACTGGTGAGGCCTGATGAGGCAGCTTTGCTCGGAATCTCAAACATCTGAAAATCCCTTGTCCGATCTAGGCGAAAGGATGGACATCAGAAAGGAAGGAGGGAGGGAGGGAAGAAATAGAGGAACGAAGGGAGGCAGGAAAGAATGTTGGTTTTTACTGCTACTTGCGCAGGATTCTCGTGGGAGCCAGTAGGGAAGTTGTTATTTTGAATCGGATAAACTGGGGCTTCCTGTTCTTGTTCATCTAGACCACTCTTTTGGCTCTTTTCATTGCAATAAAACAAACCACGATACACTAAGAGACTGAAGAGACAGTACAATGCACTTTTAAGTGTCTGGGCTCCAAACCTAACTGTCTGGATTTGGATCCTGGCCCTGCTACTTATTGCTGTGATACTGGATAAGTTACTTAACTTCTCTGTGCCTGTTTTCCCATCTGCAGAAATGGGTGCTAATAGTACCTACCTCATGGGATTATTGTGAGGGGAAAATGTGTTAGCATGCGTATGGTGTTTAGAATGGCGTTTGGCACATGGTCTGGGAATAAATGTCAGCCGTCATTATGTTGTGGGTATATAAATACACTACTCCTTGCAATGTCAGTTTTTGCCCACACAATTCCCAGCCCTCTGCCCTCAGGTGAGCCAGCCTGTCTCATCTCATGGCCTCACGGTGGCTTAGCTCACCCAGCAGTGGGAGCAGATGGCTGAGCTGCAGCCAGGGTTCTGTGAACGTGGTGGGCTGAGGAGGGAAAGGAATGTTTGGGGTCCTTTTGTTGTTTGGCTTGGATCAGAAGGAATCTATGGTAGCATGCGGTCATGATCTTATTTTACAGCTGCAGGATATTGGTAGACAAACTTCTCCCTAATCTATCTGATCTATAAGCCCAAAGGGCCTATAATAGGGGGCGGTCACAGCGGGTCAGTGGCCTCCTCCTTCCCAGCAGCTGTGTGATGTGGCTGAGCTTGGAGAAAGAGCACTTGGCTGTGGTGCAACTGGCCTAAAATTCACAGCCCCATTCTTTTGATCTGAGCTGCTCCCGGGGAATAAGGTGGCACCCAGCGTCTCAGCTGCTCTATAGGGTACTTCCCAAGAGTTTCCCATGTCGGTTGTAAGGTGCTGTCTGCACATGAGGGATGGTTTTATGAAGACACAGGGGAGAGTTACCAGGAGAGCGAGGCCAAAGCTTTGAGCTAGATGGTTTTCATTTTCCTGACACATCACCCTAGGCTTTTCCTGATGTTTCTATCAATCTATGAAGTGCAGTGTGTGGTCATGTCCCACAGGGAGTTTACCATTTACTCTGGAAGACTGAACTTACGGGCTACACTCTGAGTACAGACCATGCTAATTCTGTGGGGAGTCGGGAAAGAGGACTGGGAGACTTTGTGGCCGAGGAGGGGCTTCAGGGCAGCAAGGATGACGGCTGGGTTTGAACAGTCAGTGGAGAAGGAAGTGTGGAAAAGCCAGAGAAGTAGACATGGCTGTGTGCATGTCAGAGAGGGCAGGGAGACCGGGTTCGTGGAGGTGGCAGGAGCAGCACGTTGATCTCTGCTTCTGACAGAAGATCAGAGGGGATTTTGGGGGGTGGTGGTGGTCTGGCTAGAGTACAGGCAGCCTTGAAGCCCTAGTGGAATATTTTCAACTTGATTCTATGGAAAATTACGTATGACAGCGTAGGAGGGCTTATCTTCTAACTGAAACCAGCTGGGAATCTTTCCCGATAGAGTCAAGGGCAGGGCAGAGCGAGGGCCTTTGGTAGCATGTGCAAATGTACATGCATGTAGCTAGTGTGTGTGGCCCACCATGCTTCTAAACCTACCTTTACCTCTTCTAGTTCTTCAGATCTCTTAACCCTCTTGTCTGTGAGCATGGACAATCCGGGGCTTACACAGACAAGACTACAGTGTGCCATCTTGTCAGAAGGAGAAACTGAGGCACTCTATTCTAAAGAGGCTGGTTCTAGGACCTGCTACTCCACTGTGGAGTAAGACCCAGAGTGTGGGCTGCCAGGCCCCTTCCTTCAGGGATCTGGCTTCTAAAGCTGGTTCTTTTCCTATATCTCATAAAGAGGGAAAGGATGTGCCTAAGAGGTTATTCGGACGAATGACCTTTGTAACTGCCTCTGATCAGCACAGGTGCATAGATGCAGGTGTGGGGAAGAGGGCTGCCTGGATCTGGGGTTCTCAATCCCCCATACACCTTGGCCTGTTGTTGAGGGGGAGCTAGAGGAGGGGTGCAGACTTAGCAGATTAAGGAAGATAAACGCTTACTCCTTAACAGTGGGAAAGAAGGATGGAAAAGGAAGATCGAAATCTGAGGCACGAGGAGTGGCCTATCCTGGTGGAGGCAGGAGAGACACGTGTCCTCGACATGCCCATCCAAGTCTCTGATAGGGTGGTCCTTGCTGTGAGGGAAGAGTGTGGGCCACAGGCCGCCGGGAGGCTCTGAGGTTGTGGGTGCTCCCCCCTGCTCCAGAGCTGCTACCATTGTCTTTGTCCTCGGAGTGCTCTCTTCCCACCCCCACTATTTCTTGTTCTCTTTCTCCCCTGGGCCATGAGAATGGCAGGGAGCCCAGCCAGGGCCTGGACGGCGGCCTCAGCTCCCTGTTCTCAATCATTGTGTGTGTGTGTGTGCATGTGTGCGTGTGTATGTGTGAGTGCCTGTGTGTGTGCGCGCGTGTGTGTAGAGGCTGGGGCTGGGGTCAACAACAGATCACAGCACAGGAGTAGAGAGCTTCTGGGAGGGTGGGGTCACCCGTGAGTCACACCCTGCACCCTGGAGCCCAGAGGACCCTTCGCTCAAACCCACCGCCAGCTGGCAACACGGGAGCAGCCAGAGCCACTTTCTTCGCTGCCCAGAGGAGCCTGGGAGAAGCCGGAGGTGTAAGCCAAGCTGTGGAGGACTGGGTGAGGCTAAGCCCCATGAGAAGTGGGAGGAGCCAGGGATGCTTAGGAGGGGCAGGCACTGTGCAGCGAGAGAGGAGGGAAAGGAGAAGTAGATGAGGTGGTTGTTTGGACAAGACCCAAATTCTACTTCTACATACAGGTGCTCACAATGGCCCGTGCCCTGGAAAAGCTCTGGAATAAATACACCTGGGCCTTAGAAAGCAGAGGCAGAAGATAATGCCATCCAGTGGGAGCTTTCGTTTGTTTCCTCAGCCAGCCTCTGTGTCAGGCTTTCTGGGAACAAGGGCTGGATGAACAAGGCCTTGGGAATTCCTGTGGGGAGGGGCTGGGGGTGAATGGGCAGTGTGGCTGGCCCGGCGGTCACTTCTCCTCTGCTTCTCTAGGCTTGAGGATGGATTCCTGGCTCCTGGTGCATTGCCACTCCCTGCCACCCTCCTCCATGTCTTCTATCTTCTCCTGGTGGCGTCAGGCCTTGCTTCATGTCCCAACAGGAGCCTCTGGGGCTGGCACAGCACTCGCTGCCTACAACCTGGGCCTGGTGGTTCTCCTAGGGTGCCTCTGGGAGGTAAGGCTGGGGGGCGGGGGTTCCTGGAGAGTTCTAGGATCTTTTTTGGAGGGGTGACCAAGGGATCAATAGAACCATGATATTCCTACATAGAAAATTGAAAAGCTTCTTGATGGGGTCACACGCAGGAGCTGGGATTCTGTGCCCTCTTTGGCTGCTCAATCCTTGTTACAAACTTCCACTCTTTATTTCCTTACATGACAGAGTACAGGTCAGAGTACAGGACAGAGTACAGGTGGCAAGCCAGAGTAGAATTCCTCATCCCTCCCACCTCATGTGGATCCCCCATCTCCTGTTTCTACCTGGGCTCTGTTCATCTCTGCCTGGTTTTCTGATCCCCAAATCTGGTATTGCTTCCAGACCTTGCAAACAGTCGTTCAGCAGGTGTATATCCAATATATGCTTCATGCCAGGCTGTGCTGTGGCCTGCAGAATCCCTTTTGGATAAGACCTCCCTGCCCTCCAGAGGCTCACAGTCTAGAGTGGAGACAGGTGTGGACATAGGCGGTTGCAATGCAGTGTGTGTTGAGTGGGCAACAGAGAGGATGCATAATGCACCGGGGGCAGGGAGGGTGGGGCAGCAACCCAGTGTCTGGGCCAGGGGTTAGGATGTCAGGAAAAGCTTTTCAGAGGTGGTAATGACCATCACAGATGTGTTCTCATGCTGATGACAGGCGAGGCATTGGTGCAGGCGCTTTTTGAGGATCGGCTCATCTAATTCTCATGATAGCACTGTTTGAGACGCAGAGGGGTTAAGTAGCTTAGCAGGTGGCAAGGCACAGAGGCAGAGTGCAAACCAGACACCCTGACTGCACTGCTTACAGCCTCCTCCTCCATCTCTTCCTCCTGTTGGTGAGCTAACAGGGAGGAGATGGAAGAAGCAGGTCTGAACAGCCACACCTCTTCCATCTCCTCTTCGTCTCTTCCTTTCTCGTCGCCCAGCTATGGTGCATCCTCCACCCTCCTGACACAACAATCTACCCCAAGCACAGGGAGGGAGGTGCCACGGGCTGCTGGGAGCCTCTGATGCTTCCCATCCCGCAGAGGCTGACGCTAAACCCCTTCATGGGCACACGAAGCCCTCTGGAGTCCTCTCTGGCCCTGTCTTCCTTTCCACCTCATCTCCCTCTACAGGCTCTCAGCAGCCCTGCACACCACCCTCATTCAGCATAGGCCTGCTCACCAGCCCACACAGCCATGCTCAGCAAGTCCTCAGGCCTGGGCACATCACTGATTTTCTGCCAGAAGTGCTGTTGTCCCCCAGTCTCCTGACAAATTCCTGCACATCCTTTAGATTCAGGTCAGTTGTCGCCTCACAGGAAGCCTTCCCTGACTCCTCTAAGACCAGGTTATTTGTTTCCTTGCTTGGCCATTCCCAGCTCTTAGTACAGTCCTGGACTCTCTGAGATAGGCTGGAGCCACTCCACCCATGGGTGAACACCAGGTGTGGGTCTCCCCACAGCTTCATGTTCAGTGACTTTGCGTGAAGTAACCTGAAGTCCCTCCACAACGGTGGGAGTATTTACACCATAGGAATTGGCAAACCCTGCAGACACCTCCCCCACGTTAGGAGCCTATTAAGGATATACTGACTCCCCACCAACTGTGGTCTTTCACCAGCTGTGTCACCACTTTCACATGTGCCTTTCTTCCCTCCCAAACAGCAAGTGCTTCAAAGGCAGGACCCCTGTCTTATTTATCTGTTTAAAGACAGACCCAGCATACTATCTGGTAGCACCTGAGGGCTACCAATAACTCATGAGACGTGAGGCATGCCCTAGAGAATTTGTCCTTTAATTATGGCAACTAGGCACTCTCCTGCCACCCCAATCCCTTGAAAACTCTGCCATGCTCACGGTCAACTTCCTGCTCAGAAGCCTCAGTAGGTCCTTTTGCATATATGGCCAGAATGCCAAGTCCCCCAAGGTAGGGATTTCTATGTGTTTGGTTTTATCGACGTGATCCAGTGCTCAGAACAGCACCCAGCATGAAGAAGTGCTTAGTACCATTCAACACGTTATTGTCAAATAAATCAATACATGATAAAATTCAAGCTTCTTACAACAGCCTTCAAGACCCTTTATTCACAATTCGGTCCCTCCAATTCTGTGGCCTGCTTCTCCTTTGGTCAGAGCCTCCAAACCCGTCCCGCCAATCTCCTAGTTAGGCCCCCAGGTCCAGGTACCACATACGCTTATCCTGGTGTGAAACGCCCACTCCCTCTCCTCTGTCTGCCCAAAGCCTCCTTATTCTTTGATCCGACTCCTGGAACACCTGCTATTTTCTACTCTTCCTCTAGCACCAACCTGTAAGGTTAGAATTTTTTTCCACATCCTCAGCCAGGCTTTAAGTTCCTTGGGGTAGGGCAGACCTGTGGATCGCCTTGGTGTCTTCAGCACCTATCTCAGGCTTTCATGCATAGTGGGCACCCAGGGTGGCGTTGTAGCCTATATTTGCCCAATAATTGTCTAAAAAATTAGAGACCAGCAAGATGCATGCAAGTTGCGCCTCTGATCTCACCAGCCCATGGAATTTATTAGCAGTTGTTCACCAAGTGTCAGCAGAGGTTGCATTGGGGTGGTGGTGTTCAGGAGCCCGAGCCAGTCGGGGCTCACCATGGTGGGAACAGGCTTTGTGACTTGGTCTTTTCCTCTTTTCTCTTCCTCTCAGGTCATGGCCACCCCGCTGCTGGCTAACTGCAGCTACCTCTGCCAGCCAGTGGACTACAGATGGAGTGAGCATGGATTGAGGGCATGGCAGGGAGCAGGAAGCAAGCCTGGAGGGGGTTAGGAGGGACAACTGCATAACAATTGGAGGTCAAGGAGGTATAAACTGAGCCTTTTGATGAGTGACAGGGGACTGGCTGGTTATGTGCAGGCTTTGGAGTCAGATAACCTCGGACCTCAGTTTGAATCTCAGCTCTGCCAGTTACTTGCTGTGTGACTCGGTGGCACACCTAACTCTTCTGGGACTCAATTTTCTTATTTATAAAATTGAGATAAGAATACCTATTTTATAAAGGGAAATGATTGAAAGAAGATGGAATCAGATAATATGTGATAGATAATATATGAAAGTGTCTAGCACAGGGGCCAGCACACACTGAGCACTGAGTGGTAGCTAAGTGGTAGTGATTTCATCACTGTTAGCTGTTCTCTGTTTCAACTAGAAGCAGAACAAAAGGCTTCCTTGTAACAGAAGACTCTAGCCGAAGTCTGTCACCAGGTAGCGGAGGCTTGTCACCAGGTGATACGGATGTTGAGTCACTGGATGTTGGTGATGTGCTCAAGCCCTGTGACTCAAAGTGTGATCCTTGGGCCAGCAGCATCAGCATCGTCTGGGAGCTGGTTGGAAATGCAGAATCTGTGCTCCACACCAGGCTCACTATTAAAAATCTTCTTTCAACAAACAAGATGCCCACATGCTCATTAGATTCCTTCCAAGGTTCTGGGCTGGGGCACATTTGTAGAGTCCTTCTGTGGTCACTCCAGTAGCTTCTCCCCTTTTTGCCTGTGCGAACAGGCATCTTCCTGCAGACAGGTAGGCACTATGGAATCAGCCGTGCATAGAACAGTGAGGATTTGGGGCTGAACTCAGCGGAGGTGGGACAAGCTGTGGCACCAGCCGGACTGCAATCTGGTGGAACTTCCCCTTCCTGCCCAGCAGATGGCGAGCGTGTGCTGCTGGTGCCTCTTTCCAAAGGCGGTTGAATTGCTTCACAGGTAAGATCCCGGACCCACGGGCTCCTGTATATCTGTCAGCCAAATCTGGGGGGTGTCTGACTCTCCCAGCAAGAATGCTCTGTGGGTTTGCCCAGGCAGCCATGCCAGAGACTAATCTCAGAGTAAAGCCTCGGTCCGGTACCTGGTTGAGGGAGGACGCTCAGCCACTGAGGTAGCATCCCCCTCCACCGGCTCCCATGGTCCCTGCTTTCTATCCACAGAAGTAGGAGTAGGCATTTGCCCCCTGAGTAGCCAGGTTCCAGGTAAAATTAAAATGGAAAATTAAACAAATTTTAAAACTGACATGGCATAGCAAGGGTCATCAGACAACAAAAGCCATCCTTCCATGTTAATGAGAAGAAACCTTGCTGGTGAGGCCAGGGGGCTTGTGGGATTAAGCAGGGTGGGGCAAGATCATAATGTTGGTGTGGTTGGTGATGAAAAGAGGGGGCTCTTTCTTCTCAGTCTCTTGCCAAAATGATCTGAGCAGAGATCACGTGGGAATGTGTGGCGTGGGTGTCTGGATCTTGGGCTGACGGTTTAACACCTGAATTCTTACCCCGGTGCCCTGGGGGGCAAGGATCTGATGTTGGAAAGAACCCAGTCTCTGAAGCCAGACTGTTCTGATCCCAGTTTGGCCACCTATTAGTTGTGTGCCTTTGGGCAAGTTACTTAGCCTTTCTGTGCCTTTTTTTATCCTGAAAAATGGAAGTAGTAGAAGTATAAACTGCATACAATTATGTGGTATTTCAGTGATTATTTTATACACATAAAGTAGAAGAGTGTTTCCTTCCCTCCTCTTCCCACCACACATTCCTGCCCAGCATCTAGAAGACCACCTGAAGCTTTCACACTATGAGACCTTAGATCCTGAGAGGGTTTGAATTTCAAAAGCCTCAATTAAAGCACACAGTAGGTCATAGACTGGTGTTTGACTATTGTTATTTACCTTTAGTTTTAGTCACTCCTTCAGTAAAACAGGTAGAATTACCCCATCCCACTCTAAGGGGTAGTTGAGGCCCCAGGAGAAGTCTGGAGAAAGGAGACCTCCAGAGATGACGTCATCTCTTCCTCCTCTCCAGGTGTTCTTTATTTTATGAACGAAGCCAGAGCAGCCCACCTTCCTGCACCTCTACCATCATGGCACCATGCCCTCTGATGGGTGGGCTGGAGTCAAATATGTAGCAGTCAGCCAGGTAAGTGATGCGTGCTGTGGACAGCCCTTCCCCAGGCCCTTGTAAGGCAGGTCTGCTGGGCTGAGTCCCAGCTCAGGAGACCTGCATCCCTGGAATATCATGGCTGGTCTCTAACTTTTCCCTTCCCTGAGGCCATGAGACCAGGCCTCTGCTCCCATTTGTCCCTGTGACTCCTTAGAGCTCTTGGACTACCCATCTCTGGGATGGGGAGGTGGCTGCTGGGAGATGCTCATCATAGCCATCAGCCCAGAGAACACAAAGGGAGTGGAAACATTCTCATTTAGCATCTCAATAACTCCAGCCCTCCATCATCACGACTTCAGATGGCTCATGCCAGACCTCTGCAGGATAAGGTCTTTCCAGGGATTTTCTGTAGAGATTGCAGAGGTGCTCTCTGCAGCTTGGAGGACTGAAATATCAAAGAGAACTCCCACACCACAGCTAAGCCCAGCTCCACTTATTTTCCTTTATCTCCCCACACCCCACTCTGCAGCCTTCTTCATAGGGATGCTTAATTCTTTGATCCATGTCTTCATTATGGACTGGCCAGGTTGTGGCCTCCTATGTGGCCCTACTTCTGGTGGAAACAGTATCTTACCACCCTACAACTGGTAAGGAGATCCCATTGGCTCCAGGGGCCTTGGCTGAACCCTTGGTTCTATTCTTGACTTGTCACTCTATACCAGTGACTTGGCATCTGCCCATAAACAAGCCCTCTCATCCTTAGATCTTCCTTAGCTTCCCAACTTGCAAGGACCTCAGTAGCCATCTCATGATCCTGGAACCAACCCTAACTCACTGGCACAGTGTGGGACTTTGAGCAAGTGGCTTCCATGCTCAGGTCTCAATGTCATTATGTATAAAGTGAGGGCCTCGGCCGGATGACCGACCTCTAAACATTAATATCCTGTGAGTCTGTGATCACCGATTGCACCCTCCAGGTGCCTGATGTCTTGCAGTTTTGGGAACACCACTGCCCTCCAGATGGTGATGACAGCCTAAAGTGTCCCATATGGGGCTCTGGATATACTGAGTTTATTCGTCAGGACCACCATGACATGGCTAGATGGGGGAATTCGGGCAACCAGGACCAGGAGAAGGGTCAAGAAGATTCTTGGGATCATGGGGTGGAAAGAACTGACTGCTCTCCCCTCTCTTTCTTCTTATGCTTTCTTTTGCCCAGGGTCAGTTTGTGGCCACTGCTGCCCCCTCTTCCTACAGTCTCCTCACTGAGTGCCCCTTCCCTGATGGGTTCAACATGTCCGTGCTCCTGTAAGCCCTCAGTTTCCTCATTCTCTTCCTCAACTTCTACCACCAGACACACCTGAGGGGCAAGCAAGACAGGCGGAACTAAGGGCAGGACCCAGGGACTGAAACCAGCACAGCGTCCCCACAGAGAATTGGGTGGAAGGCAGCGTGGCTTCCAGCTTACTGGTGCCGAGCAGATTCCTCTGGGTTTCCATTGTATCCTCTGAAGGAAGGAGGAGGATTGTCTTCTGTCCAGATCTCAGGATCAAAGAAATAGGTCCAACTTCCCGTGCTCACTTCAGTTAGAGCACTTCCCATGTGACTTTGTAGCTTTGTGTGCATCTCTTTCCCCTGCTAGACCTGAACTCCCCATGGGAGGGACTCTCTTATTCTCCATGTTCCCCAAACCTGGAATTTTAATAAACATCTCAACAAACGTGTGTGTTTGGATCCTTGGATCCCATAACTGTACTCATAACCTTGGTGAAGAAGAGGGCTGGGAGTAGGAAAGAGGTCAAGGTTGGCTTGATCTCTAACCTTATAGTGGGAAATTGTGACAGAGAATATTCAAGAGTGGGTGTGGGTCTGTTTGATTTCAGGTGTGGCTGTGTAAATAGCCCTGCATATATTTTTGTCTGTTCAGAACTGCCTGTGTGTGTATTTGTAGAGTTGTGTGATTCTGTGTATGTGCATGGGGAGTGGGAGAGGGCCAGGTGCACATGTCTGAATACTTGTTTCCATATATAATGCATGTTTCCATTTGGGTTTCTCTCCATTTGTGTTGTTTGCCTGTCTCTTCTGTAAGTCTCTGAAAGTCCCACATTGGCAAATAAAAGCCACTGGGATCAATAATTCTCCTGTCCTGATGGGAGACATGGAAGCCCACTGAGAAATCTCTGAATACATGCTCCCCAAGAGCTTCCAAAAATAAATAGGACAAAAGAAGAAACGGGGCACACCCATCTTCTTCACAGAGAGGGAAACTGAGGACCAGCAAAGGGGAATATATGACTGGCATACTATGGCAGAAGCAAATACTGGCTGAGCCCTTCAAACCCAGAATAGGATGGGTTTCTTGAAAGCGGTTTGCTTGGGAGCAGTCTCTATGCCTCCAGTATGATGATTTTTCTCCTTTATAATTGCTCTTCAGTTGTTTTTGATCCCTAGGTAAGGTCTTATTTTGCCATGCCTAATAGTCAAGAACATTAAAGAACTGTTGAAGGTTATGCAGTACTATTTGGGGACTGTGTCTCCATCTGGCCTTTTAGTTAATCAACCCAAGGCCAGGCAAGGCTACATCCTGTGGACAGAATACTCAGAGAAAATTCCCTCTAACTTATGCAGGATGTGAGCACATTCCACACACTTTTCCATGCACTGGTTGAGTGCCTTTGCGGGCAGGGGGTGGGGGGTGGTCGGTAGGTGCTTATTTTAAGGCAAACTTTTATATATTTTTTAAACACAGGAATAAGGTTTGTTCATTTGCTTAGCAGCCAAGGTAAGGGAAAAATTAGTTACTTCACAGTTTAGCACTAATATTTGCCCAGTTCTTTGTGGCTGCCTCTGCCTGATAAAGCAGCACAAAGGGAAATGATATGTTCCAGGTCACGTCTGAATGGAATGAGACTTTCGCCATGGAGAGCCTGTGTCAGGCAGAGTCCCAGAGAGAGTTTGGGGGAAATTCTCAATGGACTGGAGGCCCTCCATTTTTCTATCCTGTACTACGATGTAACAACTCCACCTCTGATATAAGAGTGCGTTGTAAGTATTCTTCATCAGCGTAGGTTGATTGTGTGAATATTATAAACCAAAGTTGTTTATATTTAGCAAAAATACCAAAATTCTTAACTAATATTGTAGATGTTCATCTCTACGAACTGTTTAAGATAATGACAAGGAAAGGTGGTGGTAGACATTTCAGTTTATAACATAGCAGGGCTGGGCTGCTGCTCAGAGACAAGGAGGCCCACAGTACTGGGTGGGAAGGTCCCAGGGACAGAAGTAGGGGCAGCCCCCCACCCCCTGTCTCCCATGAGCATCCAACAACTGACGGTTTGGGCTCCTGGCTATCACTTCATAAATCAGAGTACATCAAATTGAGAGATAAAAACCACCTCCCAGTGGCCTTCATTGTCCTCTTCCAGCTCAAAATTCTGTGGGAACCGCTCCTCCCCACCCACCCCCCTACATATTCCACTGTTCGCTCAGCTGACCACATGTCCCCAAAAGCTGCTGCAGCCTGACCAGTCCTCTTGGAGCCAAGAATCAGACAGGAATCAGAAGAAAAGATGATTTGATTTGCTCCTTTCCTACCCTCTCTTTCTCTTTTTCTTGCAATTCTCTGTATACATGGAGGAACATCTTTCTAAAGAAGCAAGTGTTTGCTTTTTGTCCTCAGTCCCTGAATACTCTTTGGGCAAAATGTTTGTTACAAAGGAAATGGGGAGCTTTAATGGGGCTTTTGAAATTCAAACCCTCCCAAACAGGATTTAAGGTCACCCAGTGTGAAAGCTTCAGGTGTTCTGTTAGATGTTGGACAGCGATATGTGGTGGGAAGAGGAGGGAATAGAACACTGAGAAATAAAAAACGCTGGTTTCAAGAATCTTGTATTTTAGTGGGGGTAGGGTGTATAAAAGTATCTGAACAAAATTAGGGAAGAGTGACTTAAATTAGCCATTCATAAGAGCCATTATAAAGTTAGAGACACACTCACGAGGAAGGCAGTTCTGGATTCTCAGAACATCTGAGCTCAGAATCCACCTTTATCCTCTTCCTGGCTGTGGGAGGGATGCTGGGCAGTTCATATCATTTTTTAGTGCATTTTTCATGTATAGAATCAGGATAGGAGGTACATTTGGTCTAATAAATATACTCTAATAGAATAATAACACAGTCATTACAAACCCTTCTTGAAAAATATTTAATAATTTAGCAATGCAATGTTAAATAAAAATGTAGAAAAATCTCTATTTTGAAAAGAATTATATATAAAATATAAATACAGAAATGTTCACTAGATGGCGAAATTATGGATGTTTTAAATTTTTTTGTATTTTCCTGTTTTCTGCAATGCCTATTTTTTACTCATAAAAATTTAATGTTATAATGTGATGAGTCCAGGATTGTTATTCTTTTATTCTGAGGATGATTGAAGTATTTATTTGATCTGCTAATCAGGTCTTCATTATTGACATGAATGCATACTTGACCCCACTGTTGACCTCTCATGCATTCAACACACAGATATTGGGGGTTTGCTGCTTTCTAGGCACTGAGCTGGGTCTTGGGGGTCCAGACACGAAGACCAGACTTGATTTTCATTGTAAGGACCATGTAAATGCTTACAAAGTAAAGCCTCTAGCCACATCAACTGCTCTAGGGAAAGTAAAAAAGCCAGTCTGGTCAGAGGGTGGGAGTGAAAGGATTTTGTGCAAAAATGAAAAAAAAAAAAAAAAAAAGTGAAAATGGGGCTGGTTGCTAATCTCCCTGAATCAGGTCTTCCTGTGGCAACCTCATTCTTGGACTTGATGTGAACTCCCAGAACATCTGAAGCATTGTGACCAACTCTAAGTCTACAACCCCTTCTTAAAAACCAATGAAATATTACACATTTTAAACATTATGCACGTCTAAGAACTAAATTTTGCACAGACCATGGACTCATTCAGCGTTAATAGAGAAGTTTCTTGGAGTAAGAATCTAAGGGATGTTAAGGGAAAAAAAATTAATCAGTGATATGTGTTAAAGCAAGATAAGGAGGACTTTATTAAACACCGCTGTGAAAGGTACGGAGACCACTGCAAAGGGGTTTGGCTGTTGGGGAGAAAGACTGGGCTCAACCTTGAACATAGCATGGGCAAGTGGAAATATATAGCCAAGGAACAGGGTGGGGGTCAGTGGATGGAAAATTACTAAAAGGAACATCGGGGTAAGGGACATTCTGGCTAAACTGACCTCAAGGTCTCTTGCTGAAGATAGGCCAGGGTGAACATACATCACCAGGGACATTTGAACTGAGTGCCCCCATTTTTTTTCTAGGAAAAAGAGAACGAGTTATTATTATTATTTTTTATTATTTTCTCTTCTCTCTCCTTTCCCTGTTTCCTACCTAGCCCTTTAGGAATGCAAATATAACCTTTCACTTCCCCCTCACCAGACATTCCCTGCAGGGCAAGCTCTTCTAACTGTGTGCTCCAAGATAGATCTCTCCTCTAGAGCTGACAGCAGGTTTGCAGGCCAAAGCATACCCACCAGGGAACTGTCACCTCCAGCAGGTGGCCTGGAACTTCCACCCTCTGGGAATTGCCTCAAGACTTTCATCCACAGGAAGGGCATATCATACGCATGCCAGCTTGATCCCTTTTCCAACTTATTTCTGCCCGGGAAGGTATGGACTCAACTGTCTGGTGGATAAGACACCAAGCTTGCAGGAGGAACTCCTGCCCTTGCTCAGTTTCCCCCTTACCTTGTAAAAGTGTCTCCAGAGGTGAAGCAGCACATTTAAAGTCAAGGAGTTTTGTGCGCCTTCCCCAAGCTCACTGCAGAATAAATTCACTATTTTTGTACCAAGCCTCACTCTTGTTCATTGGATTCTGCATGTGGTGAGCAACCGACCTGCGTTTTGGTTACAACATAGTGGAGGATGAGGAACCTTATCAGAAATGAAGGGTGATCAGGTATGAAGAATGGGAGATTATTTGCAAAAACTAGACCAAGGAGTACACAGATGGACCTAGGAAGAAGGTTCAAAGCCTGATTAAAGTTTGGCTAAGCAAAGACTCTTTGTCAGGGGAGGCCAGTAATAGTCCTCACATCTGTGCCAACAGTACATTGATAGTATTGAGTGGTAGCTATCTTCGAACTACAGCTCTATCCATTTTCAGATGACCTTAATATCTCATAACTCTTATTTGAGAACTGAACAAAATGCCCTCCATCAATGAAGAGACTTGTCAAGAATTAATATAGTGACAGAGCTAGGGCTGGGACCTCGTCTTCTTGACACCTTATTTGGGGCTCTGTCCTAATGGACCAGGTCAAGATGAAAATAATTTCTTCTTATGGGGCAGTTCACACACCTGGAACTGAATCCTAGCTTGTAATGTCACTCATCCTACTAAAAAAACAAAATTGATACTAGGTTTCTACATTCTGCTATCTACCACCATCCTGTGTCTTCTCCTCCCTTCCTTCTTTTACAAATAGAGTGCTTCCGTGGCAATCACACTGACCATTCAGTCCTCTGGTTGCAAAATATCAAGATGGGATCAGAATGAGAAGAGGGGAAAAGGAAGAAGATGCAGAGGAAAGAAAGGTAAAAATACACTACTTTTAAAAGAAGAGGAAAAAACGGTACGTATGCATATTCAGATTCTCAAAGAGCCGAAAAGGAAACACAGGTGCATTTTTCAGAGCTCCAGCACCAGATCTGAAGACAGCAGCCTTCTAAAGACCATCCAGCAGTCTCCACAATTGCCTACAGTCACATTTCTGTAACTCATTCCTCATTATTGGTACCTCCTGGTCCTTCTGCTCCACCGTTAGCTGGTTTCTACAACTGGTCACAAGGTCGCAGATGATGTTTCTGACTTTCTCCTCCCCTCTGTTGTGAATTCTGATGCCTTTTAGGACCTGCCTCAGAGAGTAAGGATTCTTAGCCTAGTGTAGAAATACATTTCCTACATGTTCCCTAAAAAAAAACCACGGTTACACTTCAATTAGACACTTAAATGTGTGTGGCTAGTACCTCAGTATACACTATCCAGCCTCTGTCTTTGAAACGCCTTTGCAGGGATTGAATGTGGCACAAAATAGATGAAACAGTTATGAAAAACGTTACGTTTTTATATCAGAGTTGAGAACCTTGTGGCTTGTGAATATGTGAACTCGTCTAGGTTTTTAAACAATTGCTGTGGCGGCTTTGTAACGTGTCAAGTGGGCCAGCCTGAAATATGTTTCCCAGAATTCCTTTCCCTGCATGTTCCCAGTTAGAGTGGGGAATAAGAGACATTTTTGCTTGAAATTTGGAGGACAAAAGTGAAGCCACAGCTGTGTTATTTTTCACTGTCAGAGGGTGGGGCAGGTGCTTCTGCAACTCAGGCACATTGTCACTCATTTGTGACTCATGCCCTAGGGGTGGCGGCAGGCGCGCCTGCACATGTTCTGCTTTTCCCTGAATCCTTCGCCAGCTTCTCTGATTCCCGGACCAGGTATGTGTTTTAGCTCCAGGGCACAGAGCCGCCTTCCCCTTTAGGACAAGCGCATGATCAAGGCTGGAGGCAGTGAGGACACAGATAAGATACAGGTTCCACTCTGTCCTGAGGGGCCCAGCTTGTCTTTGCCTTCTCCCATGTTATTGATGCCTTCCCTGGGGCCCCGGAGTTCCAGCATCCGACAGAAAGACAGTAGCCTTATAGAGACTCTTAACCAGCTCCCATGATTGCATAGGGTCAAGTCCCTGTAACTGATTATTTACTACACATACCTCTTAGAGGTTCTGCGTTTCTGTTTGCACCCTGACCAATACAGCCTCCTTGTAACGTCCACAAGCTTCAAAGACTCATTGAAAACCTGGAGTAAGAAATGGGGACAAGACCACTGCAGTTCAGCCCGGGCAACAAGAATGAGATCTCATCTCTTAAGAAAATAAAATAATAATAATCAGCTGGGCACGGTGGCTCACGCCTGTAATCCCAGCACTTTGGAGTCCGAGGCAGGCGGATCACAAGGTCAGGAGATGGAGATCATCCTGGCTAACACGGTGAAACCTCATCTGTACTAAAAATACAAAAAATTAGCTGGGCGTCATGGCATACGCCTGTAGTCCCAGCTACTCGGGAAACTGAGGCCAGAGAATAGCTTGAACCGGGAGGCCAAGGTTTCGGTGAGCTGAGATCGCGCCACTGCACTCCTGCCTGGGCGACTGCGTTTCCAAAAAAAAAAAAAAAGGAAAGCTGTCCTGAGGCAGTATGTGTACCTGCATGAAAACTGGAGTGGAGAGAGTAGCTGACAAAGGTTACGTGGCCTTCCTGAGTTTTCCTACTCAGCAGATGGACAATGATAAGAATAATGGCACAGAGCCAACCATGACAGGAGCCTGTGGGGCACCAGTTACTTTTCACATTATCATCAATCTGGGTGATAACCTGGCGGGTTAGATGCCATCTTCTCCTCTTACAAATGAGAGACGTGAGGCTCAGAGAAGTTACAGGACTTGCTCTACGTAACACAGAGCATAAATAGGGTCATGGGATCCAAATCCAGATTTTTCTACTCCAAAGCTTGCAATCTTTCCCTCTGCCTCACTGCATAGCCCCTACAGTTCCCTAACTCACAGGAAAGTCTTGCGTCCTTTGGTTGACTCTATTTATAGCCTTTCTAAAGAGGAATGTGTTGGGCCCTCTTCCTGGCATGAAATCTATCTTTAAAATTTCATTTATTAATAAACACATAGGGCCTGTTGTGTGCCAGACACTGGTCTGAGCAGTTTACAAATATTAACTAATTTAATGTTTACAGCAACTCTGTTATATTACTACTGTTAATATAGTAGTAATAGGATTACTGCCATTTTACAGAGAAGGAAATGAAGGGACAGGGAAGCTAAGTGTTTTGCCCAAGGTCACACAGCCAGAAAGTTTGGCAGAGTCAGATTTCACACCCATCACCATGTATTGCTGCCCTTTCCTTCAGAGATTGAGACTTCTCATCCTAGCCTGTCTCCTCCTTCCTGCGAATGCCGAGACGATGATGGGCTCAGGGCCTCAGAGGTCCCCCAAAGGAAGGCCCTGGGAGAGCCTGAATCTTTATAAATGTCCATAAAGAGGCGAAAGCTGGCATGGCCCAGCTGTGATTTCTGGTGACTATCAGTTCTGTCTCAAAAAGCAAGCCCTTCTTTATCTCCAGTGTTTCTAAAGTGCTAATGGCCTCCACAAAGGCTCCTTCCTCTGAGATTGAAAATCAAACCTCTGATGTTCCACACCTGAGTCTTGGTGGCCTTAACTTTCCTCTCAGCAGCTTCCTTCTCACCTCACTCCTTCTGATCTCAACAAGGCTGCACAGATCTGACTGAGGCAGAAGCCACGAGGCAGCAGGTGGAGCTGTCTTGGTTGGCTGAGGAGCCGATAGGCTACTCCCCCGTCAGAAGTCACATAGACGATCAGATCTGAAACCTCTGCCTCTTGAAGTCACTTGCGTGTGACAAGACATAAGGCATTCCACCTTTTAGAGATTCTTGTGTATGAACAAGCAATGTCATGGGAACTCTTCAGGACTATCAGCCATTCATACCTTGTCATTGGCTTTTCTCCAAACGGCCTTGAATAGTACTTGACGTAAGTAAGGCCAGGGTGGGAGAAGGGTATGGAGAGTTAGCAAGAGGACCCCAATGAAAAACATCCTCTGCTATACAGTTCTTCAGAGGAGATGCCCTAATAATGGCATAGCAGTGACCAGCAGCCACCAGGGCTCTGCCGTTTACTACTCAAGAGACCTTTGACAATTCGCTTACCTGCATTAGTCAGTTTCCATAATTACACACTAGAATTAACAATAACATCTACTCCTTCGGGCTGTTTTGAGGATGCAGCATTGTGGGGTATGCGAAAGGTATAGTTCAAGGTTGGGCATTTAACATCAGCTCAAAAAATGTTAACTATTATGATTACAGAATAGGCCCCAGTTTAAGTGCAGTTTATTTTACACAAACCCTATTGTAACTATGAGCTCAATGTTGTATTTCTCATTTTATAGGTTAAAACATTAGACAGGCTAAATTAGTTGCTCAAACCACACAGGTAGTGAGTGGTCAGAGGTGTACAGCGGGACTCAACCATTGTTTTCTGCCTCCCAATGTAGTGCTTATTACACTGCCTAGAGAGGATGTTAGCAGCCAGGCCCTCCTCACCTCAGCCCAAACATAGACAGACAGACAGACACACACACACACACACAGTGCCGTTTTGCCTTATTCCTGGGCTCTAGGAAAGCAGCCTTCACCACTTGGTACAGTGTTATCCAGTTTAGTAGAGTAATACCAGGGAGCTGAGAGTCACCACGTCCTTCACAAAGTCAGCCGTGGGGGCATTTGCCAGTCATTTCTTTGTCCGCAAAGACAAAAGCTTTGAAGCTCAGTTGAGAAATGCAATGGGTGGTGGCCAAGCCTCAGCTGAGAGTGTGAGAGTCCTTATCACGATCCGCAATATCATATTCCCACAATTGGCATCGGTCTGCTACAAATAAGGAAGCTATTTCCCAAGATTAGTTAAAAAAAAAAGAAAGAAAGAAAAGAAAAGAAAGAGGGTGGGAGGGTGGGGATTTCAGCATTGGGCTGGGGAGGAACTAGGAAGACGGCAGACATTAAAATAGCAGCAAATGAATACTATGTGCTTTCAGACATGCTGCAAGATTGGTAATTCTGCTGAGATAATTGCCCTTCACCAGACTACTGTCTTTATCAGGGAAAGAAATGATTGCTATGTGTGAGAAATCACACTGCTTCTTGCTCCATGAGAAGTGACAGTGACTAATGAGAGACCAGGCTTTCAATTTGCAAATATCCCATGCACGCACCGGACTTCAGGAGTAGAAAGACAGCTTCCAGAGAATAAGGAAACACGATAAACTCTTCCTTCACAGACCGGGAGACAGGCACCTCGTGACATGACTCAGTCTTCAGTATCACCTTTCATCTTCCTGGAAGTCCGGGTTTAAATTCTTATGACTTGATACTATTGGCTGCTTGGGGGCTTTTTCTCGGCATCAGAGAGTTTGCCTGCTGGTGAGACCACTGGACTCCACAGATCTGGGTGTTAAGCCAGGGTCTTAGGTTGTTCAGCCTCTGTTCTTTCTCGAGAGCCATCTCCAAATGTTTGCAGACAGTAAAATCTGATGATTTGACTAGCTGATCTCTTAGATCTCTTGTGTCTCTGGAAGTTGCATCCTATGAGTCTCCCTGCACACTTAGGAGGGACAAAAAACAGTGTGGTAGCAGAATAAGGGTCTTCCAAAGATGTCCACATCCTGATGCCTGGAACATGTAGACATATTACCACATGGCAGAAGGGATTTGGCAGATGTAATTAAAATAAGGATCTTAAAATGGAAATTATCTTGAACTATACAGGTAGAACCAATGTAATCACAAGAGTTCTTAAAAGCGAGAATAGGGATGCTGGAGAGTCAGAGAAGGAGAGGTGACAAAAGAAGCAGAGATCAGAGTGATACAGTCGCTGGCTTTGATGGTGGAGGAGGGGGCCATAAGCCAAGTAATATGGGTGACCTCTAGAAGCTGGAAAAGGCAAAGAGACAAATTCTCCCCTGAAGTTCTCCCAAAGGAACCAGCCCTGCTGACACCTTGACTGTAGCCCAGAGAGACCTGTTTTGGATTTACGACCTCCAGAATAGCAAGATAAAAATTTTGTGTTGTTTTAAGCTACTAAGTTTGTGGCAGTTTGTTACAGCAGCAATTAGAAAACTGACATTACCAGGAAGGCCTGGACCAGATGATGAGGGTCTCTTACTCTGACACCCACCACTTAGGGTATCTGCCTTGCTGAGGCTAAGACCCAGGGAAACAGTTTGCCTCACTTTCCACTAAGCTAGAAGATCATGGCCACATTATCGTGTGAACAAAGATAGAGGCCACTAATTACCCCAATGGTCACTATAGACAATTGATGCAGATAATTTGGGGACTGTGCATGTACTTGTCAGCTGTCAAATTGCAGACTAACTAACTAGCATTAACAATACTAAGTATAATAATTGAGTACTTATATTCCATCAGAGCTTTAATACTTAGAGCAATTACAAGAGGTGGGTACCATTAGTGTCCATTTTACAGATAGAGAAACTGAGTCGTAGAGAGGCTGAGTGTCATATGAGTAAGGCATATTGCTGGAACTCCAGCTAGGTCTACCCCAGTCCAGATCCCAAACTCTTACGTAAGAGAATTTATCTCCCAGCCCCAGAATTTCTTATGCACCATGGCATCCAGTAAAAGAATCAGCCCTGTAGAGCCGTATTCTGAAACTTTGACAGGCATCAAAATCACCCAGAGAACTTGTGGAAACAAATTCCTGGGCCGTGTCTCCAGATGTTCTAATTCAACAGGTCTGACGAGGGGATTAGGAATTTGCATTTCTGACACATTTACAGGTGACCTTGACACTGCTGGTCCATGGACTGCATTTTGAGTAGCAAGCCTCTGGAAGCCATCGCATCCCAGCCTCCAGGTCCAGTTACATCAAAACCATAGTGGAACCTTAATCCCATTCCGTGACTAAACCAACGTTTTGTCAAATCGAAATAAAGATAACTTATTTTGATAGGACATTGGGAAAAATGGGTGCAAAGGCTAATGTAACGCACATCTTTGTCTGCCTGGACTGCAGGAATTGTGTAGTGACCACCTGATTTTTCCAGCTTTAGAAGGGATGTTGCTTACATAATAATAAAACTGTCTCACATTTTTTAAATAAGGTAATTTAAAAATTACTATGTCTTGATACATAAGTTAAATTCATAAATATATCTTTATACAATGTGGACAATAATCTAGCCAGAAAAGACATACATTCGACTGAATATACTTTATATTCAAAAGTAGTCAATGAATGCCTTCCTTGGTCTGGGCACTTAAACAGAGAGTTAGAAAATAAGGGATGCTTCTGTTCTTGAGAACACAGAAAACAATTCAAACCCTTCTAACCCTAAACTACAAACGAAGCCATTGGTTCGTAACTTCACAGTTAGGTTTTCATGTTATGGGAGTAGAAACCTTTGAGATGCCTGAGGGAGGAAAAGATGGACAAGAGAAAAAGAGAGACTGAGAGTGGGTGACCATGCACCTGTAACCCACCAACCTGCCCGTGGAGGAGGGAAGGGAAGGGAAGGAGAGAGAGAAGAGCAGCACTCACAGGACCAGCTGTCTCTTGAACCCCCAGCCCCTGTGTGTTTAGGACGCTTTATTTTCTATGTCTGGCCTTTGAAAATGCAACGGATTTAATGAATCCATTAATGAATTTATTCCTGGATTATATCTAGAGAGGGAGGGAGGAAAAGAAGAAATCAAGCTCCAGATGGGAGCCTTGATTTGTGTGAATGGGCTCTCACATTAATCTTTCTAAACAGGAAATCCTAGTAGCCCTTGGAGGTCTCTGTCAGGATCTGGGTCGGTTTAAGCATAATCTCCTGCTCTCCCCCAACCCTCCGCCTCATTCCTGCCCCTCCTCCCTCTCCTGCTTCCATCTCTTCACATGCAAGTGACCAGCTGCCTGCCCCCAGCACAGCTATGCATGTTTTGTTTGTGTGTTTTGTTTTACTCCATCTTTGTCGCTTCCATCAAACAGGAAAGGAAGGTCACTTCCAGGGTTTCCTTCCCAAGGTGTTGGATTAGGGGCCAGTGAGAAGGGAAGGGGAGGGAAGGGGAAACAGCTGCCCCCCTCATTAAAGTGTTTTTGTTTTTTTGTTTTTTTACGGAAGATCTATAAGGCGAATGCATCCAGGATAGAGAATTAGATGAGGGACAGCTTCACTTTTTTGCTGATTAATACACTATTAGCTACTATTGCTTGACAATCCTTCTTTGCCATGGATTATGGAACAGTGATGTACCATGGATTTATAGGCTCTGTAATATTTGGCAGTAAGACCCAGGCTACCAAGGACCTGTTAATCAAGTTCTTCTTATTTATTTGTGTATGGATTAATTTAATTTTAAAGAAAGGTGCCTTAGTATGGTTTATTTTCACCAAGCTGTCTTCTCTTTGGCTCTTGCTGGTCCAGCCTAAGAGGTCCTGAGCCCTTGTTTCTCACTTCCAATGCCTCCATGTTGAGACATGAGGTGACAATAGCTCTGTTTATTATATGAGTAACACATAGATGCTTCCTGCACCTATGAACCCCCCGCACCACAGAGGAGGAAAATCAATGTCTGACAGTAAGACTAGTGGCATAATTTTTGCCTCCCTCTGTCCCTTTAAATGCTTTAGATGATGAAAGATGCTGGCCAAGGAATTGTGGGGAAGCTGGAGAAAACATGTTTTCTCTAATCTGGGGGTGACAGCATCCCTCGTGGAGAAGATATAATATCGGTTTTGTTCAATTTTCTTTTTTTATGGAGGGAAAACTCGAGGAGGTCAGGCATAGGTGTAATTGGGGCAAGTTGGAATAACTGGTTTACCAGAGGAATGAAAAAGAAGCTGGAAAAGCAGCTCCAAGTGCACTTCTCTTCCTCAAGCTCTCTGGACTGTGCCTGGGTTCCTGGTGGCACCCTGCCAGAGCTGGCTAGAGATGCTTTAGAGATGTGGTCCTTTCAGCAGCAACCTCTCTTCCTCTCGAAAGAAAGCAGCAGCGGGGTCTGAGCCCTAAGACTTGGACAGACTGGCTAGAATCTTTACCTGGCTGGCAGGGTGTGTCAGACGCAGCTACTGCTAGGATCCTCTCCTCACATTTGGCTTCCTGCATCTGTGAACCCCCCCGCACCACAGAGGAGGAAAATCAATGTCTGACAGAGAGACTAGTGGCATATTTTTTGCCTCCCTCTGTCCCTTTAAATGCTGTCCAATGGGGAAAGTTTTTCCCTGACCTAGATGAAAATCCCGCAGGTGTCTTTGTTTTATGTTACTCATATGATAAACACAGCTATAGTCACCTCGGGTCTCAACCACAAAAAATTAAACTATACAGTCCGAAATATGAAATTGTTGCTTTTGCCCACAAAGTTGGAGTGGTCTGTGATAATACAGTGGTAAGTAACCTGAACAAATGGTCATAAGTCTTCAGATGGTTAGGTCCCGTCTCCACAACCACTTTGTGTACTTAGCTAATCTCAGAAACCACCTTTCAGTTCCTATCCCCAGCTTTCCCCTCCCTCCCCGCTCCAACAGCTGAATTTCTTCCCCCCAGTTCAATTGCGTTCAGTACATATTTAGCAAAATGCATAATATGGACATGGCACCATGTTTGGTGTTGTAAAGAAAATCAAAGATCAATAAAAAATGTTTCTTGATTTCAAAATATCTCTATCTCTCTGTTAGCTCCCTCCCTCTCTCTCATCTACCTACCTATCACTTATAAATTGATAAATAGGTAACTAGAGAGTAGTTAGCTAGAAAGGTAGGTAGGTAAATAGACAGATAGATTGATGGATAGATATATATACTGTGGTAGATACCATTCATAGACACGATAGCTAGATAGCTAGATACATACACGCATACATACATAGAGATAAAAATCTATTCTTATGGGAATGTGATCTCTAGACAGGTGCATCAGTATCACTTGGGCGCTGTGTGAAATGCACTCTAAGCCCTACCCTGGTTCAGAGTCTGCATGTTAACAAAATCCTCAGGCAATGGTGCACATTAAGCACTCCTATAAAGAAGTTAGCCTTGTAGGATTAGATAGATAGTAAAGAAGGCAGCTTTCAGTTATATAATGAGTGCTCTGGGAAGAAGACAAAGATTGAGTTAGGAGTATAAGAGGTTTACTGGGAGATAATAAAGAAAGATAAAAGTGATAGGAAGAAGAGCTCATTAGGGAAAACATTCAGATTATGATGCTGATCTGGCACTTGTGAAAGGAAAGAGGGGAGGGAGAGGGGTTGGACAGAGAGAGTCTCAGAGTGCAATGCAGATCTTTCAAAGTCTTGGCCAATCTGTTGGGGAAATGTAGAGCAAAGATTGCCCATTAGTGGAAATCTGCACTGGGGAGAAATGGTCTTTGTAACCCTGCTGTGCTCAGAGAGCTACCCTGAAGGAGTTTGGCCCCTGCACTAAAGCTGAGGCAGAGCCAGAAGGTGACAACAGCTGGAGGCGGTCAGCTAACTGCACTCTGGCAGTTGAAAAGCAAGTTCTTTCTTTAAGGAAGATTTGAGCAGTATACCTCCATGGCTACCACATGTGGCATCTGAAGGTAATTTTGCAAGAAACCTATAAGAACTGGCAAATGCATGGGAAACAGATTTAAGGAAATACCACATTAAAGGAGGCCTGGGTTTTGTGCTTTTCCTGGACTGTTTATGTTGTACTCTTATTCTTCAGGGAACAATCTCCCAGAAAGCCCCTGAAAGACAAGCTCCAGAGAACTCTTTCCTCTGGGGAGCCCGAGGAGAACCCATGTGAACGAATATGGCATCCTTATACTTACAAGATGCATGAATCAGTAGGCAAGCTCAGTAAGTCCCAGCCTCCCCAGGAAAATACCTGATCCTAACTGGCAACCTCAGAGCCAGAGAAGAAAAAAAGCCCACTGGAGATGAAGCAGGGATGGCATAGATATGGGGAAAGGGAATGCAAGACCCTGCGATTCGCCAGTGATGCCTTCACATACTGATTTTTATGTTCATGCCCTTCCTCACTCATGCACATCTGCAAAGACAGCCAACAATATGCACAGTCACACGCAATGAAAATACTTACGTACACCAAATTCACATCCACCTTCACGTATAAACTCTTAAAAAGCCATATGTACATACACTTCTCAAACCTTGACCCAAGTTTGTGTGTCTATGCCCTGCTATTGCAGCACACACTTGTGCACCCAGGACCAAGTTCCCAAATCACACCCTGTGGATAGAGACATCCACTGACAAGAGGTCCTAACTTCACGCATATAAATCTGAAACAATATACAGAAATAAAAATAGACAACGAAAACAGACATTCAAAAACACAGCCACTTTATGATAATTTGAAACCAAGAAACTTCTGGAGACTGTGTCCGGCAGTTCCAGACACACACCTTGAAACAGATTTCTCTTGGTTACCAATGCCTGCTAAAACCCTGCAGGGGTAGAGACAGGGCAGGGGTAGAGACAAGATTCTCTAGTGTCCCAACCTAGAAAGATTAATCTGTTATATCAGCCATCCTCCTGCCTCCTGCAGCAGGGAACTAAAGTTCTCAGGCCAGATGTTGGAGTGAGGGAGTGCTTGTATCAGGAAAAGGGATTATGCATTTCTATAGAGGAGTGAAATATAGGGTACAAGGGCCAAACTCTGATTGTTTGAGTTTGAGTTCCAGCATCATCATTTGCTACCCACGTGAGCCTGGGTGAGTCTGTCAATCTCTCTGTGCCTCAGTTTCTTCGTTTATAAAATGGTGATGATAACAGTACTTACAAAATAGGTTGCTGTAGGAATACACAGAGACAATATTTGTGAAGTGCTGAGAATGGGCTGGTGCATAACAACAGCCAAGTAAGTGTTGGCTGTTATTATTCCACTCTTGGGATTTCTCCAGCCTTGGAGATTGGACAGCCTCCCTGGCTCCCTCTCATAAGCCGCCTCCACTCTCAGCCTCCTTCATGGACCTAGATGCAGTTGTTAGCTCCAAGATTCACCAGACAGGATTAGCCCTCACCAGGATTGTAAAAATCTCTTCTTCCCTCCCCTGGCGTGGTTTTTGCAAATGGGATTCGTTGGAGAGGGTGGAGGGGTTCTGCTGCGTTGAGACGACAGCTCATCTCCTGACTAGGCTGCTTGCCTGGGCTGCCACTGGGTCCATACAGGAAACAGGCTAGAGCATGCGAATCCTGCAAGGTTCCAACCCTCTAGTACATTTTTGTGGATCTGCAGGAAGACGGGAAGAGAGATGCTTCTCCATTGATACATGTATTTCAAGGTCCGAAACTACGTGGGCCCCCTCCCTTCTGTAATTCTTCCCAAAGAAATACCGTTATTTCTCCAAAATAAAAAGGACTGGTGTCTCCCGTCTCTGTCTCTCATACTCCGACTCAGCTCAAAGCCTCTTCCCTTTAGCCCAAGGCACTTCGTTCCCCCTGGAGTCCACTCGGCTTCCAGCGGGTTCCCAGGTGAACTGAAATCCAGAGCTATTCTCATCTGGTTGCCCTGGGAATTTCAGCGCTCTCGGTACAACCTGTTCCTCCATCCTCCCCAGTCCTTCCCTCCCTCCGCTGGGCTGCACCCTTCTCAGCCCCTCCTTTCCCTTGCTAGGGGCACCAGCTGCGCCCTTCGGGGAGACACTGGCTGCCACAAGACCCGGGAGGGGAAGCGGGAGGAGGGGGAAGGGAGAGGGGAAGGCGGGGGAGGCGCCGAGGGTGGAGGCCAAGCGCAGCGCAGCCAGAGAGGGACGGCTGAAGGTTGCATCTGCTGGAAGGAGGCTTTTCGGCTGCTTGGTAACGGGCTGCCAGGAGAGAGAGAGGCAGAGAGCAGGGCAGCGGCTTCTTGACGTCAGGGCCAAGCGAGGGGATCGCGCCAGCAGCCCCAGCTCGCCCCAGAGAGGGCCCGGCCGACCGCGGGAGCGGAGCCTGACGGGAGGTGCCCGCGGAGCGTGAGTAGGGGGCGCGGGAGCAGGTCAGCTGGGGCGCAGCATGCCCGCTGCTCCCGCGCCATGGAGATCGCCCTGGTGCCCCTGGAGAACGGCGGTGCCATGACCGTCAGAGGAGGCCATGAGGCCCGGGCAGGCTGCGGCCAGGCCACAGGGGGAGAGCTCCAGTGTCCCCCGACGGCTGGGCTCAGCGATGGGCCCGAGAAGCCGGCGCCAAAGGGGCGCGGCGCGCAGAGAGACGCGGACCCAGGAGTGCGGCCCTTGCCTCCGCTGCCCAGGGAGCTGCCACAGCCTCGACGGCCGCCTCCCGAGGACGAGGAGGAAGAAGGCGACCCCGGCCTTGGCACGGTGGAGGACCAGGCTCTGGGCACGGCGTCCCTGCACCACCAGCGCGTCCACATCAACATCTCCGGGCTGCGCTTCGAGACGCAGCTGGGCACCCTGGCGCAGTTCCCCAACACCCTCCTGGGCGACCCCGCCAAGCGCCTGCGCTACTTCGACCCCCTGAGGAACGAGTACTTCTTCGACCGCAACCGGCCCAGCTTCGACGGTATCCTCTACTACTA
The DNA here is from genome assembly GCF_002776525.5 of Piliocolobus tephrosceles. NCBI lineage: Eukaryota > Metazoa > Chordata > Mammalia > Primates > Cercopithecidae > Piliocolobus > Piliocolobus tephrosceles. Next base: position 5,369,688 of record NC_045443.1, read on the forward strand.
TCAGTCCGGGGGCCGCCTGCGGAGGCCGGTCAACGTCTCCCTGGACGTGTTCGCGGACGAGATCCGCTTCTACCAGCTGGGGGACGAGGCCATGGAGCGCTTCCGCGAGGATGAGGGCTTCATTAAAGAAGAGGAGAAGCCCCTGCCCCGCAACGAATTCCAGCGCCAGGTATGGCTGATCTTCGAGTATCCGGAGAGCTCTGGGTCCGCGCGGGCCATCGCCATCGTCTCGGTCTTGGTCATCCTCATCTCCATCATCACCTTCTGCTTGGAGACCCTGCCTGAGTTCAGGGATGAACGCGAGCTGCTCCGCCACCCCCCAGCGCCCCACCAGCCTCCTGCGCCCGCCCCTGGGGCCAACGGCAGCGGGGTCCTGGCCCCGCCCTCTGGCCCTACGGTGGCACCGCTCCTGCCCAGGACCCTGGCCGACCCCTTCTTCATCGTGGAGACCACGTGCGTCATCTGGTTCACCTTCGAGCTGCTCGTGCGCTTCTTCGCCTGCCCCAGCAAGGCAGGATTCTCCCGGAACATCATGAACATCATCGATGTGGTGGCCATCTTCCCTTACTTCATCACCCTGGGCACCGAGCTGGCAGAGCAGCAGCCAGGGGGCGGAGGAGGCAGCCAGAATGGGCAGCAGGCCATGTCCCTGGCCATCCTCAGAGTCATCCGCCTGGTCCGGGTGTTCCGCATCTTCAAGCTCTCCCGCCACTCCAAGGGGCTGCAGATCCTGGGCAAGACCTTGCAGGCCTCTATGAGGGAGCTGGGGCTGCTCATCTTCTTCCTCTTCATCGGGGTCATCCTCTTCTCCAGTGCCGTCTACTTCGCAGAGGCTGACAACCAGGGCACCCATTTCTCTAGCATCCCTGATGCCTTCTGGTGGGCAGTGGTCACCATGACCACTGTGGGCTACGGGGACATGAGGCCCATCACTGTGGGGGGTAAGATCGTGGGCTCGCTGTGTGCCATCGCCGGGGTCCTCACCATTGCCCTGCCTGTGCCCGTCATCGTCTCCAACTTCAACTACTTCTACCACCGGGAGACGGACCACGAGGAGCCGGCAGTCCTTAAGGAAGAGCAGGGCCCTCAGAGCCAGGGGCCGGGGCTGGACAGAGGAGTCCAGCGGAAGGTCCAGGAGTCCGGCGGGAGCAGGGGGTCCTTCTGCAAGGCTGGGGGGACCCTGGAGAATGCAGACAGTGCCCGAAGGAGCAGCTGCCCCCTAGAGAAGTGTAACGTCAAGGCCAAGAGCAACGTGGACTTGAGGAGGTCCCTTTATGCCCTCTGCCTGGACACCAGCCGGGAAACAGATTTGTAAAAGGAGATTCAGGCAGACTGGTGGTAGTGGGGTAGGGAATGGAAAGCTTGCTGAACGTGGATATTGACATTATACCGCAGAGTATTTGAAGTCACGCTGTGACCTCAGTCTACGCCTCTCCTTTCACTCTTTTCCTCCCTCCCTCAATGCCCCCATTTTCTCTCTTCTTTCCATGACACCCAAGGGTCACCTATTTTTAAAAAGTACCACATTCCATGACGCAGGAGCTGTTGAAATGGTGAGCGCTGTGAGATGGATGTATTTGTAGCCAGTCTCCTATACCCCGCAGAGGGATAACCCAAACAAAAATGACTCTAAATAGCCCAGATCCCAAGAGATTATGTAACTCCTCCATCCATGTGTTCCAAATTTGCTTTACATATGATTACATTTGTGTATAGGGGAAAATATTATTTTTATGCCTGGTAAGTGGCTTTTTGTACTGTAGTTTAGATAGAGATATTTTGGATATATTTTCAAGATACATGTTGTATTTATGGAAGAAAGAGTTGTTGTCTGAGGTTTTTCTGTGATGCTTATATTAGAGCCAGAGATCTTGGTATGGGCTGTTGTGGTTCCTGTGTCTCCAAGCCTCTGTCTTTTCTGGGATGTGGTGTTGGTGCTTTGTGTCTAGGGCAGAGAATGTTCTTGAAGAAAGGTAAATCTGACTTTTTCTGTGCGCCTTCAACAATTCTTGTAACTTTCTTCAAAAAGCGTTTTAATGATATTGGAGGAATACTTCTGATAATTTATTCTCTTTATTTTTAATCCCAGGAAATAAAAGGTTACCTTGTTGAGGCAAGTGTTAGTTTTTCTGCAGCTGATATGTTTTCTGGCATTTTAAAAAATAGTCTGTCACTGTCTGTTTCTGGTTTTGAAGTCAGAGCGAACACATTGACTGGAGTGAGAGGAAATCTGAAAAGCTCATGATTTGCTTGGCGACGTCTTTGCAGTGCACCCCTTGGTGCCTCATAGACAATGGTGGGTGAGCTTTGTCCAGGCTGTTTATGGCACGGACGCCCCTGTGGGACGCTCTCTGAAGCAGTAGTATTAGCCCTTATGGTCAGCTTGGAGTATGGAGGGCACTAAAATGAAAAGGGAGATCAGCCCCCTGACAGTCTTGCTGGGTCTCCCGGCACTGCCTTTCATTCCTTTGTTTGCAGGTTTTAAGCCCTCCTCAGGGTGGCTCTCAGCAGCTCTGAGAAGCAAGCCTGATTCTCACAGACATGAAGCAGTCCTGGCAGCCCCAGTGTGCAGTCGCAGAAGGACCTGCGCCGGTTGTTCACTGCCCTCCTGGCATGACAGAGGAGCACGCAATGTGTTTATGACAACAGCAACAGTGAGAGGCCAAATGGAAGGATTTGCTTGTTCACGTTAAAAGCTGTTTTCTACAGATTGTGGCCTTGCCCCAAGTAATCCCTAAACTCAGAACAAATCCCCTTGTTCCCTTGTCACTGGAAGGCTGTAGCAAAACATTGCAGTGGGCACAACACTAGCTAACATTTCTCTCTGGGATTAGCTATCTGCTGATAGGAATCCCTGGGGCTCCGGATTCCTGCTGCTGCTTTTTCTGCTGAACAATCCAAAGCTGGGGCTGTTTTACATTCTCACCAGGGCAGGCTAGTGGGCTGGAATCACACCTCCCCCGGGACAGCAGTGGCCTTCATGGCTAGATCTCAGGGTGTGTCCAGGTCTCCCTGTGGGTGAGGGGAGATCTATAAATCAGTGGTTGGGAATTGTGGGTTTAAATAAAATGGCCAGCGCGGTAAGGAAAGCCAGGGTCTGTGAGTGTCCAAAGTCGTTTCTAGCCAGAAGCTTTCAACACCAAATCTGAGGAGGAAACAGAAGGATCGTGAAGACAGGGCTCTGTTGATTTTCATTGCATGCTAAGGCAAAGGAAGAAGAACAGGGACACTTTATTTATTTATAATCTACAATCTGCCTAAAAGCAGGGCATCTTGCCAGAGCTCCACTGTACACAGTCTCACCTCCAAGCCCTCTCTGCCTTTAAAGCTAATGTTTGTAGTTAGCACGCACCTAGTGACTGGGATGGGGAAATCACCCCTAAGGCTCCAGCTTTCCTCAGAAACAAGCGATGTTACCACCTTTGACCTGAAGGTTTATTCCCTTAGGCTCAAATGAATACCGAGAGAGAAGCCCCCCAGGGCCTTCCATCTGTCCAGGTGCCTGACAAGATGTTGGTCCAATTAGAATGGACTGCATCTTTAAAATGTCCAGTAAATGGGCATAATCTTATAGAAATCCTCAAGGACAGAGTGGAGGGAATGAGAGAGTGAGGTTCCCTGTATTATTTTTTTGCAGGAGGAAGGGATATTGTGAAGCAGGTTTCCTAAAGGGAACAGAGTGGTTCCAGAGGGAATCCTGGAGTCCAGCATCTCAGTCCCCTGTTGTAGCCTTCGATCCTGGGGACCAGTGACGTGCGAGATCTGTCACGGACCCTTGGTTGGGGGAGGTGGGGGGACCCACTAGGCAGTTCAGAGTATTTCCATCTCCCCATATTCTCAGTGCACCCATTGCTATGATTCTGGAAACAGCCTCCACTATTGCACTCCAGCCGTCCTGCTTTGCCTTTTGATGTAATTAGCAGGGAAGAGCTCTGAGAGTCAAGACGTTTCTCCAGGCTACCTGAGGTAAGCAGCCCTTTCCTGTCCCCTCCCAGCCTTCCCTGCTTCTCTGCTGTTATTGATTTCCATAGCCTTTACCTTCCTGAGAAGATTAAATCAAGGAGCCTCTGCCAAGCCTTTTATCCAGATGTTGCTTCTTGGTTCCCATGGGAGGAAACCACCCCTGCGTTTATAATCTACCAGCTTTGGCAACCAAGGCCCAGAAAGCAGGTTGCAGTTGGATATAAAGACAGCCAAACATCGGGCTCGCTCTTTTTGACTGCCTACTTTTTTTCTTCTCCTGCCTAAACGCTTGCTAAACCTTAGGTAATTACAGGTTCAGGAAAAAAAAAAAAAAAAAAAAAAGATTCACATGCTTTAAAAGTCTCAGTTCCTTGTCTTGCCCTGCTGGGGACGTCCCGTAGATGAGAGAATGAAACAGACAAGGAGCGCTGGCGGAGTTTTTCCGTAGAGTTGGGATTTGTGTTACTTTCCTGTGAATGATGAAAGCGCTCCCTGGCTTGAGATGACACAGAGTGTTTCTCTTGGTGCAGGGACACTTTTCTCCAAGTACCCTCCAGAAGTGGCAGATGTGTGCACAGTGGAGATTGACTCGGGGTGAGGGACGAGCGTTCTTCTCTCTTTTGACCTCAGTGGCACAGATCTACTCAGCAGCTGCTCCGGGCCCAGCACTCTCCTGCGCATGGAAGGGCATGCTGGGAAAAATATTAAGATGTGGTTCCTGCCTTCATAGAGCTGAAGTCTCACAGGAGAAACAGTCAGTGTAAAGCAAAAGCAAGTCATGCAAGATGATGTGTGTCCAAGTACCTTGTAGGGGGTTCCGAAACGGAGCAATGCGGGACAGGAGTGGGAGTGAGAGAATCAGTGAGGATGAGGGTAGAAGAGAAAAGCTGCTGCAGGCCTTGCTGTGAGGCCAGGAAGAAAGGAGGGCACGCCGGATGAGGGCAGGGAGGGCAGTGGCCCAGAGGAGAATGGCTGCCCTGTCCCCATCAGTGGTGGGAGCTCCGAAGTTACCAGTAGCTGGGGGATGCGGCAATTGTTCAGGGGAAGCATTGGCAACATTTCTGAAATGAGCCAGAAAGTAAATATTCTAGGCTTTGTCAGCCAAGAGGCAAAATGGAGGCTATTGTGTAGCTACTTATATAACCGTATACAATGGAATCTTTTAAAAATGTGAACACTAGCCTCAGCTCCAGAGCTGTACATCCCTGTCACATCAGTTCATCAGTTTATCAGTCACACAGAGGCTGCCTCCTGGGTATCCAGTCATGCCTGTGAAGCCCTGATCTGTCTCCCCTGATTTGATTTTGCTCAGTTCAACTTGCCTTTATTGCAAATGCCAATCTGGTTTGGGGAGGAGGTTGCATGCTGGCATTTCCTAGCCCATGGTAGACCTCAGAAGAAAGATTTAGCTTGCTTCTATTGCTTCGTAAAAATTAGATTTTTTCTATGTGTCTGTGGGACAGGCTGCTTTATTTTCAAGGAAGAGGAAGAAGATGCCAAACTGGAAATTCTGCCTAGGACACCGGCCAGTGGGTTTTCCCTGAGTTGTTGGTGGAAGCGGACCCCCACCACCAAGGCATGGGCCTCCTTCTGCTGCTGGCCTTAGTCTTTTCCTGGATGGGGCATTTCAACTGCCCCACCTCCCTTAGCTGGTTCTTCTCTGGTTGTACACGTAGGCCCTAGGCTGGGTGGCCTCTGCGTGCACATGGTGTGTGTATGGTATGCACAGGCAGAGCGGTATCTACTCATGTAGCAGTGTGCGTGGGTCTTGGGTCAGGGTGACCCAGCCTGGAGTGACTCAACTCCAGACCACAGGCCTGCAGACAGAGAAAGGTGCGTGTTATCTTCTCTTTTACTTGTCATTTATTTTCCAGCGTCAAATTTTCCTCCAAGGGATGTTTCCGCTAGAAGGAAACTTACAAATAATCTGGTCTGTCCTGTTCATTTTACAGAGCAGCAAAGCAAGGCTCAGAGAGAAGAGGTAACTCCCCCAAGGTGCCGCCTCCAATTAAGGCAGGTTTGGCATTGTTTTCCCTGACTCCAGGCTTGATTTCTCTCAGTAATTCCACTCCATGTCTTCTGCATGAAAGCCTCTCAGTCGTCATTCAGCTGCCCTACCTACCCTGCTTCCTGAGGCACATCCCTGCCATGTCAGTTTATCTGTATCCAAGCTGCCATTGAAGCCCTGATTTGCCTCCTCTGATTTGATTTTACTAATTTCAACTTGTGTTTATTTCAAACTTCCAGGCAGTGCAGGCAATGGAAATACGGCACAGTAACGAACAGGGTCCTCTAAAGAGGCATCTCACTGTCTAAGGGGGAAAATGGAAACATGGCAAACCCAGCGTCCCTAGTGCTATCATTCATTCATTTGTTCAATCATTTAACAGATATTTACTATGAGGCAGGCACCGTGCCAGACTCTGAGAATAACCAGCAAGAGGTCTTCCCTGATAGGATTTCCAGTCTAGTGGGGAGGATCAAAAATCAAGTAAGTATGAAGAGATGATTTTCAAATTGAGGAAATGAGCAATGTCAGTTACGTTTGGGGGACAGATGTGCTACTTAGAGAGATGCCGGGCTACAGAAGAGGGGACATTTGAGTGAAGCAGAAGAAGACATAAAAAGAGACAATGAGGCCGGGCGCGGTGGCTCAAGCCTGTAATCCCAGCACTTTGGGAGGCCGAGATGGGCGGATCATGAGGTCAGGAGATCGAGACCATCCTGGCTAACACGGTGAAACCCCATCTCTACTAAAAAATACAAAAAACTAGCCGGGCGAGGTGGCGGGCGCTTGTAGTCCCAGCTACTTGGGAGGCTGAGGCAGGAGAATGGTGTGAACCCGGGAGGCGGAGCTTGCAGTGAGCTGAGATCTGGCCACTGCACTCCAGCCTGGGCGACAGAGCGAGACTCTGTCTCAAAAAAAAAAAAAAAAAAAGAGAGACAATGAGTCGGGGGCAGTGGTGCTGGGACTATAGGGACTTTTGTCGGGAGCCTAGGTTTTCCTGGAGAAGCAGAGGGTGGAGGCCTCAGACAGAGCTGGGAGCTGGGGAAAGTCAAGTACAACTGGAGTGTTTTGGGCAGGATTTTCAATCCCAGTGCCAGCCCTGGCCCCTCACCACCAAGAAGCAGGAAGATAACCTTGCCACTGCAGGTGGCACATCCAAAGAGATGCAGCTGGACCACATCACTGAGGGAGGCACAGCATAAGTTTCTGCCAAAAGGCAAGCAGCAGGTTTAAATCTGATTTTTTTTTCCTTTAATTTAAGGAGGCAGGCAAAGGCCCTCAGATACCCTTGGCTTGTTTTACCAGCTAGCAGCACACCCCAGTGGATGCTGGGTCTGTGCCGAAAAGCAGATACAAACAATCTGGGGATCCTGGAGGAGGCAGGTCCCAAGGTGAGGGGAGGGGTACAGAGGGAACAAGGAGTCCTAGAGACCTAGAGCTCCTCAAAACTATTCTAACAGGAACAGGAACCGAAAAATCTAAGAGAGGATGTGGTGGGGCCAAGAAGAGAGCATCAGGAAAACCAAACATCTGTGTGCAAAAAATGTCATTTCTCAGAAATTCACAACGAAAGCTTCACTTACACCTGGATGGGGAACTTGATTGGGACCCTTACAAGCATGCCCGTTTATGTTTCAGACTCTGGAGGGTTCTGGAAAACACTGGAGTTTCCCCTTTTATCCAGCACACGCTACTCCCTCCTTCCAGCAACGCTCTGGTCGGCATGGGATTTTTCCCTTCCTGTAACCCTGCCTTTGGGAGAAGTGGTGAGATGTGGATTGTGCAGGAGCTGGACATCAGCGCTAACTGTCAAAGGGGCTTGCTCAGCGCCCGTTCCTCTCATTGTGCTCTCTGTAACCTCTTGTGCATGCCATTGTGTGCACTGAAGATGTCACTTCCGCCTCCTACAGGAGTCTCAAGTCTCAGAACAAGCCCGTCAATCCTAGGTAGTGTGATGGGGATAGAAATGAGACAGATTCCACCCTCAGGAAACTTGCTGACTGATGTGGGCTTGCTACACCTGCCTGTACACGGAGCCACACATATAAAGATCAAGGACAAAAATCTAAAGAACCAGCTATAAATGCCCCAGAGAAATACAATTGCACTTAATGGTTTTGGGGATTGATCTAAGCCCGGCGCAGTTATTTGAGCCAGGATTCCTGAAAGAGGGGACCTTCAGAAGCAGTGTGAAAGAAGGGTCACATAGAAATCTGTGTCTTTTTTATTGTAGGGCTTCCCCACCCCCCTGCCCCATGAACCCTCCTCTCAACTCCCCAGGCCTCTCATGTCGATGGTCACTCTGTCCCTTGAACTGGCTATTGCCTAGGCTGCAAGCTGGCCTGCTCAGCAGATCCTGTCTCGTCACTCACTGTGGCCCTCTTGGCTCATGGCCTTTGACACAGATTGAGCTCATGTGCTGCAATATAGTAAGAGATCAATAGTGATCTGTTGAATCTCGAGTTTTCATTTTTTAAAAAACAAGCTTTGCTCCCTTTTTCCTTATGTCTTTGGTTCTATAGTAATTGGTCTTCTGGAACCAGGCTACTTTTAGGAGCCTTCAGCTTTATTATTTGGTAATCCTGTGAATTGTGTTCCAATATAAGACCTACTCTTAGGAATTTCTGAATAATGGGACCCTATTGCAATTGTAACGTTTATTATAAATTTCCAAATCACTGCCATTCTAAAACTGAGGATTTATACAGCAGCTTTGCTCCAGAGTCCAAACAGCTGCCCCTTAGTCATGTTTTATAAACAACTGAGATTACTACAACCTGAACTGTAGCTCTCAGTAATCCATGCCAATTACAGGGAATGTACCCAAGACACCAGTGCACGTTTGTTTGCTTTCTTCCCCAGCAGATTAAACTTTTCATTACTGCAATCACTTGCATTTTTAAAAATGGGTATCACTTAGGCCAATTGAGGAAGGTGGTCCCAATTACACTTAGGTGACCAAGGCATCCGGTTACAATGATGTATTCTCAGCGATACCTGACTTGGACAATTGAGTTTTGCTTGTGCGTTTGGTCCTCTACTATAGTCTCTCTGTAGTTTCATGTTATTCCTATTTATGTTCTTCTCTGGTTGTGGTGAAGCTACCTATCAACTCTACATCATCAGGACACCAGTTTTGAATTGACATCTAGGACGGCTGATGGCAAACATGACTTCCACATGGACTTTCTGCTTCCCTTTCACTGCAACCTCCAGTCTACCCTACACCTGACTTCAAATTCATCTCTCCAGGACGCCACTCCTGTCATCACACCATGCCAGACTTCCTGAATAGAATCATTTCAGTCCCTTTAGTTTGACTTTTTTTTTTTTTTTTGAGATGGAGTCTTGTTCTGTTGCCCAGGCTGGAGTGCAGTGGTGAGATCTCGGCTCACTGCAACCTTCGCCTCCCAGGTTCAAGCAATTCTTCTATCTCAGCCTCCCAAGTAGCTGGAACTACAGGCGCCCACCACCATGCCTGGCTAATTGTCTTGTATTTTTAGTAGAGACAGAGTTTCACCATATTGGTCAGGCTGGTCTTGAACTCCTGACCTCAGGTGATCCACCCATCTCAGTCCTCCTTAATGTGATGCCAAATATATCTTCTCCTCAAAGAAACTATCCTTAGTCCCTCTCGTCCAGTGCCATTTCTCCTTTTCTGGCACTTCTATCACAAATGTATTCTGCCTCAACTGTGGTTGGTTGTTTTTCTACTTCTACTTCTTCACCCTTCCTTGAGAGCAGATCAGAGCTCATCATCTTCCTATTTATATCCCAGTGCCTAGAGTTGGGCTGTGGCAGTAGCAGGTACCCAGTAAGACTTTCTGGACTGAATTGCCTCCTCTTTTGACTGAAAATACAATCACTTCTGTGCCTCCTACGTCAAATGCGATTGTTAAACAGTTGATACAGACACTCCTTGGCATCCAGGAAGTTGCAGGAGCAAGGTCTTTATTTGGTGGTTCCCTTTGCTCTGCCTTGACTCACCATGTGTGCAGTCCAGGTGGACGATAACATTTAATGTGAGCTGGACTCCTAGAATTAAAAAGAAAGATAACTTTATGGACAGGGATTCAGGAGAGTGTTTCAGAGACCAGGCAGAACTATAAGGTAAGAATGAAAGAGAGGATAGGCTGAGGGATAGAGCTAGAATATTGGACATGTTCATACTCTGGGTAAAAAACAAAAAATGTTGATGAGAGTTAGAGTGACCATGTGTCTCATCTGCCAAGGACAACCAGGTATACCTGTTGTTAAACAATGACTTTTTTTTTTTTTTTTTTGAGACAGAGTCTTGCTCTGTCACCCAGGCTGGAGTGCAGTGGCATGATCTTGGCTCACTGCAAGCACCGCCTCCCGGGTTCACACCATTCTCCTGCTTCAGCCTCCCGAGTAACTGGGACTACAGGTGCCCGCCACCATGCCCGGCTAATTTTCTGTATTTTTTAGTGGAGACGGAGTTTCACTGTGTTAGCCAGGATGGTGTCGATCTCCAGACCTCGTGATCCACCCACCTTGAGCTTCCAACGTTCTGGGATTACAGCTGTGAAACAATGAAGTTTTATTGACTATTTATGACACTTCATCCCTTCTTCTCCCAAAATGTCCCAGTTTGGAAGATGAATGAAAGGGTCACCCGAGAGGAAGTAGTGCGTAGTAAGGGCGGTATTAGTTTCTCTTTCCATTATTCTCTGTTGTCATTTTCGTAGGGGAGCCCTAGGCGGCCAGGTTAGTCAACAATAATGCCAGAGGCAAGTGGTGCCTGCAGTGCCGAGGTCAACCAGGCCACCACGCATATTCTGAGCTTTCATGTGCCAGAGGCTATGCTAGATGCTGGGATTTAAGCATAAATATGACATTAGGGGGCTCTGTGCAGCCTTTGATTATGGTTCTCAACGCCAATCCAATAAAACACACTTTTCCAATCTTCAGCCCAGGACTGGGTATATCTGTAGAAGGCCTAAGCACTGAAAATAATATGCTCCCCCATACATAGCACAAAAATGAAAACAATGCCATCCAAAACGTGAATTAAGAAAATCCCTGAAAGTTCTAGTATTTCCCTTAGTGCTTTTATTAAAATATCAAATGTCAAGTTATTTCAAAAAAAAATTTGATACCCTGTTTAGCTGGTGCCCTTAGCTCAGGTTTACCGAGGTCCAGTCAGGCCTCACCCAACATCCCCAATCCCCTGCAGTCAGCAAGGGGTCCCGCCACTGAGCTCTCTTGACCACATCACCGGGCCCAATCATGGGTAAATCAGTTCTATCTGGGTGGCATTTTGGAGTGAGAAATTGGTTCCAGATGTTGACAGCTGGTGGCTACCAGGGCAGACCTAAGTCTGTGTGGAGCTTGTAGTTTCCCAGAGCCAGACAGAGGCCTTTGTTCTGCAGCATTTTTTTTTTTTTTTGAGACGGAGTCTTGCTCTGTCACCCAAGCTGCAGTGCAGTGATATGATCTTGGTTCACTGAAACCTCTGTCTCCCGGGTTCAAGCAATTCTCCTGCCTCAGCCTCCTGTGAGTAACTGGAATTCCAGGCATCCGCCACCACGCCTGGCTAATTTTTGTATTTTTGGTAGAGATGGGGTTTCACCATGTGGGCCAGGCTGGTTTTGAACTCCTGACCCCACATGATCCTCCTCCTTTGGCCTCCCAAAGTGATCACAGGCGTGAACCACTGCACCCGGCCACTGTTCTGCAACTTCGAAGGGGGCTGCTCTGATGCCACCCCCAGAGGGATCTGTTTGGTTGACTCTTTTCTGAGAAAACACAGAGAAGGCAAAGCTGAGGATTAAATGATCTCTGCTGCTAATTAGTGATCACCATCACTGATGCTGGGCACGGCCACCCTTAGGCTATAGGCTGCAGGGTTGATTTAGTGTGAACACTATACTTCTGGGACAGAAGAGACTGGCCTGAAATAGGAACAATGATATGGTCCTTTTGAAAAATGTACATTAAAGATACTGTTGAATTGTATCATAAAGAGCATGTGAAGAAACCATAAATTTATTATACTTTTTAAGCAAATGTATGTTTATGGACTTTCAGGCATATAAATAAATAAATGTTCAAAGGAGTCAACTTGGAGAAGGTCATCTTGGAGAAGGTGATCAGAAAATGTTGTCATTGCTTCAAACATTTGGAATTCTCTTTGGGAAGACGTTCAAGTTCTGTTTTTGGAGATGACAAATATCCTCTTTTCAAATGAAAAGTTCCCGTTGAACTTTAAAGGGCTAATTGTCACTCACACTTGAGTGTGAATTAATTAAATCAAATGCAACTAATTATAATCTGACAGTCTGGGAAATGGGAGTTTAAGCAGAGGAAAGCAAGGCAAGGAGAGCTTGGAAGTGAATGTTGGTCAACAGAGTGGGATAAAGAGTTTGGCGGAGGAGAAAACAGGGCCTCCGGAGAGCAGCTGCAGAGTGAGGAGGGAGAGGACAGAAAGCTGGGAAAAGGGGCCGAGATGGAAGAGAGAATTGGGAAGACGTAAGGAGGAGCCTCGGGGCTGGTGCGGGAAGTGGCATGGTCAGTCCAGCATTTTAGTTAGGTGAGTGAGGCTTGGAGGCAGGTAGATCTGAGTTCGAATTTCGATTTGTCATTTATTAGCTATGTGACCAAAAGCAAGTGATAGCTTTCTAAGCAGCCTGCTATAAAATAGTTCTGTGCAACTATGAAATAGAGATAATAATGGGGCCTTCTTTCAGAGTTGTCATGGGGCAAATGTAATAAACAACATAGAAGTTTGTCAGAAAGGAAGCCCTCAGTAAAGGTCAGTTGCTGTCATCACTATATAAAGGTCCAGGAGAAAACCTAGAGCAAGCTTTACCCCTTAGTTCAACACTGTTTATCATGGGTGCTGTCCTAGAGTTGTAAGACATAAAAAGATGAATGAGAGAGAATTATTTGCCCACAATACACTAAACAGCACAAACTAAGTGCGCGTGTAACCCAGTGATATAGAAATCAGGAAGGAAGTGCAAAGTTCAGGTCCTCAGGAGAAGGTGAGGATCAGTTATGATGGGTGCCCTCAAAAGAGCCTTTCCCATGGATGAGGCTGTGTCTGAGATGGGTCTGAAGGGATGGAGGAGGTCTGCACAGCTGGAGAACTGCAGAGGGAAGTCCTCCAGAAGCAATCCGTTTGAGCGAAGGTGCGGAGGTGAGGACGTCCAGGTTTGTGAGGGGACCCTTTTGTGCTGTGCAGTGGGAATAGAGCCGTCCTGAACAGGACATGTGGGGCCCTGAATGCGATGGTGCCCTCTCACCGCATCTCAGTGTGAGCTTCGTCTCCAACATGGACCTGAGAACTGGGCTTCTTCTTGTTCACTGCAGCACAGTGTACAGCATTTGTCAATATTAAAATGAACTTATAGTGATTAAGAAACAATTTTAAAAATCTGCCATTTCAAAAGTTTCTCTCCAGATGAGCTACCCAGAATAGCAAATGCTACTTCTTTTACTGCTTGATTTGCCCAACCTCAGAAATCAAATCCTTCAGGGATTGGTTCTTACCTGAGACAAGTAGCCATATTTGATTGGATAATGAAAAAAGTGTGAACATGAGGGGCTGGGAATAGTGGCTCACACCTGTGCCCCAGAGCTTTGGGAGGCTGAAGTGAGAGGATCACATGAGACCTGGAGTTTGAGACCAGCTTGGGCAGCATAGTGAGACTCCATTTCTACAAACAAATAAATCAGCCAGGTGTGGTGTCGCATGCCTGTATCTCTAACTAATCAGAAGGCTGAGGTGGGAGGATCACTTGAGCCCATGGGTTCAAGATGGCAGTGAGCCATGATCACACCACTGCACTCCAGCTTGGATGACAGGAGAACCCAACTCTAAGTTAAAAAAAAAGGTGTGAACATTTGGGTATAGCGACATACCAGATAAAATTTAACATATAGATTCCAACACCCTAAGGCCTGAAATAGCTTCCACCTCTGTATCCCTCCTAGAAACTTATGAGACCTAAGATCAAGGGGGAAGGAACATGCGGGCTTGCACACAGTACAGCATAGGAGTGGAGACCAGGTAGTTTGGAAATATAGTGCTTGGATTTGAATCCAGACTCTGCTTCTCCTTTTCTGTGAATACCTGTTTGTATCTGTCACGTAGGGATAATAGCACCTTCCTCATATGGTGGTCATGAGAATCAAAAGAATAGTGCATAGCAAGGACATTGGTTGGTATGTAGAAAATTGTGAATAATGCCACTCATCAGTATCATTCATCGTTCACCATCTGCTATGTATCAGGCGCTGTGCTTGGTGCTGTGAATATAGCCCTTGACCAAGAGACACAGAAAGTTTCAGAGGCAGCAGCCCTGTGTTCATGCCCATGTCCTTTGAGTTTCTGCAAGGTTTATGGGCAGACCCTCTCCTGAAGGGAGTTTGTCTCCTCTTCTATCTCACCACTTTTGACAGGCTGTTGATGCCACCTCTTCAGAAAGACTTTCTCTGGCCTCCACGTCCGGATCTCATTACCCTGCTATCTCATTACCCTACTATCCCATCACCCCCTATCTCATTACCCTACTTTCTTCATAGCACTTACTGTTCTCTGAATTTGTATTCTTTGTTTACTTGCATATTGCCTTGTCCTCCTCCTACTAAAATGCAAGCTCCATGAGAACCAGGACGTTGCCTGGCTCATTCGCCCTCTGTATTCCAGGCACACAGTGGTGTGTAATAAGTACTTGTTGACTAACTCACTACTAAATGAAAGAAAGCCATTAGAAGTTGGTTTTGGGATGCTGCAGATCTGACAAAACCACTCGATTTTAAGTGGCTCCTTGTGGCAGAGGCCACGTTTTCTTCTGTTGTCTTTCTTAGTTGCCCACCAGGTTCTGCACACCCAGGGCAGCATGACAAACCCTTGTTAGTGGACGGGCTGAATCAATCAGAACAGAGAGGAGGTTTACCTGGATGGAGGAAAGGAAGCAATGAGATTATGGGTCTTGAGGCCAGAAAAAGGCATAGAAAATTGTTTTCAGTGCAGGGAGGTATTATGATTGTGGTAGGGTAGGGGTAAGTAGATTTATAGTCATTTTTACGGTTGATAAGTTTAAAAATAGGGCCCATGAGCTTACACAAGAAAGCTGGAGGTTTCACAATTTTCCACTGCTTTGAAAGAGAGGTAACTTCCATCTACACTGGCATTCACCCCTTGGGCCTACGTGACATTTACAAGTCATTTATCAGCACTGAACTCCCAAGAGCTTGCTTCTCTGCCATTCTCCAAGATGTTGGCTGACATCCCCTGACAGGAGAAGCAGGGATATGTTTTGACAGCCGAGTGGTTTCTTTAGCAAGCTGCTGGTGTTCTCAGGCAGCTCGGCGGAGAGAGCTTTGGCTTTCGGATCAGGACTGACACTCTCCGGGGGTTCCCCTTGCAGATGTGCACACTGACTCCACCCCAAGGCTGCTATTCGGATTCGTCTCTGAGCTCTGTGAAGCTGGCTTGTCAACTGAGTACAAAGCAGGTCTCAGGCCTCATCACTTTCCATTTTTCTGCTTAAGAAAATCTAGTGAACTTGTGGCACAAACACCTAGAGACCCCAGAAAAATATCTTGTGAGACCCTTTTGAGAAGCAGAAGTGAGCAAAGTACTACAGGGGAGGGAGGATACAGTGAAACACCAAGAGTCAGACTGGTGAGTCAGCCCCTACACAGATAAGGAGATTTAAGCATTCCATGTAGTAGGTATGACTGGCACTGCTAGCTACCACTTGCTGAGCATCTACGGTGTGCCATACATTGTGGTAGACACTTTATATGCATTATCCCCAATCCCTGGAATGGTGTGCCAGGTGGTAGAGCCACTGAAATTCAGAGAGGATGATGATGTGCCCCAAACCACACAGCTAGTAGCCGGCTGAGCTGGGTTCGAACGCATGTTCTCTGCCTCCAGACTGTGTCTTTTTCCACCCAGCCAGCCAGTCAGGGCGGGACACGGAGGAGCAGAAATCTGTATTGGTGGATTGTCCAGGCAGAGCAATGAAGCATTTGTGTAGGTGGAGAGGAGGGACCTGGGCAGAGGGAGTAGAGCTGGGTAGCAGGAAGGAGAAATCACAGCTGCCTGGTGAGGAGTAGACGGGAAGCGCACTGGGAAGAGAGGGAGGGGCTGTTGTTGCTTGAGCAGAAGGTTGGCAAGCATGTGAGACGGTTTGTGGGAATTTTGTGAGCCAAATTTGGGAAGGCAAGTTGAGGCAGGCTGTGGTAAGCTTTGAATAAACTGAAGAATTTTGAACTGATGCTATACTTTAGGTGAAGACAGCTGTGGAGGTCTCATGAGAATTAAGGGCAGACATGGTGGCTCCTGCCTGTAATCCAAATGCTTTGGGAGGCTGGGGCAGGAGAATAGCTCGAGGCCAGAAGATTGACACTGACCTGGGCGACATAGCAAGACCCTATCTGTCTAAAAAGTGGAAAACTTAGTCAAGCATGGTGGCTTGTACCTGTTGTGCCAGCTAATGCAAAGGATGAGAGGATCTCTTGTGCCCAGAAGATCAAGACTGCAGTGAGCCGTGATGGTACCACTGCACTCTAGTATGGACGACAGAGGGAGACCCCGTCTCTAAAAAATGGGAAATAAAGCAGAGGGGAATTAACATAATGAAAGTGGTATTTTAGGAAGGCTGGTGAGAATGGCATGTGGGAGAGCTGAGGCAGGGAAACCAGAGACAAGGTTTCGCCATGGTGGAGGCAGGAGGAGGCTCCCACTTCCCCACCTGCTGCTCTGCCTGAGAAAGACCTCCGCTCCTCTCTGCTCACCTCCATTTCCGCACAGCTGCTGATGTTCCCCACAAATAGGCCTTCAGAGTGCTCTATCCAGCTCCTGCTAGCCTGTGGCCTGACTCCTCCACGCCAGGGGGCCACGACCGTGTCCAGGGTTGCCTGGAAGCACTGGACCACAGCAGATCCAAACAAGCACATTGTCATAGCCGGAAGGAAGCCTGCCAATGTGCTGCCATCACAGGGAGGTGCAAATATTTTGCTCTCTTACTATAAATGCTGCTGGTGATTCGAGAAACAACTTGGATGTTTTAGGTCATAATTTATTTCTCCTGTCCCATTCTGGGAAGGATGGGAAGATGTAGCCTCTTGTTTAAAATGGAAGACTCAAATTACATACTCCATAATACCATGCTTATCTTTTGCTGGAAATTCACATGCTCGTGTAGGGCAGTGAGATGTTATGATATTTTTTTCCTCTACGAGGTAGTTAGGACTCCTGGAAAAGGAAAGGTTACTTTTACCAGGAGAGAGGGTGACAGCTCCCTCAACCCCAGCCCCTGGTGACACACCTTTGCCAGATGGGAGTGTGTAAGGGCATGGGGAGTGAGATGGGACGAGGGCTCTGGGGTGTCTGCTGTCCTGTCATCTCCACATCTGAGGGATGGCTTCAGCCTCTGGAAGCTGTGTCCGTTGGATCTGATAATATGGGATGATCTCAGGAGTTGATCCAACCAGACAACCACAGAATGAGAGACTGTCAGAGTTGGAAGGGTCTCAGAGTCCAACAAGGGCAGTGTTCTCAAATTTCAGGATGTGTAAAAATCACCTGGGATGCTTCCAGAAATCGAACTTACTAGGCCCTCTACCCAGATCTTCTAGCTTATTGGATATCAGGAGTCTGCATTTTTCGTTGGACCTCTTCATTGGAAGCACTAATGATTCTTGTCTGATTAAGCTCAGCAGGCAGAATTGCTCCTGGGACAGTATATATATATATTTTTTCTTCTTGAGACAGAGTCTTGCTCTGTCACTCAGGCTGGAGTGCAGTGGTGCAATCTTGGCTCACTGCAACCTCCGCCCCCTGGATTCAAGCAATTCTCCTGTCTCGGCCTCCTGAGTAGCTTGGATTACAGGCACACACCACCACGCCTGGCTAATGTTTATATTTTTAGTAGAGGTGGGGTTTCACCATGTTGGTCATGCTGGTCTCAAACTCCTGACCTTGCTATCCACCCGCCTCGGCCTCCCAAAGGGCTGGGATTACAGGCATGAGCCTCCGCGCCCAGCCCTGGGACAGTAGATTTTTGCAAAGTAAAGAAGGAGTTAGAATTACATCCTGGTGAGGGTCATCTGGTCCATCTGAGTGCTAAGATCCAGCTCCCTATGGGGCCTTAGGGTGGCACTCACACACTCTGTACCCCTTCAGAAGGATTTTCCCTTACACCCCTTCCTGGAATATCCATGCCACCATCCTTACAATTTTGGCCTTTCTAGGTCCTTGACTATGGAGTGAAAATATTGACAACTTTCTATTATTTTATGGAGGTTCTTATTTCAGATTATCTCCCTTTTTAAGAAAAATGGATAGCCATTTGTCTATTGCTAGAGGTGATAATTTTCAATCATTTTAATTATACCTAACACATACACAGTGTTACTATGTACTATTATATATTCATCCCTTGTAATAATGCTGGAAAATTGATGCCCTATTATGATTCCCATTTTACAGATGAAGAAGCTAGAACCCAGAGAGGTTAAGTAACTTGTCCAAGTTATCTTGCAAGTCATGAATTACCTGGGATTGAAGCTTAGGCATTCTGGCTGCAAAGTTTGTGCTCTTCTAACCATTGTATTTCACCTGAATTCTTCTTTGGACGGGTTCTGAGTCTATGAACTGACTCAAGTGTGACATGTTAGACCTTTGGAGAGTATCTTCCCTCATTAAAATAGACTGTTACTGGGATGTCCACTTAATATCTTTTGGTCCTGCACACCTAAGATGACTTCTCCACTGCCAAAGGTCCCCATGGTTTATGTTCTGATTGCTTCAACAATCTCATTGTCTCTAATTATAAGGTCACTATCTCTAGGCATAGCCAAATCCTTTCTTAACACTTATACTGCAGTTAGAAAATTATGTTTGTCTTAACTTTCAAAATTGCCTCCTAGGATAAGTGTAAGGCATCGAACCTTTCCTCTATCTTACAAAAGACAAAATTAAAACTTCTCTCTTGGTTACCCATAATCGGCAAGCAAACTGTAGTTACCTAATATTTGTTGAGCATTTATATTTGCCAGAGGCTGTTTGAAGTGTGTGGTTTTGTTTTGTTTCGTTTTTGTAGAGACAGAGTTTCACTATGTTGCCCAGGCTGGTCTCGAACTCCTGGGCTTAAGCGACCTACTTGCCTTGGCCTCCCAAAGTGCTGGAATTACAGGTGTGGACCACCGTACTAGCCTTAAGTATTTTCTGTGTACTATCTCATTCACTCCTCAAAACAATCAGGGGTAGTACTACTATTATTGCCATTTGGAACTATAAATGAGGCAGGAGAAAGATATTTGCCTGAGGTCTCATAGGAAGTAAATTGTAAAACCAGGATGTACTACCAGTCAGTTCAGCTCCAGAGCTATCTCTGAGCTAATCCTTCTTGCCATAGCTTAAGCTTATTCCCTCATGCTGTGTCAGCGGAGAAGACTAATTCATCCATTGAGCAAATATTTATTGAATGCCTACTCTTTGCCAGGTGAAGGAAAACTGGACAGTCTCTGACTTCCTGTAGCTTAGTCTAATGGAGGAGAGAGACACTGATCAAACAGTCCCGTAAACCGATGTGAAATCGCATGTGTGAAAAAGTACTGAAAGGGATGTCTATGGTGCCTGAAAGTGACGGTTTACCTTGTCAGGTGTGTTGGAGACAGACACCTGGAACTACAAGGCCCCTTATGCCAAGAGCCTGCAAGCCTGTCTGTGGTCACTACTGCTAGGGACCTTAAGACCTAACTCTAGCTTTGAAGGTCTTGGGGTGAAAGAAGAATAGGAGAAGCAGGACAATGTGTTATGAAACCCTCTAGGCAGCTTCTCTTCTTCCCTCTCTAACCGGCTCATTTTTCCAGCCCTGAAAGGACCCCTTGAGCCCTTGAGAAGAGTGAAATAGCTGATTCTATAGAGAACATCCTGAACGCTTACTCTTTCCCAGTGTGGGAACTCAGCACCAGACCCTCCGAGGTTGAAGAAAGGTCGCAGAGCGAATCAACCGCATCAGATCTGCTGGGAGAGAAATGGGGGTCAGCATGCAGATTTCAAGGGAGAGGAGGATGGAGGCTCCGTGGGAGCTGGAGTCCTAGTGGCACATCCTAGAGAGGCAGACAAGGCCCTTCTCCTATGTTTGGCTAGAGTGTCTTCTGTGATGAAGTGAGGGGCAAGCTTAGGGCCCCCAGAGCGCATACTGCCTCTCTAGATTGGTGTGAGCATCACCGCAGAGATTCAGGGGAGAGCTTTGGAAACTCGGGGCTACACAGGTGGTTTCCGAAGTGTTTGGCAATCTGGCTGTACTGTGTTCATTGAGGAGAGAAGGAAGACGGCTCCTTTATCACCTCGGAAAGAGCCTTGATGATGAAGGGTTTCCACCCAGGTCTTCCAATCCTTTTGCCCCAGCTCAACCGCGATCTCAGATATTTACTAATCCCTGAGAAACAACCCAGAAAATAGAAAGATTTCATTCACTCAGAGCCAATTTAGGAAAGGAGGCCGATCCACCCAACCAAAGATTTATCAGAAAGGGCAAAAGGAGAAGCAGAGGGAAGGAACACAGAAGATGACAGTAACGGAAGAGAAGAACAGATCTCGAACCCTTCGGGAAAGGAGTCGGGAGGTACCTGTGGGGTCATTGCCTTAAATGTTGCTCACGGTCCCCACAGTTCAGCAGCGGGCTAATTTGCCAAGTCGAGAGTGTGAGATAATGTGTAGCACAGGTCGTCAGCCTCTCCAACATCAAGGCCTGGACTGATAACACAGGCAGGACGCCAGGAGCTCAGAGCTGAGCAGGTAGCTGGCCTCCCGCTTATCCCACCTGCAGGATGGCATTTTCTTCTGGACCCACGGCAGGAGCAATTCCACTGCCCTGGAAGCCCAGGGTTTCTGCCAGCAGCACTTTCTTCTGAAGAACCGGGTTGCATAAAACAAATAATGACGAGCCACTGGTTCAGCGCTCCCCCACTTCGGGAAAATACGATCGGGATAGACAGAAACACACACACACACAACGTCTGTTCAGAGTAAAGATGCTGAAGGAAATGTGGCAGAGTTGAATTCGCACTGAATGTGGAGCCAGGAAAAAAGAGTCCCTGTTTTGCCACATACTCACTGGCCACCTCATGCAGTCCCTTAAGCTGTGTGCCTCTCAGATCCCTGTTGTAAAATGGAGCTAATACTGTATGCCTTATAGGGTTTTGAACATTTTCCAAATGACGTAATCTCTTTTGAATGCAAGACCTTCTAAAAACTGGAAAATACTTTGAAATAAAAAAAGATTTTGTCTATTAACTTGAAAAGGAATAAAGTAGAAATGCTAAATGGAATGATTGTATGTCACCTATACTGCTGCAAATCCAGAGTGCCGTGTTGCCAGTCACATTGCATTCCATATGAATGGCGTTTTCAGAGGCGTGATGTGAATGGTGTCTGTGTCCCTGGTAATAGTGTCAAATCAGGCAATGCAGTGGTGTCAAGTCAGGTGGAAGGAAATCATATTTAAAACAATGAAAAGCAGCTTAGAATACAGTTCCAGTCTGTATTTCTAAAAGCTATTAAGTTAACAAAGTATTAATAGGAAGCAATGTATTTGTAAGGATAGGTCGGATTCTGCTTCAGTAACAAAATAACCCCCAAGTCCCAAGGGCTTAAAACACAAAGACTTATTTCATATTCACTTCATCTGTCCGTTTTGGAATAGCAGGGAGCTTTGGTCACTCTAGTCACTCAGGAACCAATGGTGACAAACAGTCACCACCTGATCATCAGTCACCATGCCAAAGGGAAGGAGAGTTGTGAAGAATCTCACAGTGATACTTAAATGTGCTTGTCTAGACATGATATATACTCCCCTCACTCCCAACTCATTGGCCAGCACTAGTCACATGACTGCAGCAAACTACAAAAGACCCAGAAAGAACAATTCCACCCAGAAGGTAGAGAGCTGGAAATACTTGGAAGTGCTAGTCATTACTCCAGTCAGTATTTGGAAACCAACATGATCAGAACATCAGGTAGCTGATTGTGAAGGCATGGGTCTCCAAGTGATGGCCAGTGTTCAGAAATCCTACCTTCCAAAATGATGCCAAGGGACAATCTAGTCTTTCGTTTTACTTGATGCTCAATTTGTTGATTGAAGCAAATCTTGTTGCTATGCAAACTCATTTGAACTATTTCTCCTTTTTTGAACCTATGGAATCTTACAATGGCAGAAGTGGATGAGATTTCAGGGCTCACTCAGTTTCACAGACAGAGAACAGACCTGGAGAAAGGCTAAGGGTCTCTTCTGAGTCACACAGCTATTGGGGGGCTGCCCTAGGACCAGAATCCAGCCCTCTCGTTTAGGTTTTGTTCACTTCACTCTGCATCACACTTCCTTCAGCCTTTTCTCCGGAGCCAGATGTTTCCATTTCATGGCAGCAGCTCTCATGCTATTTTTACTGATACAGCTGGCTCACGTAACGGAATTCATCTGTATTCCTCCTTTTATCAAATACTGGAATGTCTGCCTAGTGAAACAAACATACCCAGAGTTTTAGACCAACAACTTGTGGAGTGGCCTGTTTCTAAAGTATTCACTAGCTCATTTGCTAGGACTCTGGTTGACCTGTTGAGTTTGCACGAGAAAGCCCTAGTTGTAGCTATTACACCATTTATAAGACTGACCTTTTATGCTCTGATTATGTGTTGTAATGCTGTGTTTTGCTACTTGGTTAACTAAAACAATTAAAACAACCCTTTATCCTTTGCTAGACTGTAAACTCCATGAGAGCAGGGACCCTTTTTGTTCAGTCCATTACTGCATTTCCAGCCGCTAGGCACTCAGTAACATTTGTAACATGAACGATTGTTTACTCTAGGCTGCATCCTATGCTAGGTGCTTACTAAACAAGATATCTTGTCCTCACAGGGACTTTGCTGAGTAAATATTATGCCCCATTTTACAGATGAGCAAACTGAGGCTGAATAGCAGAGGCCATGTAGCTAATAAATGGATGGGCCAAGGTTAAATCTAGGCCCATCTGGCTCCAAAGACTATATTCTTTTCTACAATATTAGTGATTTATCTTTTCCCCCAACATTTTTACTTCTATTTACCATATTTTCTTTTTACTTTTTTTTTGAGATGGAGTCTCACTCTGTCACCCAGGCTGGAGTGCAGTGGTGCGATCTCGGCTCACTGCAACCTCTGCCTCCCTGGTTCAAGAGATTCTTCTGCCTCAGCCTCCCAAGTAACTGGGATTACAGGTGGCCACCACCACACCCAGCTAATTTTTGTGTTTTTAGTAGAGACAAGGTTTCACCATGTTGGCTAGGCTGGTCTCGAACTCCTGACCTCAGGTGATAATCCTGCCTTGGCCTCCCAAAGTGCTGGGATTACAGGCATGAGTCACCACGCCCAGTCGATATTTTCTGTTATTTTAGGTGGTCTTCATACACCACATTTCTACTATGAGTTCTCTCCTTCCTCTCCATTTGCTTGCCCCAGGCCCCTCCATGCTTAAATCTCTTCAAATAATTTTTGTTATTTAATTGATTACTTAAATGTTATTATTTTATTATCAATTTTTAAAAACCATGCCACCATACCATGGAAATCATTTTTTCTTTTTTCAGACAGAGTCTCACTCTATCACCCAGGCTGAGGGGCAGTGGTGCAATCACAGCTCACTGCAGCTTCAACCTCCCAGACTCAAGCAATCCTCCTGCCTCAGCCTCCCAAGTGGCTAGAACTACAGACATGTGCCACCACACTTGGCTAATTTTTTAACGTTGTGTAGACACAGGATCTCCCTACGTCAGCTAGACTGGTCTTGAACTCCTGAGCTCAAGTGATCCTCCTGCTTCAGCCTCCCCAGTTGCTGAAATTATAGGCATGAGCCACCATGCCTGACCAGAAATAATTTTCATCATAAAATCCCTATAGCTAAAACTGTATATCTCCATTACTGATGGGAATCATATCCTTAAGTTGTTTTTGTGTCACATTTTTCCATTGTAAGTTTTCATTCATATTCTTCTTTCCACAGCTGCTTGTGACCTCCCATTAGATACTAAAAGATATGTTCCAAAAGGTTTGCGTGTTAGGAGAACTATTTAAGTGTTAATGTCAAGTTGGCAGTCAAGAAGCTGACATCTAGTATTTGTGATGCAATTGATCCGTCTGTGGGCCTTGCAGCTGGACCGTGAATTTCTTGTAGGCAGTAAGAGTCCCCGCTTCAAGCCCTCCACCTAGCACAGGTGGTCGTTGGGAATATCAGTTGTCAAAAAAGCTTGACGAAGGTCACAGCTTTTCATACGTCAGGAAGCATGTCATTTTGTACAAAGGGGAGCTGTACAACAGTGGGGAGGAATCCATGCATGCCTGCCACTTCCAGTGGGGAAACAAGTCAGAGCATGTCTGCATGCAATGGTCATCCGTGTTATCTGTGTCTGTCAAGGAGAATAATGACTGCCACGAGGCACTCCAGAGGCAGGCGCATTCTTCAGCTTTTTTTTTATTGCTGTGTAATTAATCCTTCTCAGGTAAGCTGACTTTTCTCCACTGGTATTGTCCTATGTTTATGTGTACCAAGCTCAATTTCTCCCACAAGAACTGGTTTCTCCTTTCTCTGACCTCCCATGACATTTTAACTCCATGCCTCTGTCATGAACATCTGTGTGTATGTCACACATCCTGTATGACTGCATAAGCTTCTTAGGCTCAGCTTCATAGCTTGAGCATTATAGTTTGCTTTATGTTACCCAGAAGAAGTGTCTTTCACATAATAAGCGGATCGTAAATCATTGTTGAAAATATTTTTAAATTGGGGCATAATCACATTGACATTATAACCTCAGAAAACACTCCTGAGAGAGTCAGCTGGGAGTTTAATCGCTGGAGTCACATGCAAATGGCTTTGGACTGTGCTCTGCTGTTCATGATCTGAGTTAGCCTGGGCAGGCTATTCAACCTCTGTATTTTCTGTTCCCTTATTTGTAAAACAGTGATTAAAAAATACCAAATTGAGGGAGGAGATTGTTGTGTGGACTAATGAGAGAGCATAAACAAAATACTTAGTAAAGTGCCTGGTATTTCATAAATTATAGCTGTAGTAATAGTAGTAAAAAAGATAACAATAACTGAGGCATTTGAAAGAGATTTTTTTTTTTTGAGACAAGTTCTCACTCTGTCCACTCTGTCTGATCACAGCTCACTACAGCCTCAACCGCCGTGGGCTCAAGCAACCTTCCCACCTCAACCTCCCTAGCAGCTGAGACTACAGTGGCACGCCACCTTCGCTGACTAATTTTTTTTGTAGAGATGGTGTTTCACCATGTTGTCCAGGCTGTTCTCAAACTTGTGAGCTCTAGCAATCCACCCACCTAGGCCTCCCAGAGGGCTGGGATTAGAGGTGTGAGTCACTGCACCCTACCAAGATTTTTAATATGGAGAAAATTGCTGCTTAGTTATATCAAGTTTGTCCTGATATTTGTTTTTCAAGCCATTCTGTAGATATTTGTTTGCCCTTTGACAAGTGCTTGTTTGCACAGTGGCGAAGAGAATTGAGTCTTACAAATGTGTAGTTCTTAATTTGTTTCATGGAAGGTTTCAATCACCCATTGATGCTGGATTAATACACAAAACCCGAAGACTGTGGATGAGAAGATGGGGCCTTTCATGTTGCACTGAAAATCCCACTGCAAAGCCCCCAAAAGAGGCGCCACGCAGGTTGGAAAATAGTGAAAGCAAATACCAACAAGAACTCTTTTTGTGCTGTTTGTGTATGTGCATGAGCCTAACATTAATAAAATCCTATTTCTTGCTCTACTTTTTTAAAAAAATCTATCAAATGTGGAGATCTGGCTTTCCCCAATAATCAGAGATAGTATGAAGATGTATAAAATATATTTGAGAATTGAAATATATTTTTGAATCTTTATGGCCTCTCAAAAGAGATGAAATATAGAAATTCAGTGTGTCCTCATTGCTCGTATGAAAGTCATGTGACTTCAAATTCAGAGAAGAAACAATCTGGGTCCAGGTCCCGCCTCTGTCACTGGCTTGAGCGGATTGTTGATGTCTCTGAGCTTCAGTTGCTCATCCCAAGGCGTGGCTGAAGGAACCCCCTGATTTCCTACTTTTCCTATCTTAGGGAGAGGTGGGGAGGACCAAATGAGACTTTGCTGTGAGAGAGCTTCAGGAACTGTCAAGTATTTCTCCAACCTCAGTTATTGCTTTCATTATTATCGTTATTATCTCCTCAGTTCTGTGTGTCTCTAGGGAGGGAGCTGGAAGGAAGAAAGGCTCAGGCGGTGGTGAGGAGGGTGTGGAGTGACATTTCTCAAGAGGGGGCTATTTTGGGGGTGGTCCTCAGGCACCTCCAGCTGATGGAGCTGGTGTGAGGAGATAAGCCTGTGACTTTTATCTTCCCAGTGTTGACCTGTTGTGGGATTTTTCTGGCCACCTTTTTCCCATCCTCTGGGGCCTTATCTCAGGAGCGTAATGAATTCAGCCTAGAGGAGGGCCCAGGCGGAGGGTCAGCTGGCCAGCCTCGCAGGGAAGGAGGCCCACTGCTTCCTAGAGGTGATAGAAGGATTCATGGCAAGAGGCCAAGAGCTGAATTCAAAACCCAGGTAATAAAGCCAATGGGACAAGAGATCTGATCCTCTTCATTCAGATCCTTCGAGCAGCTGGGGACAAAGGATTCGTATTTCTATAGTTCATTTGTAAAATGCATAGTTATTTATATAGTTTTGGTAATTGAGTGTAATGGTAATGCTATGGTTTGACTTTTTAAAAAAAATCTATCAGGCAGAGAGACATTTTTAAATTATTGTCTTTTTTTTTTTCTCTTGTGTTTTCTTTTCTGTTTCATTCAACATTTATAGAGCTTCTGCTATGTACGCAGGACTGTGGTAGGTGCCAGGGATACAGAAGAATAACACCATCTCTGCCGTCTAGGAATTTTAATGGGGTGGAACTAAGGGGTGGATGGGGAAGAAAGAAATGAACACTTGCTGAATATTCTTACTTAGCACACACCGTGCTTTTCATTTTCACATATATGTATTTAATTAAAAGCTACAAACAATCTCCATAGGGCAGCTAATACTACTACCACCAATACATATACACATTTTATTTCAGCCTCAGAATAACCCCATAAGGTGAATACTATTATCCTCATATTATACATAGGAGACCTGAAGTTAAGGGAGCTCAGGAACTTGCAGTGAGTGGCTAAGCAGGCATTCAGACACCAGTTCCCACTATGCCCCTCTGCCTCTTCTGAGCTACCCTGAGGATCCCTGGCTATAACCCATGGGTCAGCCAGGCCTAAGGTCCATGGGCTCAAAGCTCTTTGACCTTGAGCAGAGACTTTCGCTAAGACACTGAGTCCCAGCGTTAGGCTACAGAGCAGGCTGGAAACAGGAGCTGGGGGCAGATTGGGCAGGGCCCTGGGAGCCACAGGAAGGAGCTGGAGTTTGCCTGGTTTAACATGGGGGGTGAGGAGGAGTAAATGGGAAGGACTGTGTGCTGGAAGCAAGAGAGGCTTCCCTTGTGCCAACTCACCGTCTTCATTCCGGATTGGTGGAAACCTAGACACTTTATGCCTCAGTTACCCTGGCTGTGAACTGGGACATTAAAGAGAGAGAGAGGGAAAAAGGAGCTTGGTGTTTCTTCTTTTCCAGCTGTGGCCTGGCAGCAGGAATCCTGACTTGAAGTCGGGTGACTAGGGCTCTAGTCCTGGTCCTTGCATTTGCCAGCTAAGTGGTGCAACTGTAGGCAGCCAGCTTTCTCTTTTGTCAGTAGGAGGTTATTTTACACTTTGTCAATAGGGGGTTATCCTGAATACTGAATGAGGCGATAAGGAGTAAAGTGAGGTAACTGAAAACTGGGTGAATACATGTGAAACGTAATTGTAATGTTCATTCTAGCCTGAGGCCACCATACCTGCAGGGTATTGTGCCCTGGTGACCTGCCAGCCTGGTATCAGGATGGTCTTTGGAATCAGAAAACTTGCATTTAAAAATAATCCGCTCTCCTTCTAACTAGGCTAACCACTTCAACCAACACTGTCTCATTCCCTTTAATTATAAAATGAGAATGATAATTCTGGACTAATTATGCTCATTAGACGTATTAAAGTAAAAGCATAGAAAGCAGTTCTTGCAGTGCCTGATGTACAGCAGGCTATCCATCAGCAGGGTTTTACGTTTAATCTAGGGGCTTGGGCCAGGATCACTTCCTCTGGCTTTTGGAAGGTGAAGATTGTCATGGGACATGTACATCAGTCTGCTTGTGTTAGCTGAATCTTTTCCAGTATTACAGAGCTGGACAAGAGCTTAGAAATCCTCCAACCTAAGCCTCTAATTTTAGAGATGAGGAAGTTGAAGACCAGAAAGATAAAGTTCTGGTAACAGCTGTAGGTGGAGTTAGCTCCAGGGCTAGAATTTGGTCTTCCATCTCTTTGCTCTGAAACCAGCTCCCAGATCTCTGCCTCACTGTCACCTCTGTCTGCTCCTAGCCCGATGGCAGTCAGGCAAGCCAGCTTGCTTCTAGTGGCTCTGGGCTGCTCACTGGAGCAGAGAGAAAGTGCTGGAGAGGGCTGTGCTGTGGCTGGCCTGAGGAAGCATCAGAAGTAGGACCTTGAGAGGTTCTGGCAGTGGCGACCTACTTACAGAAGGGAAAAACAGAGAGTGACTATGGTGCATTTTGTTGTTGGAGAGGCTGGCTCCGCTGTGATCCTCTTCTCTGCAGACGCAGACAAATGTGCTGGAATTGAACCTGAAGAAAAGTAACTTGGGTTGGAGCGTTGTTCATGGTACCTTCAGGCTCTGCTGTCAGAGGTACCCATGCTTAGCTTAGACAACCATCCAAATGGAAAAGAGAAAGCAGGAGAAAGAAAGAGAGGAAGCACACTGGAACCTTTTTTATGGAGGAAAGGAATGGGCGGGGGGTGGGGTGGTGGGAAAGGATGCTGAGTCATCATCCGTTCCCACTGCAATGGATGCCTAACCATTCCTACTGCAAACTCTACTCCAAATGACAATTAGTTGGTGACAACTAGAATCTGCAATGCCATGCAGTAGGAATAGTTTATACATGGCTTTCCTGTTGTCTCATTTAACTCTCCACAGCAACACGTGGGTATTTTTTTCTTTCAACAAATATTCATTGGGCTCCTCCTATGTACAGAAGATAAGTATTGGGGCCAACCTTATTACCTTTGCCTTGAATTACCAATCATGTTTTTTTTTTTTTTTTTGAGACCAAGTCTCGCTCTGGTGCCCAGGCTGGAGTGCAGTGGCCAGATCTCAGCTCACTGCAAGCTCTGCCCCCCGGGCTCAACCATTCTCCTGCCTCAGCCTCCCCAGTAGCTGGGACTACAGGCAACCGCCACCACGACCAGCTAATTTTTTGTACTTTTTAGTAGAGATGGGGTTTCACCGTGTTAGCCAGGACGGTCTCGATCTCCTGACCTCATGATCCGCCTGCCTCAGCCTCCCAAAGTGCTGAGATTACAGGCGTGAGCCACCGTGCCCGGCCACCAATCATGTTTTATAGATGAGGAAACTGAGGTTCAGTGACTGACCCATAGTAAGTTATCAATAAACAGAGTCAGAAATCGGGTTTAGGACTCAAAACTTTTCCATCACACCACTAGGGGCATCACCCATCTCCCTGTTGCCCCGACCATCAGACCAGAAGGACCCACAGAGGTACCCGCATAAAAGCCTTGCATTTACAGTATCCGGCTCACAGAGGTCCACACGTACACTCCACATCTCCTACTTGTGCTATTTGTGAAAACATGACCAAATGCAACTTTGCCTTGAGATCTCATCTTAAAAATGGAATCAAAGGTGTCTCCCATTCTGTCTTTGCTTCCAAGGATCAGGTGCAGTCAGAGTTATACGTTCAGATTCCTAATTCAAGAAATGTACTTATTATATAAGCTGGACATCAATCAGCATCCATCTCTTGAGCATCTTCTAAATGCTGAACAGCATATCAGACAAGTGAAGGGAACAGGGGCATATGGAATGGCTTGCAATTTGTGTAAGAACTGGGGACATCAAACTGGAGGAGGCCAATACTGGAAGCTGCTAGACAGGAGAGCAATGAGCTGGGTCTGAAAGCAGTGGATGCCAGGATGGGCGAACAGGGGAAAAGTGAACATTCCAGGCAAAGGGAACAGGCTTGGCAAAGGCAGAGAGAGATCCCATCGATTGTGGTATAAGGCAAAGGCTGTAACCAGAGAGGCCTAAGCACGTGAATACCCAGATCTCAAAACACAGAAAAGGAGGCAATGGCCCTGGAGATCCATCCCCTAAAGAGGTATGGGCTATAATGACAGCAAGCGTTGGAAGGTCTAGAAGGGCACAGACCTCTAGAGCCCCACCCTTCAGCCATTTTGTATGCTCTTCAATTCCTGGCAGGAGGCCTGGAAAAGGGGGGGACGCTGCAACATTTCCACCAGATGGCAGTATCTCCTAACGCGACTGTCCCGGGGGCCACAGGGGGATTTAGCTCACAAAGCGCCTGATATTAAGATTTAGAGTCCAAGGAGGCCATCCTGGTAGCCACAGTTCAGGTTTCTGGTTCATTCCCTCCCTCCATCCCCCATGTGCTTCCAAGATTTCATCCTGGGACTGGAAACTGTGAAGCCGTCTGAGGAACCCTCTTCAATTCATGCGGAGGATGCTCATTCTCTCTCCTTTCTTTCGTGGTACCACCCTCTCCCCATTTGAGAATCTGAATGATGCTGGCAAGCTCACGCTTCCAGTGAACCACAATTACTTGTAGAGCAGAGCAGCTGGATCCCATTTGTGGTCTGGGTTCAGCTTTGCCTTAACCCAGTGCAATTACCCAGCAGCCACCTCTGAAATGTGCCTGCCTTTCTAGCCCCCTCCTGTGAGCACCCCCACCTGTGAGCTCTTGCACTGGACCCCCTGAAGGTGGGATGGGGGGACAGGTGGGAGTAAGGACAGATGGAGCCACAGATGAGCCAGGGACAAGATGCTTACTTAGCTGCTCATTGTGCTACACACGGGAGCAAGGAGCAGAAGAAGGGACAAAGAGCAGAAGAGGGGCAGGGTCCCCAAGGATTCCCAGTGTGCTTTTATCCCATAATCTGCAAAGTGCTTGGGGCCTTTGGATCAGTTTCAGAACATGAAAGCTCTTCACATGCAAATAGGATCATTTGTCCATTCCTTGAAGTCAAAGAAGGTGACCACATGAAGAGTATAAATGAAATTATCTTCCTGTTCAGAGAAAGATTTTAAGACAGCCACAGATAGTATTCAAACAAAGGGTGTTATTTAGCCAAAAATGCCCCAAAGACACATCTCTTAGAAAGTACACGCTTCACTAGGGCCTCCAGGACTTTGGTCAACATTAATAGTGGGGACGAAGGATGATCAGAGTACAAGACACGCAACGGGATCTAAGGCTGGTGAAGGAAGGTGAAAGTTGGTTTAGACTGAGACTCGCCTCTGATAATGTGGTAGCCCAGGGCACGCTCCACCATGAGTTTATTTCGGTTCTTTTTCCTTCTGATATCTCCAGACCCAGCTCTTTCTCCAAGCACACTTGGATTGTTTTTAGTCACATGATGCCTTTAGAGCTCTGCACCCTCTTGCAGTCATTGGAAAAGTGATTCTATAAGCTAAAGGGAAGTGTACGTCAGGACCTTGAGCCTATTCCTTTTGATATCATTGCAGTCAGTGCTTGTGTATGACATAATAGTACATGCCACAGCGGAGATCCCATGGATTTGTAACCAGAAGACTGGAATTGTAGCTCCAGCTTAAAGACTGAAGACTTTAACATCTTCATGCATTCGTTTCTATAAAAAACTGATAGCAACTGAGTGGTTTAAATCCCAGGGTTTTTGCAGACCTCATGAGTACAGGTTGGTGAAAGCACAAGGTAAACTGTAGAATACTATCATTATTACTAAAATTTCAAGTATCTCCCAAATCTTCTTCCAGTTTTATGGGGTTCTCCTTGGGAAATGCAGAGGATATCTTCCCCCCATCCTTGGAACAAGTTCTGCCACACACTGAAGGCAGAGGGACTGGGGTCTCTGCTGTAGTGCATTGTGGGACCCCCTCAGTTCCTTTCCTCCATCCAGGGTTGTCAATGGTGTGCAATTACCCAGTGGGCCGAGCCGTTCTGCAGCCCACAGCACAGTAGCAGTTGAGGCTTAGGCTGGTGCCACCTCTCTGCACTGCAGTCTCTGCTGTCCTCCTTCCACGGACTACACTCAACCTCTGTACTCATCACAAAGAGTGAGTAGAAGGTCCTTACGCTTGGGGTCTTCTACCTTCTTGGCCTGTTTATTAGTCCTTTATTTCCCTTCCTCTCTGCTCATAACAGCAGCTGAGAGAGTTTCCTGGAAACTTCTAACGAAGACTGTGTGTTCTCATTTGAGTTCCCAGCAATAGGTGCTCCTGCTGTAAATTTTAAGGGCCATTTTGCTCAGTGCAGCAGTGGGGAATTCCACTCCAGGACGTGAGTGGGTGTAAACTCTAAGGATTAAGCTGGACTGTACCAGGCTCAGCCCACCTTCTCCAAGAAGCCCTCTGGATCCCCTAAGTCATGTCCCTCTGGAGTCTGGGGTGCCCAGCCCTGGCTCTGTATGACTCTCTTTTCACTCATCAGCATCTGCCAGCTATCAGAGAAGTGTTGGTGCAGGGTGCAGGGGCAGGGAGAGGCTTGGTTTTTACTGATTGTTGCAGTCTCCTCCACGCTGTACATATCCCAAGTTTTGTGCTTTGCAAAGGGCAAGCATTTAATAACATATAAATTCAGAATTCTCTTGAAGAGATGAGGTTCCCTCCCCATGGCATTGATAGCTTTACGAGGTGGGAATAGCATAGATACAGAGATACAAAACCCAATAGTTAAATCAGGCATAATGGAAACATTAGGTTTCTTCCATCCCGACATGCTGTGGTCTGTGGGTAAGTTACAAACTCAGGACTCTACTCTGATTGATCTTTGTCCCTTCTAGATGCTAGAGTGAACAGGGGGCTTGGTGTGTCTGATCCTTACTTTTTGGAAAAAGGAAAGGATAGAATGAAAGTTTCACTGCAACAGGAAGTCAGGGTGCAAACATATCTGTTAAATGTTGGGAGTAGCTACCTCTGGATCCTGCTGATCATCCCTTTCTCAAGGAGGTGAAAAGGAAACAAGAGGGCCGCAGAGGGCTGAGGCCCAGGATTTTCTACTTGCTCCGTAAGAGGATCCGGTCTCCCAAGAAAGCTGCAAGGTGAGCTGGCTCTCCTGACACACACTGCTGGGCAAACAAGTGTGGATTCCTGTGATAGCAACCCTGGGCATGGGCCAACTCCAACCCAGCCCTGGAACTCGGGAATCCACAAGCACCTGATCCAAGTGCCAGATTCAAGTCCTAAGAGAAAGATTCCAGTGCAGTGAGGCAAGTCTTCAGCCCAGACCTCAGCCAGCACTCCATGTCCAGGGCTTGGTAACCTCTCCATAGCAGTAAAGGCAAACAAGGTTGATCGATATGGATCAGAGTTGATACACCTTGAGGTCATAATATGGAGTGAAAAATACAAGATGCACTGCAGTAGTAAACCTTTTACTTAGTAGTAAACTGCAGATGCAAACCTTTGACCAGGTACGTGCACTGGTAGAAAAGTAGAATCCATGCATGAGAAGGATGGACACTGACTTTGGCAGAGCGGTTTCCTCTTGGGAGGGAGGGTGGAGAGTGAGACAGTGCTTCCAGATAGGCTTTGGTGCTCTCTGTAATTTTGTTTCTGAACAGAAATACTCAGAACAAATGTGTCAGGGTGCAGAAACATCTGTTAAATGTTGGCAGTAGGTACAGGGTTTATTTTCTGGTTATTTGAGAAATCTCCTAATAAACCATTTTTTTAAAAAGGCCTGGGGGAAGGAAGAATTTTGCCAGTGATAAGCTACATCTACACCGTTTACTACCACCTGGTGATCTCCTTTCTCACTGCATATCAGAGCCAGCTATGAAGCTTAGGCCTCAACTCAGACATATGGTAGAGTCTCAGAAGATGCAGCCCACGGTGATTCTGACCCTACCAAGGTCAGCTCAGGTGTCAGAAGAACAGCTGTCCCGGTCTACCTGACTGTAAAGTCTATACTGCAGGGTCTCTCGACCAGCTCCTGTACCAAATGTCAGCCTTCGGAGGAGGTAGACTTCTGCTCCTGTGTCAGAAGCTGTACTTCTAGACTAGCTTTCTGCCAGGAGGCAATAGTGCCTGCTGTTGGGGGAACCCCAGTGGTACTGTGCTCTGGCCACAGGCAGTCAGAGCATCTGAGGTCAGAGGGGTGGATATAAATCCAAAACTCTCCCACTAGTTCCCTGCCAGGCTGCAATCCCTTCTCACACTCCAGGCATGATGCAGGGAGAAACAGCTGCCATTCAGCAGTCCTGGATGGTCTCCCTGTGGATCTGTTGGGGTCCCCTGGCTCTCACAAGCAGGGGTTTTTCTTTTGTTTCATTTCAGATCTTCAAACTCCTCTTCTGAATCTGTTTGCTCTTGTTGAGGTCTGAAAGGAGGTGGAGGAAAGCCCCCAAAGGAATCCATGCTAGTGCTTTCATGAAATGTGCCTCGAATTGCAGGCCTGGCTCCAGGGCTCACTATTTGTGTCTTGTGACCTTGGGTGCTCCTCTCCGGGATAGAAAAGGCCCTTTGCTAGAGCCTCCCTGCCTGTCAAGATATCATGGGGAAAGAGCACTGTGGGAGACCCAAACATCAGGGTGGCATTTGCCTCTTCCTGGTAGTCAAGTGACCAGTATCACTTTTAGGTTCCCAGCTCCTTCCTCAGGGGCAGAATGCAATACGATGCACATTGCAGGTACCCAGTGTTTGTTGGTGAGAAGAATGAATGAGCGCACGGAGAGTTTTGAGAAGCACATGCACAACCTGGGAGCTAAGAGACTGTTATAATTAGAAAACCAGGGCTGGTGCTGGGAACCCGGTGGAGGGGCTGGTTCCCGGTGCCTCCCTATCAGACAGGGCTGTCCAGGCTCCCAGACAGCTGGGCCTGAGCCAAGACTCAGCACACTGGCTCTCAGTGATGCCCGAAGGAAAAGTCATTCGTCATAGAAGGTAATGGTGTGTGGAGGGACCTGCCTACCCTCCCCCACCCCATCTTCCACAGACTAGTGGCAGTTTGGAAAGAATCTGAGTTTCCCAAGAGAACAAAGGCCAATTTTAGAACAGTTTTCCTTTTTTTTCTAAGCAAGCTGGTGCTTAGGGCATTCTGTGCCGGTCCCATGCCAAGGTATTTGAGCCTCCTCAGACTCTCACCCCGGACCACTCCTGCCATCCCAGGTATCAACTCCCCATCTCTCCATCTATGCCTTCTCTCTGTGTCACCCAACCCAGAGGGCAGCAGTGTTAATCAAGTCATTCCACAGAAGCCCTCAGTTCCCTGACCTCAGCCATGGGCTCAGTGCTGGCTCCCCCAGCTTCTCTGCAAGGAAAAGAGCCCTTATGAAGAATCACAGTGGCTGCCTCCTCTCTTCTACATCTGTCTAGGATGGGGATATGTCATAAGAAGTAGAATAATAGGAAAATAACTTGCCACTCAAAACGTGGCCCCTGCACTGCACCGGCAGCCTCAGCATCATCTGGGAGCATGTTAAAGAATACAGAACCTCAGAACTGCTGAATCAGGATCAGTAGTGCAACACAATACCCAGGTGATTTTTATGCCTGTTAAAGTCTGAGAAGCAAGGTTTGAGCCCAGCAGTTCTCCAAGTGTAGTATGTGAACCAGGAGCATCAACCTCACCTGGGCACTTGTTGGAAACTCCTGCTCCGACCCCACGCCTGACCTGCCACATTAGAAAGTCCAGGGATAGAGTCAAGCAATCAGTGTTTCAAAGCCTTCCAGATGGTTTGAATGCACACTGAAGTCTGAGAACCACTGCTGCAGAGGGTGCTTCCACTTTAAAGAGAATGTAAAGAGCAAAGAGGATGGCACTGAGTCGAACCAAGGCGGACGCAGCCAGGACACCACCAAGGGCTCACTTTAGGTCTCAGCAAAAACAGGAGCCCCCAGGGCCCTCTCTTTCCTTCCTGTAGCAGAGATTCAGAATTTGTAATGTGGAAGACACACATCCGGATATCTGGAAGGATGGGGATGGAGGGTCGGACAACTCGATGAGGCGATCAGGGCAACGCGGCTTCTGCCCCTTGAAAAGAAGACTCGGCAACGCACCTGAATCCTTCCACTGTGGCAGCTCTGAAGCCATAACAAACCATGCTACGATTCCCTGGTTATCTTACAGCTGCTTCCCTATACCTCCCCACGGCCACTCCACCTCCAGTTCTAAAACCTCAAAGTCCATTTGTGGCCTTAGAAGCCTGAGCTGTGCTGTGAAATCACGGTCTCCCACACAGTCACGAGTTGCTCCCTGGGATTCAGAGTCCTCAGCTGTCAAACAAGGAGTGGGGCTGGGTTGTAAGGTGCCTGGTCCTTTTGGAATTTCTGGCTTTTGTCCTGCGATGGGGTGGGAGCAGCTTTGCTTGGGGAGGTCAGGTGTGGATGAGGTAACTCGCACGGTGCTTCCATGCCTTCTTTTGTTATGTCAGGTGTTTAACATGTTTGCTGACTCTCATGCCATCTCTCAAGGTGGTCTGCAGGGTTTTCTCTTGAGCTCATCTTTATCTGAACTGTTAAATGCAAATCCTGGGCCACTTGGCTATGGGGCCCCTGTTGGTCAGCACGGACTTTGGCTTCCGCAAAAGGTCTCAGAATGAGGATCGTGGCCCTGAACCAGTTTCTATATTGATGTCCTCCTCCATCATGTGTATAGTATATTTTTGGACACCAAAGTCTTGTTGAACACAGCCTTGCAGATTTTTGCTTTCTCATGGGAGCCTTCTCCCCCCAGAACTCCAAGTAAAGACAGACATCCCTGCCAGCTCCCTGGGCTGGAGAGTAGAGATTGCACAGTCACTTCTTACTGAGGTTATTGCCCTTTGCGAATGAGTTGGAGATTTTGTAGTTTCTTTTTACTGAGGATCATAGCTTAGCATAGGGTTCTCAGAGTCAGATCCTTATGGCCTTCTCTCCTGCCCTGGTGTCTGATGAATGAAGCCTCCAGGCGCAGTTCAGGTCCAGTCTAGACATTCCTTTCCCCAACCCACTCATCCACCCGGAACTGCTTCAGTAAGAGATCTCCCCATTCTGGCTTTCAATTAATTATTTCTGACACGTATGGATTTTTCTTTCTCTTGCGAGCCCAACTACATATGTATTTTTTAAATGCATGTTATTTGGCATTTTTATCTGCTGAGGTGGAAGCTTACACCAGCCCAGCTCACCACATCTCCATAACTCTAAGTCCCAGACAGCACCGTGTTGCACGATTCCTTTCTAGACAAGAAAGCCATTTGTTAGAATCAGCAGAGAGAATCTCTCACCAGCCCAGATTTTCCCATGGGGTTCTACTGATGCAGAACCAAAAGCAGCAGACGGGAACACTTTCCCTTTCTCTGCCTTCCCTGCTCTAAGGCGAGAGAACTGAGCCACCTAGGAGTTTCATTCCTAAGATGCTCCATCCTTGGAGGCTGCCACTCTTTAGCCCCTCCTTCCCTGCCTGGGAACGTGCTTCAGATGGACAGTGATCGCCTGGTGACCCAGTAGAGGGGAGGGAAGCTTTGGATGAGAATCCCCGGCCTCCTGGAGGATGCTCGAGGGTGGGGAAAAGATCTCCTTTCTTCTCCAGCCATACAAGTTGCTTATCCCAGATTCAGTTTTCTATGGTTTCAAAGATACATCCAGAAAATTTATCTGTCATGACGTAATTGAGGTGGAGGTAGAGGTGTTGAAGAAATGGAAGTGGGTATCAGCTAGTTTGGGAGGGTTTTCCTTTGTAGACCGGTATTAACGTGTGCTGCCCTTAACACTGAACAAGAGAAACCAGGGTTTTATTAATGTAAAAATTTCAGACAGAAGGTATGCTTTGGTGTGGAATACGATTGTTGTCAACATTAACAAAACAACACAATACATTGGAATTTTGAAAGATAAAAGAGGAAAAAGGAATTTCTCATTCACAGAGAGAAGTTAACAGATACCGTCCACACTTGAAAGGAAATACTAATCTTAAAATCCTAAGTATTTTTAAAGTGTATTTATGTTTAAAGTAATTTTAGGTAGGTTATTTAATGTCACAAAGATAACTGCTAAGGAAAAATTAAAATAGTTACCAATAAAAATTAAGATATAGATGACAGAGGGTATGAGGTTGCAGAATTCAACAAATTCCCAATCCGTGGCATTTGGTAGACAATATTTTCTGTTAAAATTAGATAAATCAGCAATAGAAGCATAAACATTTTGTTTTCTACTATGATGATAACCATGAGAAGAACAAACCCCAGAAAGTAGTCATTGTGGTTATCTTCGGAGGGCAGACGAGGGAGAACTTTCCCATTTCATGTCTTTCTGTGATGTAACTATTTTTAAAGATCATCATGGGCATGCAATTATTTCTATAATAATAAAAACCACTTAATGCGTTTAACGGGTCAGAGATAATTGTATCTTGGTCTGCAGAATCTAGACAGAGAAATGTTTTGATTTCTAGGACTGCCAAATCTGTCTTGTTAAGCAAGATAAAGCCATGGAGGTCAGGAGGGATAAGCTG
This sequence comes from Piliocolobus tephrosceles, assembly GCF_002776525.5. Lineage (NCBI taxonomy): Eukaryota > Metazoa > Chordata > Mammalia > Primates > Cercopithecidae > Piliocolobus > Piliocolobus tephrosceles. The sequence continues at coordinate 5,408,313 of NC_045443.1, forward strand.
CCGCTCTGTGACAGCCGGGTGGGAGAGGGGGCAGATAAGGCTCGCCTCGCTCCGGCAGAGGGAGCGTGGGAATGAAAGAAGAAGGCCAAGTGCGTGTTAAAGGGTCAGGCTACTGCGGGCACGTTGCTTCTTCAAGGGCCAGGAATACTGTGTCCAGGAAGACTATCTGGAGAATAAGAATTTTCTACCTAGAGAACAGGAAAAAGAGATTAGAGAAACACACACACACACACACACACACACACACACACACACACACACGAATGTTGTTACTGTATTTTTCTCTTGGTTCTGTGGTTCCCCACATTCAGTAATTGGCCTTCTGGACTCTTTCAGGGCCCTATATCAGAGCCCTTGATTTCTTTAAGTTAAGAAATAGTCTAGAGAAAACAAAAGACGAAAGATGTGTTAGTGCAGACGCCATTCTGTGAAAACAAAGAATTCCCCAGCACAGGGGAGATTTCTACTTATGTAGAAAGATGGCAAATGCAAGCTGAGACCCGAGTTCCTGACTCTTCACAGGGAGCCCTTTGTTCCAAAGGAAACTTCTTCTGTAGTGTCCCTAAAAAGCACAGTGCCAGCGCCCCATCCCTCTGCAATTCCCACTGTGTTCTGGCCACTGCCTGTGCTTCACAAAGCTTTGTCTAGGAGCCTGGGCCCTTGGTCCTTTAGGAACCTCAGTAGATAAGCCAGAGTTTCCCAGTAGGTTTCCAAAGTGGTACTCAAATTTCTGATTTCTTCTTCCTTCATTTTAACATAGAAAGATGTCCTTTCCCTTCCCCCCCGACTAAGGTACCAAGAACTTGCTCAGGTCTACCATGGAGGGTGGAAAACCCTCAGGACTGTGCAGCCAATGGGAACGTACACCATTGTCCTGCAAATCACCTCTCCCTTCCCCATCCTCCGAAATGCATTGACCCAAACCACCACCTCCAGCCTTGATGTTGAAAATCCAACCCCCATGTTAGGCTATACATGTATACATGTGTCAACCCTCACCGATGCTTTTAATCTCATCTCCTTCTATTTTTTATGCATCCTGTACTAACCTTCTTTCTGGACATTGTGTAAGCTTATGCCTCTGTGTCTTGGCACCACATCTCCTCTGCACCCGGAATGACCTTCTTTGCCTCTCAAGTTTTCAAAACTTTACTTGCTGATCTCTCAGGTCATTAACTGGTGTATCCTCTGGGCTGTTAGAGCACTGTACGTTAGTCTTGGCACATTGTATCTCATTCATGTCTCCATCATCTCCCAGATTCCCTTAAGGTCAGAAAGTTGTATGTCATAAATCTCTATGCCCAGCCCCCGGCACAGCAGCCATGCCACCCCCAGCACACACCAGGAGGCTCCCACATGTTGTAGGTGTGAAGCTGAGCTTTGGAGTCCAACTGAGTAGAAGTCCCAACTCTGCCATTCACTTGCTGTGGGACTGGGCAAGTTAATCACTCTGCAATGAGGATTGCCTCCACTTCACTGGCTTGCTGTGATGAGGAAATCAGACTGTTCCTGTAAAATGCTTTGTGCCTGTATTATGTGCTCAGTCAAATTCAACTATAATTATTAAATCAAAGGAATGTTGTGCACAATTTCAGATTTTCTTTTTCTGCCCACATTTTCTCTCATCTTTTCTAAAACTCCTAAACTAGGTAGCTTGAGCTACAAGAACTTTGAGAGCTTGGAGACAGGCCCTCAAATTGCAAGAATAAACTGACCTTCATGTGCTCCAAAATACGCTTCCCTGGTCAGAAGCAATGACAGGTTTCTGGAGAGGCTGGCTTTCCCAGCGCCTGTCTCCAGACTGCTAAAGGGGGCTATCATTTGGATAGTCCTCTGAAGATGGAGGTCTCCATTCCACTGGCAAGCGCATATCAACCCTGGAATGTTCCGTTTCCTGACTCATTTCCATCCGTCACAACGAGTGTAGTTTTAGGCCCTCTGCCCTTATTCTGTCACCACAGACTTGTATCCCATAGAAAACGATTTCAAAGCCTGGAACATCTTCTCTGGTTCTCCTGACGAGGGTTTTTTGTTTGTTTGTTTGTTTTTGGAGGGAAGGGGATGAGTTTCCATCAAAGACTGGAAGGTGGAGCCGAATCTCACTCAGACATGGTCCTTGGGTGCCACCTGATGGTGAAATGCCATATCACAACCATTTTTTTCCTTCTGCCCAGCAGTCCACGAATTAGCAGAAAAGAGCCACTATTCAATAGCTATTTTTGACTTGTTTTCTTGATTAAAGGTAACTGACCAGCCACGGGATCAGACCGCTGAGTTGATAAATGTGCTTCGGCTAGCTGAGCTCAGAAAATCCAGGCGACAAAGGAGGGGTCCTGGGAAGGAATGTGTTTGGGGTGAATCACCCACCTCCCAAGCCGGAAGGAAAGGGCTACTGTTCTCTGTACATGCATCTTTTTATTACAACTTCACGCTATCACAAAACCATTCTCATCAGCAAGGCCCCACTAACCATGACAATGACCCCAATGCTACTTTTCCTTTGTCTTACCCTTTACTTTTACAAAGTACTTCTGTTCTTTGAGCCTGACCCTAAAATCCTGTAAGGTAGGCAATGCCAAGATTATTGTCTCAGCTGTTTGGAAGGGGAACGGAAACGTCTGGTCTAAAGCCAGGTTGCTGTGTAATGCTGCTGCTAGAACTACAGTGCAAATGCCTTCCCTTCTGTGGTCCTAGTTTTGCTGTTTTCAAGCTGCAATGATTTCTTCCCTTATGCCCTTTTCCTCCAACCTCACTTCCCTCATGGTTCAAGTCCTCCCATCTCTACTGCAGCGACTGCAATGATGTTGTCACTGGGTCCTTGCTGTCCAGTCTCTTCCTCTCTCATTGCCTTTCATGGGGGAGTCAGTTATATGTTTTTTAAGACACAGATCCAATCACGTGTGATTTAAAACAAAAACCAAAATAAAACTGCCATGGTCCCCACTGCAGCCAGCACAAAGCTTAACCGTCTCGGCCTCCTGTACAACATCCTTGACTCCGGACTGCATCGACAGCCTCATCCCCAGCTCCCCTCCTCCCAGCCACCTGTGCCCCACCACACACACCAAATCCGAGCTCCAGACACATAGGGGCACTGCTATCCATTCGCCATAGGCTTCCGCTGCCCACCTCATTGATTTCCTCTCACAACATGGTTTCTTCTCACTTCTGTAGGCTGGCCATTCTGCTGTCTCCGCCAGATCCATTCTCCTCACTTCTCTTCCTTGCTTGTTGTCCCAGAGACCATCGCTCAGGCTCCATTCTCTCTGGCTTCCAGTTGGCTTCAGTCATGAATCCTGCACTAGCCGGAGATCAGAGAGCAAGATCCCGGTGCTCACAGTCCTCCCTGTGATTTGGGGAGTGGGAGCATCCCTCTTCCTGGGTCCCCGTCCTGTAGCTGCCGTTCTCCACAGCCACAGCCATCTGCAGGTTCTGGGCATCCTACATTCACTCCATCCACTTGGCTCTTTGGGCCTAGAGATCTAGTGGCTTCCTGCTGTTCCTGGTGCCCTGTTGGCTCTCATGGCACTGCCCACACCTCTGCACCCGGTCCCTTCTTTAGGCTGTGTTTGTCATTTATTTCCAGTGTGTTCTGCATTCTGCCAGAAAGACCCTGACTGATAGAACCTCTTTGGCGAGGCCCCTCCTGCGTCCTCCTTCCTTCCTGGTAGCAGTAATCACTCCCACGTAGAGTACTGTGCATACATGTACCTCACAGGATTAGCGGTTTGCACCGTGAGTGACTTCATGGCAATGCCGCTTTCATTCGTCTTTGTATCCACAGTCCCCAGTATGTGGTCTGGCATGCAGTATGAGGTCAAAATGCTTAACAAATGAATCAGTTCATGCACAGAAGAGATGTTCTGTTTGAAAGGCTGTAGTCGAATGCTATCAAGGCTTTGGGTTTGAACTTTGTACGGATCAGTTATTTTTATGAAGAGCTTATGGCCCAGATTCTACCCTCCTTCTGGTCTGTCATTCAAATGGTTTCTCTTGAAGGATGGATGGATCCACCAGCTTTCTCAAGCCCAAGGTAGCACCCTGCTCCAGAACACACAGGCTCTTGTGGCACGGCTTTTGCAGGAAAGCCCGATCATAGCTGAGAGTCGTTCTCTGTAAGTCCTGCAATATTCTGTGCATGGAGGCACAGAGCTTCTGGAGGTAGGAAGAGGTGCTTCAGAATCAGAAGTCTCAGCTCAAAGCGGTGTCTGCTGAGGAGTTGGCATCATCATCAGACTTCCCCGCTTTAACCAACCTACTTGAATCAATGGCTACACTGAGCTTCTAGAGGGAAGACTGGGGCTGGTTAAGAGAGAGTACGGGAGCTCTTATTACCAGTTCACTGATACAGGCTCTTTCATCTCACAAGATGCTGAAGTACAAAGACTTTCTGGAGATCACTGGGAAGGAAAAACCCAGGAGTGGGCACTAAGATAAATTGTTGGAGCTGGAAGATGAGAGTGAAACTTCTGTTCTATAGACGAAGGGGCCGAGACTTGGAGATGCTGTGTGTCTGGTGTTGCTCAGTCCCCACACAGGACTCAGGATTCAGATGTGTACAGAAAGGTGATGGGCTGGCCCTGGTGCTGAACACACACCGGCTCTGCATTTGAAGGCTCTGTAGCATCTGCTTCCAGGCCTTTCTGTGACTTTCTGGGCCAAAGGCAGGAAGAGCAGGGCAAATCTTCTTCAAATAATTTGGTTTATTTGCCACTAGAGTAATTCCAGGCAGATCAAGGATGCAAGGCTCTGCAGGGTATTTGGGAAGTTGGGTTGGGATTCAACATTTGTTGTGGTTGATCAGGAGCTGCAGAGTTCTGTGCACCTAGAAGGTATTCATTAAAACTTGGTGAGCAGATTAAAAGACAGAGCCACACACACAGTATTTGTGGACAGAGCTGACTTTACAAGTCCCCCTCCCTTACCACGCTATCCATAGTAAATACCCCGCAAGTCCCTTCACCGCTGGTCCTAGGTCTTTGCCCGGCTTCCCTGTCAATGTCTGGACACCTCAACTGGCTTCCTGGTTTTCCTCCAGCCTCCTTGCTTTTTGGTCCTCAGTGTGCGTGTGTGTGTGTGTGTGTGTGTGTGTGTGTGTGTGGTTGGGGAGGGCGGGTAGGCAGCCTCCTCCCGTTGCTATATTGGGAATTCTAAGCCCGTTACTGTGAATGAAGTGACATTTGCCTTCGCATCCTTGTTCTGAAAAGAGGCTCCTTTGCACTGAATATATTTCTAGCCCCACTGCAGTCACTTAGAGCGGCCGCTGAGGGAGTTGAGAAGGTCACAGCCTCGCCTCGTGTACAGAGCAGCGCGTTTACATGCTGGAACCTTTTTGCACACGCAGGCCTGGCCCCTGAGGTAGGGATTTCAATAACTTCACAGGCTGTTGTTTCCTCCTCAATGCCCCGAGATCAATGCAGGAAGGGTAGGTTTTCTTAAGGGGCCCTGGGAAGATGTACCTCTATGAAGACCCACCATATACGCAGGGAGTGACGAGGCCTGTTCCCTGATCCAGACCGTGGACCTGGGACAGCTGAACCAACGACAAATTGCGGCAGCCCCTGCCTTGCTCACAGCTCCATGTGGCTGAGTGGAGCCACCTCCTGTTCTTAGGGGTCCATGAGGGACCCAGGAGCTGGACCGGGAGGAGCATAGCAACCTGTGCAGTGGCCCTGCCTGCATATTCTCTCCACACCTCTTCTTTCCCTCAGGCAGCTGGGAAGTCTGGATAGCGCCCATACCAAGGGGAGGACGTCTGCCTGGAAGCATGTGTGTATGTGTGTATGCATGTATGTGTGTATGCGTGTATGTGTGTATGTGTGTATGTATGTATGTGTGTGTATGTATGTATGTGTGTATGTATGTGTGTAAGTATGTATGTATGTGTGTGTATGTATGTGTATGTATGTGTGTATGTGTGTGTATGTGTGTGTGTAAGTAGGTATGTATGTGTGTATGTGTGTGTAAGTATGTGTGTATGTATGTGTGTGTATGTATGTGTGTATGTGTGCATGTATGTGTGTATGTGTATGTGTGTGTATGTATGTATGTGTGTATGTATGTATGTGTATGTATGTGTGTATGTATGT